>NC_085842.1:103582350-103894850 GCF_035594765.1 Anolis carolinensis | reverse complement strand
TTATACTGTTTTAATTGTTTTAATTTGCCTTTTGTTTTGTATTGTTATATTGTGTGTTGAGGCCTTGGCCTTTGTAAGCCGCATCGAGTCCTTCGGGAGATGCTAGCGGGGTACAAATAAAGTTTAATAATAATAATAATAATAATAATAATAATTTATCAGATGCATAGAGTGATGTGTCCAAGGAAAGATCTTTATAGGCAGGCTGTGTGTATGAAGAACCATAATAATGCATAATCTGTGGGTATGATGATGAGGTTATAAGTTTAGTTTCAATGATAGACCAATGGAGGGACCTCAGGGGATAAAGGCAGGAGAAAGAATGTTGTCCAAAGCTAAGGGGAGAAAATAACCGTATAGATGGTGGAGGGAAATACTGGAGTGTAGTGTGATGCCAGAAAGAAAATGTAATAAACTGACCAAGAGAACCTTCATAAAGCTGGGGTGTAATCTAATGTTATAGCCTTCTCTGCCAAAGATGTTGATGCCTAACCAAACTACAATTCTATGATCCCATAGCATTGGGCCATGTCAGTTAAAGTGGTGTCAAACTGCATGAATTCTATAATGTAGATGCATCTTAGATTAGGAATGAACAATTTTATACCATTCTATAGTTACTCAGAAATCAGAGATATAGGGGAGAAAGGGCATTGTCATGATGGTGATAGAGAAACTGAGTTTCTTGCAGGGAAGTATAGACCAAAACTACGCACATGTTTTGTTGCAAACTTCTCTTGTTGACTTAATTCACAATCTTTGTTCACATTATGTTGCCTTTACTTTCCTACTGAAATGAGTTTATATTTGTTGTTTTTTTAAACACCAAAAATGATTAAGTGCTGTTTGCATACTATGTACTTCTAAACCCAAGAGAAGTGGAATTAAGCTCAGAAGTTTTTGTTGCCTCATTTCAATGCTGTGTGAGAATTGGGGCTGAGCTGGGCATTTAATGACCACTCTGCCTGATCATGTGTTTCACCAATGTAAGAGAACTGTATTTGGGATCCAGACTTGTAATTACAATGAAAATGCTTTAAAAGCCCTAACTGCATCAATTAGACCATTAGCTGTTATTATAACCACAGCGTGCAGTTTAGCTTATAGTGGGCCTCTCGCAGTCATGCCAACTCACAAGAGAGATAATTACTACACATCCCTACCTTTTAAGCTTCCTGATGAGATAGTTTCTACTTGGAATGAAGGCCTGCCAACACGTCTGCTGAAATTTCCTGAGGAAGTAGTTAAACAGCATTGTAAAAATGGGACCAATTTAGAACGCAAAAGGAATTCTTCCTCTTATTTCCAGAAACACATGACATCAAAGGAAAATTTAACACCCTGATATCCACCACCATCTAAATGCTCTACCAACACAACCCTCATTGGAGCAAGTAGGGTGAGTTATTTCCATAATTAGAGGCATGTGCTCACTTTCGATATCCTCATGTCAAACTTTAAATTGAGAAAACGGTGAGAGAGAGAGACAGGAGGCAGAATCTTAGCAGGATATATTTAAAGTGCACACCTTTAGAGAGAACAGAGTCTCATTATATCTTAAAAGATTAATGCCTGTTAAGGCTTTGTAGGATAGAATCTAATTTATCAGATTCAGCTGTAGTTGAGTGATTCACTTTTTGTCCTTCAGCATCCAGAATTCCTGAGCATTGACCTTACTAGCTGGGACTTCTGGGAGCTGAAATCCAAAACATCTCGAGGACCAAAGGATAATTGGTTGCAAGGAACCACAAGACTCATTGGCCAAAATTGTTAGTTCCTCTTAGCGTAGACCCACTGAAGCAATGAAATTTGCATAAGTGCTGCTGTTAGTATTGTTGTGTGTGCTCAAGTCTTTTCTGACCTTTGGCAATCCTGTCACAGATTTTTCCTGACGAGATGTGTTCAGAAGAGGTTGGCCATTAGAATTATGCATTCATGTGGAATAGCTGTTTGTTTTGTGAAGTTTCATTCGTGTCATCTCATTTTCATATTCGTGTCCCACTAACGAAAAATGGGCCCCTACACGACACATATTTTCATCTGGCTAATAAAAAAATGAAAATTTTTGGACGATTGGCTGTAATGGGAGGGCTTCTGAGGCTCACCCCCCCCCCCCACACACACACACACCCTGCTTAGTTTTTGGGGTAAAGGGGTGAAAATGTCACACAAGGAGGGCATTTTGGCCCAAGCCAAGGGAAAGCAGGGCAATAGAAGGCCTGGGGGAAGTGAGGCCCTGAGCCGGAGGCAGGCCTCAGGGGCAAGAGCCCTAATGAGGGCCGGGTGTAGCCCTCCCACTGGGAGAGGGTGGAGGCCTGGGTCTAAGGCCCCGAATAAGCCTCAAGAGAAATGTGAGATTTATTTATTATTTATTTATATTTTAATATTTATTTATTTGTTTGTTTGTTTATTTTAAAGGCCCTGTAAGGTCAAAGCAACCCTCCCAATGTAGCCGGGAGGCAGGAAGTGCCTTAGCAAGGGCCAGGGGTGGGAGGAACCCTACTAACGGAAGGCCGGAGCGGCCCTCCCGCTGTTGCTGGGAGGAGGGGGGGGTAGGCCCCAAAGCGACCTAAAGAAACAAAAAGGAAAAAGGCCTGAGCAAGGCCCCGGAAGGCCAAAGCACCCTCTCAGAGCTACAGAAATACCACACCAGAGCTGCCACCGCTTGGGTCTGCCACACCTTGTGTCTGCTGCTGCTGCTGTCCTTGCTGCTGCTGTCTCAACAATGAAAAGCAGGCCCGATGTCTGCTCTGGCCCTCCGGGCAGCCTTAAATGAATTTCCTGCCACACAGAGGGCTTCTGGGAAGAAGCCCCCTGCAGTGCCATGATGAGCCACAACAGCCCTTGCCTGGTAAGTCGGGCAATGCAAATTATTAAGACCCATTGGTACACATCAGCTGTAGTGGAAAAGCAGCAGCCCTCTGTCAGTACGAAAAGAAAATGAAAGCAAGCACGATAGCTGTGGCTTTCATTTTTGTGTTGTTTCATTTCTTACAAAAATGTCGCCATTTGTTTGTGTAAACGAACGGTCAAAACAAAATGACAGCACGAAGGAAATGAAGGAAAAAGTTTCGTGCACACCTCTTTTGACCATTGCATTCCTCTGGGAATGAGAGGAGTGGCTTGACAAGGTCATTCTGTTTGCAAGGATTTGAAGCCTGGTTTCCAGAATCATAGATCTACGCTCAAACCATTACACCATGCTGGCTCTTTAAGAGCTGACTTACAATTGAGCAGTTTTCAATAAGTCTTTTCTAACTGGGACTAACTTAGGGCTGCACCCTGGGGGAGTGGGGAAAGCAGCGGAAACCGTCTTTTTTTCACATTACCATTGAGGTTCAGTGCCTTTCCATATTCAGGGATGGCAGCTATTCCATGTCCTTTCCTCAGCTTCTCTCTGTCTTCTGGAGAGAAGCTGGGGAACACACAGTCTTTGCTCTGTTTCCCCACATTGATGCAACAGAGTCCCACGGGCAGCCACCAGAAGTGGCCTTATGTCATGTGATGGACTCTGTTTCAGCAGTGCAAAGAAACGGAGCAAAGACTACATGGGATGAAGTCCTAATAGCATTTGTTTTGTTTTCACTGCACAGCAGGTTAACATAATCACCATTCTGTATAACATTTACAGTTAGCAGGCGCCACCATCAAACAGGCCTTCAATAATAATAATAATAATAATAATAATAATAATAATAATAATAATAATAATAATAATACTTTATTTATACCCCGCCACCATCTCCCCAACGGGGACGAGGGGCGGCTAACATTGGGCCATGCCCAGAGCAATACAATATAATAAGATATAAAAACAACATATCATAGCACCATTAAAAAATACAATAAATGATAATAGGCATTACATCAAGAAATCAAAAAACAATAAAACAAGGGCAGGCCGCGTAAACACAAAGATAAAACCTGGAGTGAGAGGGACAGAGGGGTACTCCACTGCGGGCAGGGACATATGGAAGTGGGGTAATCTAAATCTTCAAATATTCTTTGGTTTCCTGTACCAGATTAGACTCCTATTTCCCCACTTTTTCAGCTGGCTTGTAAATGAATGTGGTATTTGCCACATGTCTTCTGAAACTTTGTGGAATTTATCTCCTCAAAAAAAGAGGTAGCTATCTCTTCACATTTTTCTCATTCTCCTAGACATTTTTCCATACAATTCATTCGCTCAACAGGTCTGTTGATACCAATAACTACGTGTAGTGACTGGGGAGCACAAAATGGGAACATTGCCTTCCCCAAAAAGGAAATCTGACCCCTATAATTTTTTCTTCAGCATTGTAGAAAGCAAGACACTGAAAAATGCTGACCCCTGGGATTCTTCTATTTGCTGTGTCCTCTTTACCATGGTATCATTACCTGTTCTTTTTCATTGGATGCCTATACTAAATTTCTGAATGTCCAGCTCAAGTTATTGCAATGCCAGAAATTTTGAAGACTAAAGTAATATTTCATTTGTAGCAATATCCTCATTGTGTAATCACTGTAATATTGGTATTATACTTTGGCATGGTTTGGTGGTGTTTACTATGTAAATAGCCAGCTATGAAGTTCCTGTGGCAAACTTTATGCCAGAAGTCTATCCAGCTTTTCTTAGATTCTTAGTAGCTTCTGGCTTTGTGTTGCCCTTTCTCAACTTGTAAAGCATACTTTATTGAAGGCATGAGCTAGAAGACGGATTATCTGATTTTCTCCATCTCTTCGTTTCAGTTATACAGGAAGTGCAGGCGCTCATCACAAAGCTTCCCAAACTCCCAAGTAGAATGTATAAATCTTGACAGCTGTTTTAATCCATCTCTCTCTCTCATTCTGTATTGTGTGGTATAATGCCCTATTGTCTGGGATTATTTAGCATAGAATAGAGCAATGAACTATCAAAAGACAGAACAGAACAGTGATTAGGCTGCTGGACTTGGGCAGGAGATACTTGGTTACAGAGGCAACTGGTGGTTTCTGTGTCAGTGGAGTAGCGGACCTGCTGTCGGTTTTATTCAAAACTTTAAGAGAGACATTCAAGGTGTGAAATAGTTCCAAATAACACCTGAGAAGTTACCACCCCAATGATTTAGAAAATACCACCTATTCACCAGCCAGAACTCACATTGCTAAACTTCCATTAAGTTAATTTGGTGTTTCTGTAAAGCTAATAGGTCTTAACTACTCATTCATGAGCAAGCCATTATTTGCCTTCAGAGATGACTCACAACAATAGGTGCTTGCTGGGGAAATCCACTTCTCCTAAGAATTATAGCTAAACTCAGAAAGAAAAGGGAAGATCATGTTGTCAGACAATAATAATGTTCACCTGGATAGATCTCATGGGTCAATTTCTTAAGTCTAGTGCATCTATGTGAAGGCACACCTGGGACCAAGCAGTTCATTCCAGAAAATTGTTCTCAGTGATTACCATGTGTTTAAACTGAGGCATTGCAAAAGTAGGACAGAAACAGGCACCTGTAGTCAGAAAGCAGGGCTTGAGAACAATCATGTTCTATGAAGATTTCAACCTATAATGACCCATGAAGCAATTAGATGACACACACAAAGACAAGAGGAATGCAGTCTTAGACTGCAATTCTAAATATCTGTAGGCTGCAATCCTGTGGTACTGGGAATGTAGCCCTGGGGCTATAGGTTGAATCAGGAGTTCCACTCTGTGGCTGATGATAATCCAAGCATCAGGGTTGTCCTTCTTCGGATCCCTTCCTCCAAGTCTCACATTGGCTTCCTTCTAAGGTCAAAACTCCAACCCTGTATATGAGGACGGAATTGGGACATGTTGGGGATAGGATGGCAAGAAAATAAAAGACATAGATTAAGTGGGTTCATGGCCATCTCAGTATCCAATTGACAGAAATCTAGATGGCCTGGAGTTTATATAGCTTCCTTCCTTCCTGTTGCTGCCAAGATGCGGTTCACTGATTGGCTTATTAAAAAGGGAAAGATGTGTTTTAACATCCAATTGGAAACGAACGCCATCAAATGGAGTCCACCAATACCTGCCATGCCAGCAAAACTCAGGAGGGCTGTGGGTGGAATGATACCTCCAAGATTGAAGCACTAATTTACTGGGCCTCTTGACCTTAATGATGGCTCCATCACCCATCACCATAATTTTCATTCATTAATATTCTTTCCCAATATTGGGATTCATGGCAACTTACAGGATATTAAAAACAAATTAAGAATATATTAAAATGTGCTTAAATGCATATGTATGTATGCATATACATATATAGAATAGAGGGGAGAGTTATTTTTAAAGTAATTAAATCATCTATAGAATTAAAACTATTAACCATTGTTAAATGGTGGAATATTTAAAAAAAACAAGAAAAAAGTAACACCATTAAAAGCCCATGGCAGTCAGTCCTGAATGCTTGTAGGAACAGGAAACTTTTCATTTGGCAAGTGAAAAGGAGCAAGGAAGAAGACATCCTGGAGTTTCAAAAGCTAGGAGCTACCACTCAGATGGCCACCTTCTTTGTTCCCACCAAAAATGCCTGGGAAAATAGTAGAATAAATTTCACTAATGTCAGTTAAATTTACTTCTGAATAATCATGGTAGAGGCCTTCCCTGTAAATAAAATCTCTAGGCCATCTGTTTCAAATTTCTCTTCTAGAGAAAGAGAGCTGGCTTCTTAATTGTGCACTGGCCATATTCATATCCTCTTCGTTATTTTGCATAAGTGTTTCATTGTTAACCTTGTAAGGAGTTTGGGAATGTTGTTCTGACAAATTAACTTTGTGCTGGCATTCAATGTTTTTCTCTAAAGAATCATTCAGATACTATTCAGTGAGGGGCAGGGAAAATAACATGACTTTGTTGAGCAAATTAAGACATAATCCAAACTCCTTTGTTACGTTGCATGGTGCCTAGTTTGGAAATTGCAAAGGTAATTAGTCTAACAATTCTCTTTCCACTGCCTGATTATAACTGAGACTTTTCAAAGGCTTCATTAGGAGGCTGGATGTCAGGTGCCTTCTTTCATTTGTCTAATATGCTCTGGAAATTCATTCAAAGGAAAATTGGTAGAGTGCTTTGAGTTTTTAAAAAATGAAACAGTAAGGACATATACTTATAAATGTGTGGAATTTGACTGGAATAGGTTGAACTTGAAATCTGGAGTCCAGGATTAAAACATCCATATGGCCATGGCTACCCATCGGGTGACCTCTGTCTCAGAGGAAGCCAAGGGCAAACAAATTTTGCAGTGAAAACCCTGCAATAGGGTTGCCTTAGGTGCGCTATAGGTCAGAAATGACCTGAAGGCGCATAACAGAAAAATGACAAGAATGACACTAAAAATGTTCTGGTCCAAATATAGGTGATTTCCATAGATTGGATGTGGAGTAGCGGGAGACAGCCACCACATTCTTGTGGTGGTTTTGAAGAAAGAATTTTACTGAGAAGCCAAAGAAGGTTAAGACAGAAGGGAAGGGGAATTGGTGGAATTAAAAAGAAAGCTGAAATTCCCTGCCAGTGAAAAAAGCAACGGAGTCCCTTCCGCTCTGAGTCCCTTCTGGGAGATAGGGCAGAATAGAAATAAAGTTTTTAAATGATTATTATTAAAGCAGTACAAAAGTGGTTTTAGATTGGCAATTGAGGAAGGTGGGGGAAAGGTTCAAGAGAAGGACTTTATGACCTGAAGAAAGAAAGAGAAGGCCTTGAAAGGAAAAATACCAGCTGAAAACAGGGAGCTCAGCAGGAAGGGGTGAGAGAGGGGGGAACGCAAGCTGCTGCAGAACCCTTGTGCCTGCTGATAAGAGAGAACAAAAGGAAGAAAAAGTTCACTGAACTTTGCACATGCTCAAAAAGTTCTGACTATAAAAGGGCTGAGTTGCATCTCAGTCTTATGGCACATTTCTGTTGCTCACCCAATGGCTTTGCTATGCAAATTAAAGCTATGGCAATGTGTTGTTGAAGGCTTTCATGGCCGGGATCACAGGGTTGTTGTATGTCTTTCGGGCTGTGTGGCCATGTTCCAGAAGTATTCTCTCCTGACGTTTCGCCCACATCTATGGCAGGCATCCTCAGAGGTTGTGAGGTATTAAAAGCTATGGCATTTTAATCTTCTCACCTCTAGCATCTGATTGAAACATAGATACTAGGGGTTTGGGCGGCATCAAGCCTCAACAGTTTGAGTATGTTTTCCATGTTTTTCAGCCAGATTAAGGGAGGGCAGTTTTTATTTTAAACTAGCTTGGGGACCCGGCGATGCCCAGGCTATTTGAAAAAGACATTGTTTGTTTTGGGGTGTTAGGTAATATCAGTTTGGTAATTTGTAGCTCTATTTCTTAGAAAAAAAGACTTTCTTGTTGTTGTTTTTATGAATGTTCCCATTAGAAAATGCATAAGGATGTGGGTGAATTGCAATTTCCAAAATCATGGGCCAATCACCCCAAACCCTGTCAGTGAATGTCAACTTCCAGATTCCCAGGGCAATCACCCCCAAACTCTGCCAGTATGCACAGTTGGCCATGTTGCATCTGTGTGCCATGTTTGGTCCAGATCCAACATCAGCTGGGTTCAGTGGTCTTTGGATGCAGCCGAACTACAAGTCCCATGTGCCAAGGACAATCACCCCCAATCCCTGCCTCTATTTACAGTTGGCATGTTGGGACTGTGTGCCAAGTTTGGTCATGAGTTCACTTCTGTCATGATTCTCATTTCTGTTTCCTGTTTAGCTTCTCATGGTAATTAAATTATGGTGTTTTCCCACCATGATGGTTGTATAAATAACTTCATGTTCAAACTGCCTATTTAAATCCACAGGAAAAATGAGTGGGTAACCTTCAAGAACAAATACATGAAACTAGAAATCAAAACTTGGTGGATATGATGAATAGCTTAAGCGTATTTATGTTGACACTGTTGTTGTGTCACTTCAAGTAATTTCTAAATAATGTTGACCTGAAAGAGACATTAGCATAGGGTTTTCTTGTGAAGATTTGTTTGAGGAGATTTTGCCACTGCCTTCATCTGAGGCTGAATTGCCCAAGGTCACTAAGACCTGGCAAGGATTCAAACTCTGGTCCCCCAGTGTCCTAGTCCAAGACTCAAACCACTACATCACAATGGAATACCCATATATCCCTCCTCCCCAATTTCCTTTTCTTTCAGAATCAGAATGTTTATAGGTTTTCATTTGCAGTCAACATTTTACTGCCAATGCCACAAATTATGTCATTTGCTCAGCATGAGACAAGCAATCTTAAATGGCAAGTATAATTAAATACAATTTTTTTCCCACTGCTTTTCACAAACATATACGTACTGACAATTCGGCTGGGTTTATTTACTTTTGGAACTTTCTGAGTGCCAAGCTTGTGTTTCCTTAAAACAGGCACTGCCCCAAAGTTCAATATTTTTTATTCAGAATTCCTTTCTGAATTAAAATTATTTTTTATACATTCAATTGCAAGGGTTAAAAAAGGAGAGCTCTGGCCTGCTTTGTGAGACTTTTTATGAATTTGACTTGGTTTCAAATCGCCAACATTGTGTCATATGTCCAAGGAAGAATTCTCCCACCTTTTCGGAAGCCCCATATGAATAGACTCTGAGGAGCTAGGAAATAGCTTGGAACAAATTTGGTACTGCAGAGGACTGCAGGGAGGAAGAGGATAGAAGAATGTCCAAATGATTTCTTCATCATAGCACTGGAATTAGTCTATTTTGCCTGGTAAGTACTATATATATAAGTACACACAGCCCTCACAGTTTGGAAGGGACAATCCCAACTAATCCTCTCTTCTCCCATTTTTAACTGCTTCTAAAATGTCAATATAAGGGGCTACGGTGGCACAGCGGATTAAACTGCTGAGCTGTGAAACTTGCTGACCAAAAGGTCAGCGGTTCAAATCCACAGGACGGGATGAGCTCCTGTCATTAGCCTCTGCTTCTGCCAACCTAGCAGTTCGAAAACATGCAAATGTGAGTAGATCAATAGGTATCGTTACAGTGGGAAGGTAATGGTACTCCATCCAGTCATGCCAGCCACATGACCTTGGAGGCATCTACAGACAACGCCGGCTCTACAGCTTAGAAATAGAGTCAGACTCAACTAGACTTATTGTCAACGGGAAACTTTTACCTTTACCTTTTAAAATGTCAAAATTTTCTCTCATGTTCCTATCCCCCTTTGTCCCCAGTTCACTTCAAATACTACAAACTGAATTCAAAATATACATGTAATTTGCTCTCAATTACTCAGTGGAGAGGAGAGGAACAGGCACAGTGTTTTCGTCCATAAGATCAGACAAAAGCAAACTGCTGCAGCCTCTCCTAGCTCCCATTTATCAAATGTTGGCAAGAATAATATTAGTGTAGACTGGAACAGAGACAAATATCCTTTCCTCATATCAAAGAACAATTTATCTTAGTGTTCCATATCTCACATTAGCAAAGTAGGTGAGAGGCCCGAAGTAGGGCTTGAAAACAATGGTCTTGTTGTTGTGCCCCAGAAACTACCACATAGGAATGGGAGGGAAAGGTGGATAGAGTGAAAGACCTCCTGCTTGCCCAAGCATTTGCTTCACAATTTATCTGATGTGTGTGTATATGTGTGGGGTGCAGGCCTGTTCAACCCCCCCCCCCCCCGAAATTTTTCAAGTTATAAAAAAAATCTCATTTACTCATGAATTTTAACTGGTTAACCAAATCCCCATGCTAAGTCTATGAGATGCAAAACATTAAGAGTCCCTCCAGGCACTATCTCAAGCAGATATTGACAGGTTTGTAGCGGGGAGGGGTATGTGCTAGGGGTTCAACCCCCCCCCCCCCGAAATTTTCAAAACCCCTCCTGAAATTTTTTTCTGGCTACGGCCCTGGTGGGGTGTGTGTGGGGGGAATTATTTCCTTCAATGTGCTAGAGACCGGTATCATATTTGTGCCTATTGTCTACAACTATATCTTTCTTTCCTGCAAACTAGCCAGGAACCAGCAGCCAATGACTTGTGGATGGCATGGCACCAATCCCTGGACTACCACTGTAAGTAGCACTGTTATGGTGTACGAATGAGGAAATGCTGGTGGAAGGCTTGGTAGTTGAGCTGGAGCCCAGCAGTGCCCAGCAACTCCTTTAGCCAAACTTTGAAGGAGCACCCATGGAAGGAGCTGCTACCGGATTTACTCAAGTCTAATGTGCCATCGAATCAAATGCGCACCACAGTTTTTAAAATCCTTAAACCAAAAAAAGTATTTGTTGCCAAATGTAATGCGCAGTGGCAAAAAGTGAACCCTTTGTAATTTGGTCAAAAAAAGTGTGTATTACATTTGGTGCATGCTTAGAATTTCTCCTTTAAAAACTAGAACACCAAAGCTTCCATCAATGCAAATGAAAACCTTGGGTGCATCTATGCTATAGAACAAATCCACTTTAATTGCTTTGGCTCATTGCAGTGGATCCTGGAGTTGTAGTTTTACAAGGCCTTGAGCTTTCTCTGCCAAAGAATGCTGATGCTGCCCCAAGCTGCAAATCTCAGGATTGCATAACATTGAGCCATGGCAATTAAATTAGAGAGAGCCTCTCTCAAATAGGAGCTCCAGGTGCTCCTGAAGCAGCTTCTCTCTTTACTTTGACTCAGCATTAAGATTACCATATTAAGCAAATCTAATGTGCACCCTAATTTTAGGAAGTGAACTTACCAAAAAAAAGTGAACATTAGATTCAAATAAGTATAGGTATTTCTCTGTCTGCAGAACAAAGTGCAAAGGAGTTCCTTTGAGAAGGCTGAAGAAGAGTTAACTATTCCAGCTTTCATGGACCTGCAAAGAGAGAGGTCTTAGCTGCACAGATCCTTGAGATTGGCTGGGAAGAGAGCCAGCAAAAGATAACACCCATGAATTTAGAATTTAAGGAGCTCAGGGGTCACACCTTGTTGCAGGTGCAACATCAGTTCTAAAAGCTATGACCTAGGATTCTTCCTGTCTTGCTTTCCAGAACTCTGGATTTACATTTGGACCTTGGCTTATGGAGTCTGATTTAACCTTGTACTCTGCACTCTCTGGTATTTGGCTTACGACCCTGGAACGGCCATTCAGCTTCTCTATTGTATTATCCTGCTAATATTTGCATCTCTATGGGCTTCAGGCTGTTGATTAATGCTCTGCTGGTATTTGGGGGTCGAGGCTTCTGACAACCAAAGTCTTTCAGATTCCAGCTCCATCCTCCCAACACACATATACATGACAAAGCAATTTTAGAGGGGGTGGCACCTGACACTGGAATCCTGCTGGAGATTCAGATTGGTGAGAGTTTCAAATCAGCACAAACCAGGGGTATATAGAAGAATAATTATGTTATTTCTACTATTCTCTGATCAAAATGCAGCAGCCATGGTGATGGGGAACAGCAGTAAAATCCATCTTCATAAGAATATAAAGACACTTGGCTACCTCCCAAGCAGCTCAGGAAATGGCAAGGCAGGTTTACTCCTGGCTGGGATAGCCTTTGCTGCTATTTCCCCACCGTAGCAGCAGTAGTCTTTCTTCCTCTGCTGCCATACTGCCCCCTTCTTTTTGCTGCTGTAGTTACACTGGGAAATGAGCTTGGCTTGAGCCTGTTCCAGCAAATCATTGAGGATCCTTGTGGTGTCTTTCGGAGGGAAAAATGTATTTTTGCCTGAACTTCATTCCCTCAGATGCATGAAGTACATACAAGGTAGTTTTTGAGGATGCTTATGCTTTCCCTTTGTGCCATCTGCCATGAAAAATCCCCCTCCTTGCTTTTACATTTGCAGAAGGAAAACACACATACACACACAGATCATTTAAGTCGTAGGTTTAATATCTGTCTGTCTAAATTCATGAATTTCCTATCATCTCCCTCTCTCCCTCTTTCAATAAGGGGAATGCCCAAGCTAAGCATTCTGAAGCACTGTGACACACACGTTTTTGAGATGAAACAATTTGATGCCAGATCACGTCATTAAAGAAGAGGGTAAAAAGCCAAGAAGCGGCCAGCAGTTAAGCAGAGCAGGTGATGACTGAGTTTGGGCAACTAGCTTAATAAGTCGTATACAAGAGACACTTGCTGATCAGAGGAGTGCACAGGTATGGAATTCGGCAGTACTACTGAAATGCACATCATAATTAAGTGTGTTGGCACACAACTCGAACTGAGCATGTTATATCTGATCCTGGAAGAACTGCTCCTCGGCTCTTGTGCCCCACCCAATATAGGCTTTAATGAACACAAACATCAGAAACGTTCTTCAAGTATTTAGTGTTCTTGAAAAGAATGCTAAGTACTGTTTGATTTGCTCCAGGTTTTCTCAACACATGAAAATAAAACCTGTCACATACCATCAATATCTGAATTATTTATACCAAGTCTGCATGACATGTTCACAGAGTGCAACTGCCATTGTCTAACTATTGGCTGTTCTGGGTATAGGGTTAATGAGAAGTGCAGTCCAAAACACTTGGACCTTCAGATGTTACATCACTTCTGATTTATATCATTTGTAACTGTATTCTTCATACCCATCGAAAACCCATGCTGGAGCCACTCAGGATTTCTTCAGTTTTGGCCAATGGAATTTTGTAGGCCCTTGCAGTACTAAGCCTTACAACTATTATTCAATAGTAAGAGAATCATACAACAGAGTCACCAAGTAGGAGGGGACCACAAAAGCCATGTAGGAGGGGGCCACAAAGGCTATGTAGTCCAGTGCTCTGCTATGCATGAATACACAATCCAAATACTCTAAAAAAATGGTCAACCATATTTTGCATTCATTAGGCCACTTACTGTTTTAAAGCATTAATGGTATTTAAAATTCACTATTACAGGTTAATTATAAGCCTCAGAAACAGTTGATTTTCCTTTTAGTTCCATTTTAAATCTTGGATATGGAGAAACTGGCAATATTAATTAAGGAAAACCCCTTGGTTAAGTTTTTAAAAGATTGATGTATATAATATATATAGCCACTAAAGTGAGTAGAAGTTGTTATCCCACCCTGTGTATGTAGTATAATTTGTGGGAGTGTGATCGAGGTGACCACCCCCCCCCCCCCCAGGACTTTGTAAAAGATAGTTCAAAAATCAAGACTTTATGTTCTATATTCCATATATTTATAGTAGAAGGTGATTGAGACTTTTTACTGGAGTTTACTGTGACTCTCTGCACAAAAGGTGTTTGACCTTTTAGCCTGAGGCAAGAGATAACAACTTCATGAATTGTAAAATCATGCTGCTAAAACTCCACTTTTATGGATTTCCACACTGGGTTCTCCAGATGTTATGAACTTCGTTCTTATCAAGTATTTTCAATTGTTTATATCATTCATGATTCCCCTTTATGCAATGTAACTCACTTTTATGAATTCTCCCTTATTTCCATGAAATCTATCTATCTGCCTATATGTATCTGTACTCTTTGGGATCCCCGGAAAATATGTATTTTTCCCAGCATGGTTTATATTCCAACTTTATTTTATTTTTCATTTTATTTCATATAATTGTCAAATCATGAAATCAAATAGGAAATATTTTGAACTCAACCTGAACCCCAGAACTTATCCCATTTCCTATGACCCAGGCTTCCTTTCCCAAAAACAAAAGGATAATCTGCCACCGCTAAATCCAATCAAATTCAAAATGCATGGACAATATAGGGCTTGAGTCACCGAATTCGGAGTGTTGACCTAAAGGAGATTCGCCCCAAGGCAAACATTGTCATAGCTCACCCAAAGAAATATCCAGGACACCTCAGGAAGGCGCCCTGCAGAGCCTGTCAATATGGCTCATCACCACCCATCTTTGCTTCCATCTCTGACACCCCAAGGCATATCTAAAATCTGTATACGTGACAGAAACCCGGACATCCTTGATTGCTGCCATTAATAAATTAAGCACCCTTTAGAAATCGGTCTATCTGCTAGTTCCTGTCCCGTCACCTCATTGTTTCGATAACTCCCGCCTTCTCTCTCCTGATTGGCCCGAGTAGAGACATAAGGCAGCTTCCTATTGGGCCAACGAAACGAGGCGGGAAGCGAAAGCCCGCCTCGTTCAACCTTCTAGCCTATCAACGATCAGATAGGCGGGGGAGCAGGGCGGGAAATTCAAAGGGCTGTCAGACTGAAATTTTGTATAAATATGGCTTTATTTTGATTGTATGGTACCCTAGTAGACCGAATGATCACTACTAGAGTCCTCTTCAGCTGAATTGCTCAATAAAGACTCCTTGGCGGATTTTCATTCAACTTTCGCGGACCTTCTTCATTTCGGCTTCAGGTTGTATTGCGGCTCGTAATTCTCCTTTTGGCTTCGCCAAGGTCCGTTCTCTCAGGACCTGATCGGGTCTCTCCTTAAGGGCCCGATCCCCTAAAACGCGGTCGACAGCAGGAGTGTGTAGAAGTTGTAATGTTTGTAGGTATCTTTTGAATGTTGTTTTATATGACTGGAAAATGTGTATGTGTGTGTGTTTTTTTTTAAAAAAAATAGCTCTTTCTCATTTCTTAAAACTAATTAAAATAACCTTTTTTAAAAAACAAATTTTCAAATGGCATAGGTCACTAGTGTGGTACAAAACAGACTGACGACCTGCTTGTTTCATCAGCACATCAACACTCAGAATAGTGTATAAGACAGTACCACACTAAAATAGCCTTAAACCTTACTGCTATGTTTGAAAAGAAGCGATGTCACCCCATCAATCTACAGCCATAATGTACATTTGCTACTATAAAAATGTAGTAGTGCTAATTTATAATATGCTTTTTTAATGAGTAACTTCCAAACTGATTTTCACAGCAGAAATAGTACAGAGCTAACTTTTGACTCCACTTTGGTCAATTTATAATTGCTTACTGGGGAAAATGGCAGTAGGTGCATTCCTATTTTTTTTTCTCCAGGTTGTCGGCTAACTGCTGGTGCTGGTTCTGGAAAAGCTAATGTTGGGAGCAGGCCTGAGAACAACGAGGTTGCCATACAATCAATGTGTATTTGTATATGTGTATTTGTGTGCACATGTAAGTATGCTGGCAAAGCATCATTCAAGATGTCCATTTTTTTTCTTGGTAAAGAAGGAGAAAATATTATTTTCTAATTGCAAAAAGCCATCAAAATCTTTAAAGAACACCACTCTGAAAACGGGAATTCCAGACATGAAACTATCAGGGCCAGCTAACACCTCCCAACAAAGGATTCCCCCAGGTAGGAATTAGCCAAGCTTTGAGGTGCAAGGCCATTAAATGCCAATCAAGGTGATTGATTACAACATTCACACTTGCCTCCAAGAGACAAGATATATAAACCTCCCTTGCTTAGTTTCCAATATACCTCACAACCTCTGTGGATGCCTGCAATAGATATGGGTTAAATGTCAGGAGAGAATGCTTCTGTAACACGGCTGTTATCGACTTGGTGTATACTGTCATTAATGTCATCCTTTGTAGCCTCAGGCTGTGCCACCGAGAGGAACCTACATTTCTCCTCTCCCATTAGGAGGGTGGACAACAGGGTCATAACAAAGACATATAGCCCTGAAAACTCACAGCAACCCAGTGATTCTGGCCATGAAAGCCTTCGACAACACTTCAAAATATTGGGGGGGGGGGGGGGGGGTTAGAAATTAAGCATCTTAAAACAGTTTGTTTTATAAAAGATGTGGTGCAGCAAACCTCTTTCTATAATTTCTGTTGCAACTTTAATGGGTCAAAGCACAATAGCTTGTCAGGAGGACAATGTTTGATGCCATTTGATAGAACTGTTTATTAAATCTAGGATGTGCAGGTAACATTTGAGGAATACTACTTGGCTCATTGCATGCACACATGCATAAACATTAACAAACAAAAAACAACACCACATGCTTGCCTCAAAAGGCAAACAGCCAAGACCCCACCCACATTCCAAGCTGGGACTGCTGAGGTAGCATGCCAAATAAGTGCTTCCATAATTATAGTATATCACTCTTCTGGATATTAAACTGGCATTTCAGATTTCATCACATGGTTCTGAAGGTTATATTTTCCCAGGCTACTCAAAAATAGTGATATATAGTTGTGCTTGTTTATAATATTGCTTCAATGAACCCCCAATTTTATCTGGTCTTTCAGGCCAAAATTCAGATGTATAGGATAGAGTGCCTTAGCCCAGCAAAATAATGTTTGTCACATCTATATTACTTTATGGAAAATATTCTCCCTTGATGGATTGTCACCTTGCCGTGGTGAGGGGGCTTGCGTGTTCCAATGAACCTGAGGGCACAACCACTGGAGTCACACACTCCCAGGAGTGGCCACAGGGGAGGATCCAGACCAAGAACAATCCTAAGACTCTAAGACCTCAACGGCGGAGCAGGCGGAGGATAACATGGTGCATGCTACAACGGCTGTGAAGGCGGAAGAAGGCTGCAACAGACTGAGAAGCCACTCTCGTTGTGTTAACCACACCACTGCTGGGACCTCACTCTGTGAAGAATGTGTGTTGACTGGCTGTGCACCGACCTCCACACATTAAAAAAAGTCACGCTCAGGCATCTTCCAAGCAAAATGAAAACAAACCAACAAAAGTCCCATGGCAATCAGCGAGTGGTGACGGGGGCAGGACTGTGAAATCTGGAAGCCCCTATTCACAGACTGGCACATGGGCGGTGGATACGGACTCAGTCGCTCTTCTTCAAGGTCCGAGGCAGTTGAGTAGTCCGGCAGCTGTATCCATGATTGAGCAGCCCTTTTTAGGATCCGCTCTGCTCACCCCACACAGGGAAGGGGCTAGAAAAGGTGCCCAAAACATAGTCTGCCTGTCTTATCCCTGGCTGGACTGCCACGTCCAGAGGGGTCACCACTCTGCTGCCAAAAAAGAAAAATGAACTTTGGAACATGGATCGTATGGACACTGTTGGATAACACTGACAGTGAATGCCCCGAATGCAGGATTGCTATCATTGCAAAGAAGCTGGGACACTTTAACATCAACATAGCAGCCCTTCAGGAGACCCAGAGAGCAGGAGAGAGACAGCTGAAGGAAGAAAAAGGAGGCTACACCTTCTTCTGGAAGGGACTGCCTGAAGAAGAGTGAAGAATACACGGAGTTGGCTTTGCTATCAGAAATGACCTGGTGAAGCACCTGACTGGAGCAACCATTGGCATTAACGAACGATTCTCAACCTTCCAAATTAACCGTGGCAAAAACCAACAGGCAACCATCATAAGTGCCTATGCACCAACACTAGATGCTGACGAAGACATCAAAGAAAAATTTTATTGTCAGCTGGACACTATCCTATCGGAGATACCTAAGGAGGACAAAATCATCCCCCTGGGGGACTTTAATGCAAGAGTCGGACGGGACTCCGACCTGTGGCCAGGGATCATAGGAAAAGACGGGGTTGGAAACAACAACTCGAATGGCATCTTGCTTCTCACCAAATGCGGAGAGCACAACCTTCACAGCCTGTGAAGAAACCATTGGATATCAAACTAAGAAACATCAAGACTGGTTTGACGATAATGACAAAGAGATCCAACAGTTAATTGATAACAAAAGGAAAGCCTTCCAAACATGGCAGAGAGACACCAGCTGTGCTGCTAAGAAAAAGACCTATGCTAGTGCAAAAGCTGAGGTCCAAAGAAGGACCAGAAAAATCAAGAACATCTGGTGGCCAAAGAAGGCTGAAGAAATCCAACACTTTGCAGATACCCTTAATGCTCAGGGATTTTTCAAAGCCACAAAGATAATCTACGGACCAAGGGCATACAACCTCTACGCTCATCAGATGGAACCAAACTTCTGAAGGACAAAACATCAATTGCACTACGTTGGAAAGACCACTATCAGAATCTTCTGAATCGCAGCTCCAATGTGGCCGAAGAGGCCCTCTCACAAATCCCGCAACAACAAACCAGGGATGAGCTTGCAGCACTGCCTAGTTCAGAAGTCAGCAATGCCATCAGCCAACAAAAAAAATAACAAAGCCAGCGGACCTAATGGGATCCCTGCTGAAATCTTCAAAGAGGGTGGACCTGAGCTGATACAACAACTCCACCAGCTCATTGAAAAAGTATGGGTGACCGAGAAAATCCCAGAAGACTTCAAGGATGCCACCATCATCACCCTTAAAGAAAGGGGACAGAACAGACTGTGGGAACTATCGCGGTATCTCCCTTCTAACCTCCGCTGGGAAAATCCTTGCAAGAATCCTTGCAAACCGCCTTCTTCCTGTTTCAGAAGACACTGTCCCAGAATCCCAGAATGGCTTCTGCCCCTCCAGAGGAACAGTGGACATGATCTTCACTGCACAACAGCTCCAAGAAAAATGCAGGGAACAAAATCAACCTCTATACATGGCATTAATTGACCTTGCAAAGGCATTCGACACAGTGAATCGCAGCGCTCTCTGGACCATCCTCCAAAAAATCGGGTGTCCTGACAAATTTGTGAACATCCTGCGGCTCCTCCATGATGACATGATGGCAACAGTCTTGGACAGCAACGGCTCCCAAAGTGAGCCATTTAAGGTGGTGTCAGGTGTCAAGCAGGGATGTTTCATTGCCCCTACCTTATTTTCCATCTTCATTGCTATGATGCTTCACCTTGTTGATGGGAATCATCTATCGGACAGATGGCAAGCTATTTAACCTCAGCAGACTGAAAGCCAAAACCAAGGTCACCACAACATCTATTATAGAACTCCAATATGCCAATGACAATGTAGTCTGTGCGCATTCAGAAGAAGACCTACAAGCCACTCTAAACACACAAGAAGCTCGGCCTCTCATTGAACATCGAGAAAACCAAAGTGCTCTTCCAACAGGCATCAGCTAATCCCTCTGCAATGCCAGGAATACAGCTTAATGGTGTAACATTAGAAAACGTTGACCATTTCCGCTAACGTGGCAGCCACCTCTCCACAAAAGTCAACATTGACACTGAAATACAACACCGCCTGAGCTCTGCGAGTGCAGCATTTTTCCGAATGAAGCAGAGAGTGTTTGATGATCGGGACATCCGTAGAGATACCAAGGTGCTTGTTTATAAAGCCATTGTCCTCCCAGCCCTACTCTATGCCTGCAAAACGCGGACTGTCTACAGACGTCACACTCAACTCCTGGAGCGATTCCATCAGCGTTGCCTCAGAAAAATCCTGCAAATTGTTTGGGAAGACAGGCGGACAAACGCCAGCATGCTGGAAGAAGCAAAGACCACCAGCATTGAAGCAATGCTCCTACGCCATCAACTCCGCTGGACTGGCCACATTGTCCGAATGCCCAATCACCATCTCCCAAAGCAGCTACTCTACTCCGAACTCAATAATGGAAAACAGAATGTTGGTGGGCAGGAAAAGAGATTTAAAGATGGGCTTAAAGCCAATCATAAAAACTGTGGCATAGACACTGACAACTGGGAAGCCCTGGCCCTTGAGCGCTCTAATTGGAGGTCAGCTATGACCAGCAGTGCTGCGGAGTTCGAAGAGGCACGAATTGAGAGCTTAAGGGAGAAACGTGCCAACAGGAAGGCAAGGCAACAGGAGGTCAGCAAGTTCAGCAGCTCAGCGATTTAATCCGCCGCACCACCGGGGGCTCCTTTATGGGATATCTCAGAGCTAATCTGCAGGATAGAGAACAAAAGTTAGTTTCTCTTTTTAAATTACAAGTAAGCAACCAGAGAGGTCCCTTGTGCAAATCAACATACAGTACATGGATCTTCTTCCCTTTCAATTTTTGTTTTCCTAAAATTCTCTTCCAAGCAAATGGAGGAAGGGTTGATTTAACTGGTGGCAATGGCATAGGCTTGCCATATTCCAGATTCTCAAGTTTGGGCAGCTAATTCTAAGCATGCTATTAATTTACATTCAGATTGGTAGTATGAGAGTTCAACACATTAATTATTGCAGTGCTTTTGTACCATTGTGTTTCAGCCTTGGAAACTACTTTTCTGGAGTAGCTGTGCTGAGCTGGGAAAATACAATTTCAACTTCTTGTTTGGTCATGGAATTTATCACATGTATTTAAGTAATTGATATTTCTTAGAAATCTACCTTATTGGATTATTTGAGGGGCAAAGGAGTAAAGATAAAGGTTTTCCCCTGACGTTAAGTCTAGTTGTATCTGATTCTGGGGGTTGGTGCTCATTTCCATTTCTAAGCCGAAGAGCTAGCATTGTCTGTAAACACCTCCAAGGGCATGTGGCCAGCATGACTGCATGGAGTGACGTTACCTTCCCACCTATTGATCTATCCATATTTGTATATTTTTGAACTGCTAGGTTGGCAGAAGCTGGGGCTAACAGCAAGAGCTCACCCTGCCCCCCAGATTTGAACCACCAACCTTTTAGTCAGCAAGCTCAGCAGCTCAGCGGTTTAATCCACTGCGCTACCAGGGGCTCCAGGGGGTTGAAAAAGGAAGACCAAATTAAGAGGCTATATGTATTCCTGGTGTGGTAAATGATAGCAATCCAGAGATATGGCAACCCCACAGTGAAGGCATAGACAAAGCCTATTCCTTTGATAATGGAATGTGACCTTCTAAGGTCAGACTGCACGTAATATATAGGTCAGGACTGCTGTGCCTTATATAGATCTGATATCAAAGTTAAACAGGAATGCGTACTAATAAAAGCAAAATGGAAGTAGGTTTAAGATGCCATGGAATCTGTCAGTTGTCAACAGCAGGTGTCTGGAAGCATGCTACCTTTTGAATAATATCTGCTAAGAAATCCTTGTAGCTATGCAGGACCATGCAGCTGCCCAGAACAGATGAAGGATTTCTAACCTTTGTTACTGTGTGTCTTCAAGTTGTTTTCAGTCAGTGGCAACCATAAGGTCAACCTGTTAGAGCTTTTTCTTGGCAAGATTTGTTCAGAAGACATTTGGCATTGCCTTCCTCGGATCCTAAGAAAGTGTGACCCAGTGGCTTTCATGGCTAATCAAGGATTCAAACCCTGGTCTCTAGAGTAGACGTCCATTGCTCAAACCACTGCATCATGCTGACTCCTTGCACGGAGCACTAAGATACTCAATAGAGACCTAATTCTTTTGGGTTCTTTCTGGACCTTACCATCATATGAGGTAAAGCAGATGGCTACTGGGGAAAGACCTGTGTGGTAGATTTTGGAATGTTCTGCTCAAGGAGACTTATTTGGTGGCTGCCCTGATTTCAATGGGGCTAATGTTTTTTGTTTTGTTTTTTTTTAATTCTCAAGGCTTTTTAAATGCATTAAACTTCAAATTGTGATTTTTTTTTTACTATGACCAGCTGTTGGACTGTTTTGGCCATGGAACCTTACTAATGCCAGCAGGGTAGATAGACCTCACCCTACCTTTCTTTAATTGCCCAACAACAAGTTTTCATGATGTGATAATATAGCTTCACATAACAGTCCATGATAAACATGATCACATAACTACAGCTTCTTGATCTCTCTTTGCACTCCAGACGAGGGCCCATCTACATTGGCCATTTAGGTCTGTGTGAGTGTGGATCAACATCTGGGCAGCTACAAAACACAGACAGGCTGCTCTAGTTTAACCCAGGGAAAGCTGTTAAACCAGTGGTTCTCAATCTTCCTAATGCCGCGATCCCTTAATATAGTTCATATTGTGGTGACCCCCAACCATAAAATTATTTTCATTGCTACTTCATAACTATAATTTTGCTACTGTTATGAATCGTAATGTAAATATCTGATCTGCAGGATGTATTTTCATTCACTGGACCAAATTTGGCACAAATACCGGATATGCCCAAATTGGGAGTTTGGGGAAAATAGACAAACAGACAGATTGATAACTGGCAAATAGAGGGAGAAAACGTGGAGGCAGTGACAGACTTTATATTTTGTAGGTGCAAAGATTACTGCAGATGCAGACTGCAGCCAGGAAATCAGAAGACGTTTACTTCTTGGAAGGAGAGCAATGACCAACGTCGATAAAACAGTAAAGAGTAGAGACATCACACTGGCAACGAAGGTCCGCATAGTCAAAGCAATGGTATTCCCTGTAGTAACCTATGGATGCGAGAGCTGGACCATAAGGAAGACTGAGCGAAGGAAGATAGACGCTTTTGAACTTTGGTGCTGGAGGAAAATCCTGAGAATGCCTTGGACCGCAAGAAGATCCAACCAGTCCATCCGCCAGGAAATAATGCCTGGCTGCTCACTGGAGGGAAGGATATTAAAGGCAAAGGTGAGGTACTTTGGCCACATCATGAGAAAACAGGAAAGCTTGGAGAAGAGAATAATGCTGGGGAAAATGAAAGGAAAAAAGGAAGAGGGGCCGACCAAGGGCAAGATGGATGGTATCCTTGAAGTGACTAGCATGACCTTGAATAAGCTGTGGGTGGCGACGGCTGACAGGAAGCTCTGGTGTGGGCTGGTCCATGAGGTCACAAAGACAACAACAACAGATTTGTTGGGAGTTGGGAGTTGTAGTTGCTGGGATTTATAGTTCACCTACAATCAAAGAGCCTCTTGAACCCCATCAATGATAGAATTGGGCCAGACTTCCCATACAGAACCCCCATGATCAACAAAAAATACTGGAGGGTTTTGGGACGAATTGACAGTGATTTAGGGGAGATGTAGTTCACCTATATCCAGAGAGCACTGTGAACCCAAACGATGATGGATCTGGACCAAATTTGGCACAAACACCTGATACGACAAAATTTGAATACTAGTGGGGTCTTGGGGGTATTTATTTTGCCATTTGGTAGTTGTAGTTGCTGGGATTTATAGTTAACCTACAATCAAAAAGCACATTGAACCTGTCCCACAATGGATCTGCACCAAACTTGGCACACTACCTACATGACCAACATTGAATACTGGTGGGTTTGGGGGGTGCTGTTTTTGAATTCTGGGAGTTGTAGTTCACCAGCACTCAGAGAGCACTCTGTACTAAACTGCTGATGGAACTAGCAAACTTGCCACACTGATATTATGTTACTTAAATGGGTAAGCAATAAAAACACCCATTAGTTGCTTAACATGTCTATAAGAAGCATATTTGTAGAGATCTAATTTAATTAAAGGTGTTTGTGATTTTTCAACCATTATAACTACAGGTTATATTACCATTTATTTCATGACAGCATGAGAGTGGGAAGAAAAATTCTCTATAACTTCTAAGTGCTATGAATGAAGGATATAAGATGATGTAACACGTGCATAGGAGAACTTTGATCGCTTCATATGATGGATTGTTTATTATATTTGTTGTTGTTGTGTGCCTTCATATTTCTTCCAACTTATGACAACCAGAAGGCAAACTATAATAAGATTTTCTTCCCCAGATTTGTTCAGAGGGGTTTCATCATTGCCTTGATCTAAGACTGAAAGAGTGTGCCTTGCCCCATGTCACCAAAGGCCTCATCATAGAGACCAGGCGAACCATCATTGTTTGATGTCCAGCGTGGGCTCCATCCCCAAGATAGGGTGGAAGCATCCTAGCATGCTAAATTCACCCTGTCTGATAAGATCGCAAGTGAGTTTCTATGGCTGAGTGGGGATTCAAACTCTAGTGCTCAAACCATTACATAATGCTGCCTCTCCTGTGAATATATGGCCATAGATGTTTCTGAGGCACACCACTGTGATAGGTCCTTTCCTTCCCTCACTTTGATTTACTTCCAGCCATGAGTTGTACTCCAATCTCTCAAACACTTTATTGTTCTGCTTAGGTTATTCCGCTGCTTTATGTTACTGCAAACATCCCTTACATTAATAGACATCCCCAATTATTTATTCTTATGGATGGATGGAGGTGAAAATGAAACATACAGAGATTATATGCAACATTAGCATAAAGGAAAAACAGTAGTGGGAAAGCCTAGAAGTATTTTGAAAAGGAGCACACAAAATGTGTGTGTGTGACACAACTGCAATTTGTTGGATGTGTGTGTGTGTAGATGTAGAGTCCTACTGTTGGAAGAGGAGTAGGGAGTATTTAAAGAGGGGTCTCTCATTTGCCCCCTCTTTAATTACAACTCTGCCAAAAGTAGCAAAGATATATTATGTAAAGTAGCCTATGTAACAGGTTATAGAATAACCACAAAAAAGAAGTCTGTTTTTTATGTACAAACTCATACAATAAATAAAAATTACTAGCTTTGCAGACACAAGTGAACACAGACTGTTGCACTTCAATTCACTTAAGAAAGCTCCACAGATTGGATTTAATTCTCCAATCCACATGGCTGGTTCTAATCAACAAAGGAACTGTTCTCCAATGTTAAGCTATTGTTCTGCTGTAATTGTGATTTGACTGCCTTGTGTTATAAGCTCCTTTGTGTTTCCACAGAAAGTCTTAAGATGCCAAGCAAAAGTTTGCTATCTTTTGTTTACACTGATTGCCTGGTAATATCTGCACAGCTAATATGTCACCCAGGGAGAGGTGATGGTAGAGAAGATGCTATTTCCAGATGTTGCACCTGATAGTATTGTCTTTCTCTTTTGTGAAGACACTATGTTGGCAGTTCTCTTGGCAGTCATACTGAATTTTTCTCATGTTTGAACAAATGCATTGGAATGGACAATATATAGCAATATTCATGTATGCTTCCACCACAGACTCATGCTGAAGGAACTGGAAAATTACTACAGAGGATATGTCTGTAGGATTGGCATTGGGAAGCCAGTGGAGGAATGTTGGAGAACTACAGACTTTCATTATTTGATTTCAGCAGCATGTCTGCAATAAATAACATGATAAACTTTGAGTGGAAGCTCATTCTAACAGATCCTACTGTTGCTGTGTGTGACTACCTTCCATAGGAAAGGTGAACAGCAGCTGCCATCCAAATTCCTTATGGGGCATACATTAATAACAACAAAACATATAAAAAGGAGAAAGGATATAAGCCTAATTGTCAACAACAGCAGCATATTTTTTAAAAGCATAGATCTATGGGTGCACCTACACTGTTGAATGATTGCAGTTTGACACCATTTTTACTGCCGTGGCTAAATGCTATGGAATCATGGGAGTTGTAGTTTTTAAAAGTCTTTCACCCTCACAACTCATTGAGCCATGGCAGTTAAAGTGGTGTCAAACTGCATTATTTCTACAGAGTAGATGCAAGTCTGGTCACCAAAAGGAAATCCGAAGAAAAATTGAATCTAATGAAAAAAAAAAAAAAACCTCTTAATGCACTTTAAGTAAAAAAAGTTTTCTTCTTTGTCTCTAGAATGCTTTTATGTGATGCAAGGCTTACCTAACCATGTTGCTTATTTCATATGCACATATTTTAGTTCTGAATAGAAAGTTTGCTGAAACATGTTAAACTTCTCTTCTTTCCTCCGATGTTATTGTTACCCCTAATATCTGTTTAAGAAGTAATGTTCAGGAGCATATCTGTTTTTAACTGAGGCATCCCTAATTGATTCTTGTTCATTCTCTGAAAAATATTTGAAGTGCTCCACAGTCTTAGGTTTCTTCAGTTTTACTTCTGGACGGCTTTAATATTTTTGAAGTGCTGTCTTTTTCAAAAAGTCTAATTTTGCTGTCATTTCCCTCAAGGTATTTTTGAATGTTGCCTTTCTCATATGCGATTAGTTCAAAAAGGGTTGTTGTTTTGCCTCTCAAAATAGCACCTGGAGACTGGTAAAAATCTCAGCTGAAAACTGCCCTTGTCATTATTGAAATCGAGCAATCATTATCAGATCAAGATTGTCAATTGTTATTTTCTGGAAATTAATGAAGCAACCATGCTCCAATTGAGCCCAGAGATTTTCTATTCTCTCCTGTTGCTGTTCTCTTTAACCACCCAACCAACCTTTCCCTCTTATTGCTAGCTGGGGGGTGCACAGAGTATGAACCTGAGGTCACACAAGGCCCACAACATGTTTTTTTGAAGTTCTTAAAGCCCCCCATACTCCCTGGACAGCCCCTTTTCTAGCAAAAAAAAAAGAGCTGAGTTGTTGTTCTTGAACTTGTGGCGGGGACCCTCTGGCATGGTGTAATATTTTTAAAAAGTGTTTATTAGGACCAGAAATAGATTTCCAATAATTTCTGCTTTATCTTTGTTTTCTTTCTCCATGCATATGACTGAGAAGTTTTGAAGGAAGATAATTGGCCCCCAGACCTGACAAAATTATTCACCTCTTTACTGCTCAATGAGCAAAGTCATAGGAAGGACTTGTTCACTTTTAAACTTTACCTTGCCTCTCCATCACTTGGCAGGAGGTGGCATTAGCAATCCAGGATTTTACTGTGATTTGATAGGCTTTTCCTTAATCTCTCATTATCCAAGATATTCGCTTATCCAAGCTTCTGCCGGCCCGTTTAGCTAGGATAAGTGAGACTCTACTGTATTTTGAAATATTTTAAAAATTACCTTCCCAATGCGTGCAAAAATTGTCTGCCATTGATTGCACTCATGTTATGGCAGGTGGGCCTGGGATGGAGTGTTTTATCAACCCAAGCCAGTGTCCTCATTGCTGGGGCAATGGGATGACGCCGATAACAACAGTATAAAATTATCCAATTCCTCTCTAGTTCAACCGTCCATATACCTAACAAAGTTTTTCTTTCACCTGAGGGCAGAATCAGTTTGGAGTAACATCTGGATTTCATATTGCACAAAACAAGAGAGCAACCATTTCCTTCATCCCAGTAGCCCTGTGAAAGTAAAAGGAGATTGCTCTAGCACAGGACCGGCCCAAGGATATTCAAAGGGGTACGCAAATATTTTTTGTGCCCCCGCCCCTGCGCTGCAGGAGGCGGGGCCAGGACTGGCCCCGCCTCCCACGCCCTAACCCCACCTCCCACGCCGGGTGGCCGGGCGGCGTGGGAGGCGGGGCCAGGGTGCACGGCGCGGGAGGTGGGGCCAGACGTGCCCTTGCGCAGCCAAGCTGCGGCAGGAGTTCTTCCAGGCCGCAGCCTGAAAGGACTCCCGCTGCAGCGGGCGCGCGCCGTGGGAGGCGTGGCCGGTCCCGCCTCCTGCGGGGTGCGCCCTGGCCTGGCTGCGCCATGGCGCCCCCCGCGGGAGGCGGGGCCAGACCTGGCCACGCCTCCGCGTCACACGGCCCCGCCTCCGCCAGGTGTGGCCCCGCCTCCCAGGGGCTCAATAGCACCCCTGGGAAGGTGCCGCCCAATGCTGGCCAGCGTGCCATGTTGGGCCGGGCCTGCTCTAGCATGTGACTGCAGATCCAGGAGGTGACAATCCCATATGCCAGTGATGAAACATAGGTTAGATGAGTTTCAACTGAATTAGTTCTCTTTCCCATGGGCTCCCTCTCTTCACTTGCTCGCCAATAAACAGCCACAGTAACGCCTCTGGGGTTGCTAGCAGGCTGGGGCAGAAGACTGCAGAACATTACAGCGTTCCCTCATTACTTCGCGGTTCACTTTTCACAGATTCGATTTTTCATGGTTTTTCAATAAAGTCTAAAAAACTATTATAAATCATAAAAAATTACAATGTACAGGCTAAGGAAGGGAGGAAGGAGAAGCTGAAGGGAGAGAAAAGACGCCCAAGCGGCAACGGGAGGAGAAGGAGGTGTTTATCAACACACAATTGGTTGATAAAGACTTAAAATAGTGTATAACTACTAAAATAATGTATAAATATTAAAATAAATATAGTGTCCCTATTTTGTGGATTTTCACTTATTGCAGGTGGTCCTGGAACCTAACTCCAGCAATAAGTGAGGGAACCCTTTTGGCTTGGTTACCATCTTAATGTTCCTCTGGCTATGAACGCTTCATGACTGCAGTCTCAAATGAGTCTTTTGCCCCATCCTATCAGCTTTTGCAACATCTTGTCTGATAAAAGGAACTGGTAATCTAGAAAGCCCTGATGGTCAAACTAGCTAAGAGGAATTAGTATTCCCTGTGATTAACACATTTTCCCTTTCACAGTGGGGTTTCCATCAGAGATAAGGCCTGTGGCTAAACAATCAAGACTTGCAAATGAAGCTTACTACACTGGTGTAGTTATGCAGGAGAACACACCCTTAAAACATTTTGAAATCCATTTTTAAAAGTGGTCCCATTAAAAGCTCGTTCTTCAGGGCCTGTTAATTTACCACAAGGCAATTTACCACAAGGCAACTATGTGACAACAATGGGATGATTCGTTCAACCTTCTTTGCCCCTTATCCATTGTTCAAGAACTTGCAGTTTCACTGGTTTTGTGTAGCAGTACCTGTAATTTTAGGTCCAGTCATGAACCAAGCCTGGAGAACCAAAGTAAAGAACCCAAAAATGATGTTGGAGCTGAAGTGGTCATAGCTGTATTGGTTTTGGCTGTTAAGAGTCTTGGGGCAGAATGGAGGAAGAAATCTAGGCATTGCATGGTCTGTATGAGAACTGATTGGATTCCCCTCCAGCTTGCCAGCTGGGGAAACTCAGGAGTGGCTTAAATTGGGATTCTAAATGTAGAAATGAATTCAGTTTGACATTACTTTAACTATAATGGCTGAATGGTATGGAATCATGGAAACTGTTGAAGCACCAGCACTCACTGACAGAGAAGGCTAAAGACCTTGTAAAATAATACTTTCCATAATTGAGCCATGACAGTTCAAGTGGTGCCAAAATTCATGAATTCTACAGTGTAAATGCACCCTCAGTTTCTCCCCTTCCATTGGAGAATGTAGCAGAACCGCTAGATGTCTTAGATTTTTTACTTCAAGATTCCTTAAAGCAGTGGTTCTCAACTTGAGGTCCCCAGGTGTTTTTGGCCTTCAACTCCCAGAAATCCTAACAGCTGGTAAACTTGCTGGGATTTCTGGGAATTGTAGGCCAAAAACATCTGGGGACCCCAGGTTGAGAGATATCTCCAGGGTAGTAGAGAAATATATGCAGCTGTTACACCCCCTCCCATTCCCATGCCTTCAACCCAGTGCCCAAACCAATGGCGACAAAACTTCAACGTTGTAACTGTCAATAATATAATGATCATATAATGTCATCGGTATCTTGGTATCTGCTAGGATTTGATTTCAGAAGTTCACACAGAACCCTAAATCCATGGATACTCAAGTCCTATTATATGCAATGGTGTAGTAAATTGATGTTCCTTATGGTAAAATCTAGGTTTGGTTTTGGGGTTTGTTTGTTTTTTAAAGAAACATTTTCAATCCACGGATAGCTGAAATTGTGGGTGCAGAATCCCTTTATACAGAGGGCTGATTGCAGTTTATTGCATACCATATAATAAAGTGATACTTACATGTCACACCAAAAGGCAGAGCTACTCAATACCTATTTGTTCCAATTTTTCCCATAAGCTGAGCTCTGTGCATCCACACTTCAGCAGTAAGGGATCTAGACCACAAATCAAAATTGGCAAAGAGATAGTAACAGTTTACCTAATCTAAATAAGTTCAAAACTGCAAGGCCAGTTTAAATGCATCCAAAAATTCTGAATGTGCTGATGGTCTCTCAACCACTTGCCATTCTTTCTGAGAAAATTTGGAGAACTTGTGCGGTGCCAAAGGACTGGGGAAGAGCAAAGATTGTTCTTCTTTTCTAAAAGGGTAAAAAAGAAGATCCAGGGAACTACAACCTGTCAGTCTGACCTCCGTACCAGGAAAGCTATTAGAATGGATTAGGGAGTCTATTTGCAAGTTTATAGTCCCTGAGTATGATGAGGTTGTTCAAGTGTTCCTAAAAAGTCTTTTTCCATATCTTTGGTTCCATGAGCTTCATAACCCTTCATTTTTCTTGACCTATTATATGGAAATGCCTCCTGAAGATCTAATTCACTGACTGTCCAGTGTTCAGCGATTTCTTCATGGAATACTTTAAAACTGGCTTCACTATGAAGATATATTCAAAACATTAGTTATAAAACTCTGATATATAATAACATTTCTGAAAGTAATTATATTTATAAAATGTAGTTTTTTTCAGAATTGACTATTATTTTCCTCTTAACATGGCATATAAAATAACACTCAAAGTGAGCCAAAGTGGTGCAGGTGTTTGAGTATTGTACTGACTCCGGAGACAAGGATTCAAACCTCTGCTTAACCATGGAAACCTATTGGGTGACCTTGGGCAAATCACAATCTCTCAGCCTCAGAGAAAGGCAAATGTGAACCTCCTTAGAACAAATCTTTCCACGAAAACCCTGTGATAGGTTTTTCATAAGTTTGAAATTATTTATATATATACAACCCTTCAGCCACCAATATTTTGCAAACTTATAGCACCAGAATATATAAAATGAATGATGACAAAAAGTACAACATAGAGTTAAAATAAATTAATAAGTTAATGCAACTATCTGATGAAGGAAGGTTGGAGAAAAAATAGCTAATGTACATGAAAAGTTGCATCAAATGTATTCTTTCTTCTTTTCATTGGCTTTCCAATGAGAAGAAGAAAAAATACATTTGATGATCTTTCAGAAGTCTTATAGTTTCTGTTTCTAGATGCTTTCCCATGTACACTTTTTTGTAATGCGGATATATGACATATACAGCACCCATACCATCTTATCAAATGGCACCAGCTATTGTCTTCAGAAATATTCACACTGTTGTTTTATGAAAGCCTCTTTAGTGGTGGCCTTGTGACAATACAGATGAATTCTATTGGCACTTCCTCCACTAGGCTGGTGAATATTGGCAAGGATCAGGAAATTGTCTGCCAAATTTGTATCCCTACCGATTGACTGACAAAGCTGAGGCTGCCAAGATCTGCCACCCTTGACAGAGGGTTTTTATTAGACTAGTTGACAATGGCCAATAGATATGAGACAGTGTCTCTGTGTTCTGGGTCAATGGATTCTGAACACTGGCAAATCCAGAAAATGTTGCCACCTTCATAAACTAAGGCAAAACATGTGAACAAGCATATTTCAATAAATTATTTCAGATCTGCTGTTATCTTACATTGAGGACACTTGTTTAAAACTTAAACAAGTTAAAATTGCCTTGCAAAAATGTATTCATCTTTTACTGAAAGGTCTTGGTACTTTTTCCATCATGCCTTCTATCAATATTGTATTGTATACTCATCCCTCGATATACATGAATACTTTAATACCTTGTTTGCCATTTTATATAAGGAACACTGTTTTACTATGTCATTTTATGCAGTGGAACCTGAGCATCTACAGACTTAGGTATCCAGAGGAAGTCTTGGAAATAAATCTCAACAGATACCAAGGGCCCACTGTATACCTACTTATTGAGTGAGACATTCAAGAAAAATCCCATCTATCAGTTTTAAGACCTTTGTCACATGTAGTTCTGCCAAATATTTGTTCTTGATACTCAGAACCCCAGTGTTGAGTTGCCAGCCACATATTTGCTTTTGATTGGATTTGTAGAAGTGAGTACCTGTGCTAAAACCACAGGGGCCCCCGTTATTTCTCAACCTGATGTATCTTTAAGGTGGGTGCCAAGCACGCAGTGAGTCCCTCTCTGGAAGGAAGGAGTGGTCAAATTCCTATCTCACTCTGTATTGTGAGATGAAACCTAGCCATTTACCCCCCTTCGTCATACCCAGCATATATGCTTGCCAGCCAGCGTTTTACAGGCCTAGGCAAAACTCTGTCCTTTTGGCACATTTCCAAAACTGAAGGATACAAATCCAGAGAAAACATTTCAGCCGAGTTGTCTTGGCAGTTAAGGCAAATGGAAGTACTGTCATAGCAAGGTGTCCCATGAGTACGATGGCTGTATATTTAATGTAGTGTCAATACACACATTAAATATACAAATCACTGTTTGTGTTTTAAGTCTTACTGTACACTCAGCCAGCTGGTGTGGAGCAGACCATTCATACTTTCAATGTGTAGTTTGTATTTGTATTTTTAAAAATAGGTTCCACAAGGGAAAGTTTGGATGTATATTAGGACGGAGAGGTGTCCTAGGTCCATTTGCACAGTTTTAACACCCCTTCTTTCTCCAAACAGCTATTTGCCTCTGAAGGGCACAACTCTCTCCTTGGTTTAAGTGGCTATTCCCATTGCCATATTTTAAAAATTATTTTCAGGAGCCAAGGCTTATGTCTGTCATTTCAGGAAGCAGAAGATTCTAGTGTGTGCTGAAGGTAGAGTGACCAAAAAGAGACCAGGGATAATGACTGTGGCTTGTCAAGGGAGATACCATTTTAAGTTCCATGTACGGATGGAAATTCAGTGTTTCATTTAGACATTTACATTTGCAAGAGGCACCAGGCCAGGACAATGAACAACATACCACTGTCAGGTTCATAACCACGAGGAATATTTTAGAACATGCCTTTTCCTCATGGTACCTGATCCAGTGTGGTGCAATGGTTTGAACACTGGACTACAATTCTGAAGACCAGGACTCAACTCCCTGCTTGACCATGACAACCTCGACTGAGTCACATCCTCGCAGCCCCACATAACGATTCGGCTGGTTTATTCAGAACTGGCTGACGTTATTTATACAGCCATCCTGCTTTCCTGGGCTCAGGTGACTCAGGGACAGGGGATGGCACTTTCTGGATTCCTTTTTTATTTTATTTATGATATTTTTACCCCACTTTTCTCCACAGTGGACCCAAAGCGGCTTACACATCAAAAACATACAATACAAAAATTAAAAACATATTTAAAATCACATGTTCTATATAAGTGATTAACCCTTTACTGGGTTTGACTTATAGGAAAATAGAAAATGTTTGTTATAGCCATGTCAATGATAGGAAAGTGTAGAAATCAGAATTGGTTTAAACATTTAATGTTTGCGTAATGATTAATGTTAGTATATTTATTTATTTATTTATTTAAAACATTTATATTCCACCCTTCTCACCCCGAAGGAGACTCAGGGTGGAGCACAACATATATACAGAAAACACTCCATGCTGGGACATAAAATAAACACAAACATTAAAATCAGTTATATCTACTTTAAAACCAGCTATTTATACATGGCAAAACATTTGATGTTAGTCTATTTTGGTTTTGATATGAGTGTGCTGGGTGGTTGTTATGTTGTTTTGTCAATTAGATGTATGTATAACAAGCATTTAATCATATATCTATGTGTGTGTGTGTGTGTGTGTGTGTGTATGTATGTGTGTGTGTGTGTGTGTGTGTGTGTGTGTGTGTGTGTGTGTGTATATATATATATATATATATATATATATATATATATATATATATAAAATTCAAAGACATGGGCGTATTAGTCTGGAATATAAGTATCCAAAGGGACACACACACACACAAGATCCTTCATACTGAGATACATAAATGAACACACATAGAATCATAGAATCATAGAATAGTAGAGTTGGAAGAGACCTCACGGGCCATCCAGTCCAACCCCCTGCAAGCAGCATGAAAATTTAATTCAAAGCACCCCCGACAGATGGCCATCCAGCCTCTGCTTAAAAGCCTCCAAGGAAGGAGCCTCCACCACAGTCTGGGGTAGAGAGTTCAACTGCCCAACAGCTCTCACAGTGAGGAAGTTCTTCCTAATGTTCATACACATGATCCTTTGCATATGGGTGTCCCAAATGTCGACATACAGTAAAGTCTCACTTATCCAAGCCTCGCTTATCCAAGCCTCTGGATAATCCAAGCCATTTTTGTAGTCAATGTTTTCAATATATCGTGATATTTTGGTGCTAAATTCGTAAATACAGTAATTACAACATAACATTCCTGCGTATTGAACTACTTTTTCTGTCAAATTTGTTGTATAACATGAAGTTTTGGTGCTTAATTTGTAAAATCATAACCGAATTTGATGTTTAATAGGCTTTCCCTTAATCCCTCCTTATTATCCAAGATATTCGCTTATCCAAGCTTCTGCCGGCCCGTTTAGCTTGGATAAGTGAGACTCTACTGTACATAGAGAAAATGAAAAATTGTAGCTAAATGTACCTTGATTTACAACAAATTCATTTCAAAATTTTACAAAATATTTACAAATATTCTCTACCTGTTGTATATTTAAAAGTATGTTATATAGTATGGGAGTTTGTTAATTTTTCCTATGTATGGAGATTTTTGGGAGGCTCTATGGATTTTATTGTGTCGGAAGCGATTTAACAACATACTGCCAGTCGCTTCTGGTGTGAGAGAATTGGCTGTCTACAGAGATGTTGCTCAGGGGATGGCCAAATGTGTTACCATCCTGCTGGGAGGCTTTTCTCATGTCCCCACAAGCTAGAGCTCACCCCGTCTTGCAGATTTGAACTGGCAACCTTCAGGTCAGCAGTTCAGCCGGCACAAGGGTTTAACCCATTGCACCACCATGGCTTCCATGCCCTACGGATTTCTTTGTTATGCAATTGTTGTTGTTGTTGTTATTTGTATTTATTTATACCCCGCTTTATGTCCCCTGAAGGAAACTCAAAGTTGCGTAATATAAAAATGTTAGTACAGCATTTAAAATACAAATATTAAAACAGAATTAAATATAAACTGTATAAAGATTCACAGTTAAAACAGTAATCTCTTTCGCTTACAGACATATCTAATAATGCAAAGGGATCTTATTCATTCATAGCTCTATAAATCCGTTGCATGTGGATATTCTACCCTAACAGCCACGACTTTGAATCCTAATTATACAAATATAAATACAAAGAACAAACAACAACCAAAATGTGTTGTCAAAGGCTTTCATGGCTGGAATCACTGGGTTGCTGTGAGTTTTCTGGGCTGTATGGCCATGTTCCAGAAGCATATTATCTCTTGATGTTTTGCCTACATCTATGGCAGGCATCCTCAGAGGTTGTGAGGTCTTGATTGTCTGGAATTCCTCTGTTTTATTTATTTATTTGTTTACATCACTTTTACCCCGCCTTTCTCTCCGAGGGGACTCAAAGCGGCTTTCTGTTGTTTTCTGAGTGTTGTTCCTTATTTACTGTCCTGATTTTCCAGGTTTTTTTTAATACTAGTAGCCTGATTTTGTTCATTTTCATGGTTTCCTCCTTTCTATTGAAATTGCCCACATGCTTGTGGATTTCAGTGGCTCCTCTGTGTAGTCTGGCATGGTGGTTGTTAGAGTGGCCCAGCATTTTTGTGTTTTCAAATAATACACTGTGTCCAGGTTGGTTCATCAAGTGCTCTGCTATGGCTGACTTCTCTGGTTGAGTTAATCTTCCATGTTCCCTGATTTGTGTTTGGGCAATGCTGCGTGTGGTGGTCCCTATGTAGACTTGTCCACAGCTCCATGGTATGCGGTAGACTCCTGCAGAAGTGAGAGGATCTCTCTTTGTGGTTCTGTAGATAGTTTGTAGGTTGTATTTCTTCATCAGCTTCCCTGTGCAGTCAGTGGTTCCCTTGATGTATGGTAAGAACACTTTTCCTCTGGGTGGATCTTTGTCTTTATTCTCGTGGCTTGTTCTTGGCCTTGCAGCTCTTCTGATGTCTATGGTGGAGTACCCATTGGCCTGTAGAGCCCAGTTTAGGTGGTTCAGATCACCTTGGAGGAGAAGGGGTTCGCAGATCCTTTTTGCAGGGTCTGCCAGGAAAATTCACAGCAATCCAGTTATTGGGTTGTTGTGTGTCTTCTGGGCTGTATGTCCATATTCTGGAAGCATTCTCTCCTGACGTTTCGCCCACATCTATGGCAGGCATCCTCAGAGGGTTGAGAGGTCTGTTGGAAACTAAGTAAGTGAGATTTATATATCTGTGGAGTATCCAGGGTGGGGGAAAGAATGCTTGTCTGCTTGAGGTGAATGTTGCAATTTGCCACCTTGATTAGCATTTTAATGGCCCGCAGTTTCAAGGTCTGGCTGGTAGCTGCCTGGGGGAATTCTTTGTTGGGAGGTATTAGCTGGCCCTAATAGATTCTTGTCTGGAATTCCCCTGCTTTTTTAGTCTTGCTCTTTATTTATTGTTCAGATTTCAGAGTTTTAAAAATATTAGTAGCCAGAATTTGTTCATTTTCATGGTTTCCTCCTTTCTGTTGAAATTGTCACATGCTTGTGGTTTTCAATGGCTACTCTGTGAAGCCTGACACGGTAGTTGTTGGAGTGGTCCAGCATTTCTGTGTTCTCAAATGTCCAGTGATTTGAAAACTAATTACACAAATATAAATACAGAGAGCAAACCACCACGCAAAAGGAGACAGCTAGACCTAGACCTAAGGATTGGGTTATTTGCCTTCCTCCCACCCTCACCACCGGATTGGCGGGGGCCTCCTAAGTGACAGCGGCGCTCCGCCAACCGGCGGCCGCCTTGTGTCCCGTGTCACGTGCGCTCCCTCCTCGGCTGAGCGTGCCTGGCTCCTCCCACTTCCCTCCTCCTGCTCCTCCTCCTCCGGCGCCTCAGTCGCCTTTCCCTCCTCCTCCTCGGCCGGGGATCCCTCAGCTTCCCCGCCGTGGTCCAAGGGCGCATTCCCGCTCTCGGGCCGTCGCCTGAAGCCGGAGATCAACTGCAAGGGCGGTCTATTCAGTCGGCCTCCCTCTTCCTGGCTCCTGAGAGGAAGAGAAGGCCTCCCTTGGCCTCCTTTCCTGCCCCTTCGGCGGGGCGGGCGGCCCTGGATGCCAGCTGAGGTCCGGGTGAGGCGGTCCTTCTTGTGTTCTCTTGGGGAGGAAGGCAAGCGGTTGTTTTGAAGGGGGAGGGGTCACGCAGGGAAAAAAGGGGAAGAGCCGGCAGCCAAAGCACAACTTCTTTCCGCCATTATATTCATCTATATCAGGCATGGGCCAACTTGGGCTCTCCAAGCATTTTGGACTTCAATTCCCACCATTCCTAACAGCCTCAGGCCTCATCCTTTCCCCCCTCAGCCGCTGAGGGGGGAAAGGATGAGGCCTGAGGCTGTTAGGAATGGTGGGAGTTGGAAGTCCAAAACGCCTGGAGGGCCCAAGTTGGCCCATGCCTGATTTATAACTTAGGAAGTGCCTCCTGGGACCAACCCGCGGCCTTGGGATTCGCCCATCTGGTGTGTGTTGATGCTGCTTCTCTTAAATCCCCGCCCGGCCTGCAGGCGGAGATCCCCAAGACTTGAGCAGAAAGAATTAAAAGTGGGTCTCCACTGTATCCCCAAATCTAAAATCCCTGGACTGTATCACTTCTAGATTCCCTTGCCTGGCTTGTAGTGTAGATGGAGATTCAAAAGCCTTTGAGCAGAAATGTACAAGATAAATATCAGCTCTTCCTAATTCAAAGGTAAAGGTTTCCTCTTGACATTAAGTCTAGTCGTGTCCAACTCTGGTGGTTGGTGCTCATCTCCATTTCTAAGCCGAAGAACTGGTGCTATCCATAGACACCTCCAAGCTCATGTGGCTGGCATGGCAGTATGAAGCGCTGTTTCCTTCCCACCGGAGTGGTATCTATTGATCTACTCACATTTGCATGTTTTCAAACTGCTAGGTTGGCAGAAGCTGGGGCTCACAGCATGAGCTCACTCCACTTCCTGGATTCGAACCATCAACCTTTCGATCAGCAAGTTCAGCAACTCAACAGTTTAACTCAAAATTATCCACATTGGTAGCTGAGATCATACGCTCTTTGCTTTCTCATGGCTCAGTGTATTCAGACACACCTTGCCTCATGCACAGAATTTTTACAATGTTACATAAAATTATAATAATAGTAATAATAATGATAATAATAATAGTAATAATAATAATAATAATAATAATAAATATTTGTATTCCACCCTATATCTCCCCAAGAGGACTCAGGGCGGATTCCAACAAACAACAGGCACACATTTATTATTTACGACATTTATATCCCGCCTTTCTCACCCTGAAGGGGACTCAGAGCAGCGTATAAGTTATGTGTACATACAATATATTATATTATTAGCATAGCACTACATTAGCATTATATATTACTATCTTGTACTATACCACTATGCTGCAACTCTACCAGTAATACCACATTTAATATAGAATACACAATTATTACATTATTATATTACATTATTAGTAGTACAGCATTCAAAGGCCATGTGCATAATTCTTTTATGAAATATAACTAGAAGATGTGGGTCTTATTATTACAAATATTATTGCTATCTCAGTCAGTCATCTGGGTAGTGTTGGATTTTGGAATTCTAGATAATAATATTTACATCCCGCCCCCCTCTCCACAAGGGACTCGTGGTGGCTTACAACATAAATAATACATAGAGTGGAATAAACAATTAATAGTGCACCCAGTTGATATAAAACATAAAATACGGCACAGACAAGAACACAATTAACAATAAAATTTAAAACATTCCATTATAAAAATGGTCTAGGATTGTGTACAACATATTTATGAAATATAAATGAATTTCATGTTTAGACATGGATATCAAGATATTTCATTATATACATATCTGCAAATACAGGTATTCAAAAATTCAAAACAGTCCTGATGGCAAGCATTTGGAATAAGGGATACTGCGATCTTCAGGGAACAGGGAAAATAGCCCTTTCTTGTACAATAATCCATTAAGCACACACACACATGCATATATACACACTCCAGGTGGATTGAGCTTCTGTGTTATGACTACAGTCTTATTTGTGCCCTTGTTTACAGCTGTAAAATGCAGCTGAAAATGCTGCAGCTACAGTGACTGGAAAAGGATGGGTGTAAATAGGTTTCTGTCCTGATATCACTCCAGGTTTGAGGTGGGATGATCAGTTGGATTTGGTAGCTTAAGGGAATACCTTAATTGAATGGATCTTCATGTGAACTTTCCCAAGTTTCCTATATCCAGAAATTTACTGTTTATTTTTATTTATTTTTTCTTAAGGTACATATTCAGTCTTGTGCATCTCCATCTGAATTCCTGGAAGGACACAGGCCAGGCAGGAATGTTTCTTCTATTCGTGAGATCTAGAAGTGGTGTGTATAAATGCACATCAGCTGGATTTTGCCTAAGGCTGCATGGTGGCCCTACCACTGACTCTACCTCCTGTCTAGAAGACATTTAGAATGTGGTGTGTGTATGTGGTAGTGGTTGAAGGATACGGGCCAGGCATGGGTTTATTTGGCATTCATGAGACCTAGAACTGGTGTCTGACTCACTCTCACACAGCTAGAGTAGGGAATAGGGAAATTTTTGCTTTGTCTGGTAGTGTTATTTGAAAGTACCATGACTGGCTGGCACTTTGATCCATTTTCCTAGCCACAGGTGATATCTACTTTGTGTGCCTCATGTCTAGACATGCAAACCCACATTCAGAGAGAGTGAAATGCAGATGTTGACAAACTGTTCCTCTGCATACTTTCTCCTCCTGAGGAAGTCAGTGCAGGTAGGTCACTCTGCTATTTTCCTTTAGCTGGAAAAACAGGTAACAACTGTTCCCCTGATCATTCTCACACATGACATTGGGTCACCTGGAGGTGGCAGCTTTTGAGAAAGCAGCTGGGAAATAATATAACTTGATTTTGATGGAGAACATAAACGTGACTGAAGTTTGGAATGATAGGCTTTCTGTTTGGACTTCTTTTAGTTTATAAGAAGTCTCAAAGACAATATTTGGCAGTTTCTGTAGCAGGAGCGGAACCCACTTTGTTATTGACATCCTTTCTCATTGTTTAGCGCTTGCTTTTTGCCAGCTGCCTATTGTCTTATGTCTGTACTTGTTGAGTATTCTTCAGGGATTTTATGAGGTCTTATCAACATGTTGACACAGCACACAAGTTCCGTTTGTCATTACTCCCTTTAAAAAAGATAGATCTTGCAGATAGATCTTGTTAGTGATATAAAAGGAACAATTTGTTACTGTCCACTGCATTCCATAAAGGTAGATGATAACTGTGTTCTGGAACAATGAGCTAAAATGGATGTTTATTGAAAATTCTATCTTCCTTAGCATTTTTTTTTATCTGAATAGTGCTACTTCTAGGTGTTGGGGGATTCTTGAATAAGGGTTCATTTACACGGTATAATTCATGCAGTTTGACACTACTTTTAACTGCCATGGCTCAGCATTGTGGAATCATGAGAGTTATAATTTTACAAATGGTTTAGCCTTCTCTTCCAAATAGTTCTGATGTCTCAGCAACCTACAACACCCATGATGCCATAACATTGAGCCATGGCAGTTAAAGTAGTGTTAAAATGCATTAATTCTATAGTGTAGCTGCACCCTAAGATGACTTTACTAGAGCCACATCTTCCTTGTTGCTGTTATTGCTGTTTTTTCACTTGTTCTCTTTGTTCAGGCACTGCCCATCAAGAGGCAATGAAAAATATTGTTCCATCTTTTCACTATGTGTGAGGGTTAGCATGTGCTTCCAAGTCATATGTCAATTTATAAATAAATTTATATCAACCCCATACATTTCATAGAATTTTCTTAAACGTCACCCTTTCAAGCACTCACCAGACCTGCCCTTGTTTAGTTTCCAAGCAAGGGGAGTTGGTGTTTTCAGAGTACTTAGGCTCTTCAGTCTGGTCACTACACAGAGGATCAGTGAGAAAGTAGAGCAATAGAGCCAGGAGCTTCTAGGGCTGGCTGTAACATGTGGACATTTGTAGATGCCCAGTAATGTTTACCCCTGACATCAGATTTGGATTTGATACTAGATTTAGAAAGATTAATTGTAAGGCAGGGATTCATGCTTCTACTTCTTTGTTGTTTCTTCGTATTGTACAATCTCAGTCTTCTGCAGTGTCTAGTTTAATTAAATATTTAATCATTGTAGTCAGTGTTACATTTCCCCTTAATAACTGCATGGGCTCCTTTGAATCCCGTTATATGCACTTACCTCCTTATAGGTCTAGTTGTAAAAAGGGTGATCAAAATTTTATGTGCTGTAAATTTGGCCTTATGCTCAAAAGTTTTTTTAAAAAAAATATTTCAACTTTACAATATCATACAATGGAAAAATGTTGGAGGGATGTTTGCTTCAAAGAATTTCCATTGTCACCTGCACCAGTTGGATTTTCCTGCTTAAATAGTGTGTGTGTGTGTGTGTGTGTGTGTGTGTGTGTGAGAGAGAGAGAGAGAGAGAGAGAGAGAGAGAGAGAGAGAGAGAGAGAGAAAGAGAGAGAGATGAATGCAAATTAAAAGAAAGTAAATGGGTCTGCATCAAATCTGAAACAAATTTAGGCTTTTAAAAAATTAGTTACTCTGTATTGCTTTGTTTCAGTATTTCAAGGGATATGTCATCCACTAATGGATTCTAATTTTTTAACAGGCCTATGAAGAATCTTTTCCTTGGATTAAGAAAGACCAGTTGCTGCAGTTAGAAAACTGCTATTGGGCCTGAGAATCTAAAATTTAGTTCAAAAATTGCTTGAAGACTTGTCAAATGACATCAATGGCCAGCCTGTTCTCTTTTACTAGCCCAGCTGTAAAGCGTTTGTTGGGCTGGAAACAAGGCGATGAAGAGGAAAAATGGGCAGAAAAAGCAGTGGATGCCTTGGTTAAAAAACTCAAAAAGAAAAAAGGAGCTATGGAGGAGCTGGAGAAAGCACTGAGCAGTCCTGGACAGCCTAGTAAATGTGTTACAATTCCCCGTTCATTAGATGGACGACTTCAAGTTTCTCACCGCAAAGGCCTCCCCCATGTTATTTACTGTCGTGTGTGGCGTTGGCCTGATCTACAGAGTCACCATGAGCTAAAACCATTGGACATTTGTGAATTTCCTTTTGGATCTAAGCAGAAGGAAGTCTGCATCAATCCATATCATTACAAAAGAGTGGAGAGTCCAGGTGTGTTTGAGTGTTACGATATTGTCTTCACTTATTTCCAAGTACTGCATAGTAGTATTTAATGACTGAGAAGGTGGCATGGTATAAATGTGGCAGAGGGATTGCTGGATGTTAACAGTATACAGGTTTTTTCCCCAAGTTAAATTTTCTTTCTTGGGTCTAAAGCTGGCAGGGACAAACTTCGGCCCAAAACACCTGGAGGGCTGAAGTTTGCCCATGCCTGGTCTAAAGTAACACTGATGCTGTGTATTTGTTTTGGGTTGCGTGTATGTGTTAAATCTAATTCAGGTTGAAACTGAATTTCTGATCTTGTTACTAACTTGATAACTGGTTGTTTTCCTAAACCTGCTTTGCATCCATGAATATGTCAAAGCCCTATGCATCATTTATGTGCATATGTATATTCATTCATTCATAGGCCAGTTTAAACCAATGAATGTTTCTATTCTACCCTTTCCCCTGATTCGTATCCTCAGTGCGATATTTCTCTCTCCTCAACCTCTTTGTTCCTTAATTCAGTTGATTTTACTTTACTGACACAGTACAGTATTGGTGCACTGTGTTCTCTAGCATTCTGTGCAATTTGTTTTAGTTCAGCCTCAGTTATTCAGGGGTCCGTGATTCATCCACTACACAATTTATCAGTTGGACACATGTCTTTACTCTACTAGGCTGCTACGGTGCACAGAACCAGAATTTTCCCAACTGGGAAATGCAGTGCAGTGCTTTGACAGGTATGATGCTTATGGCTTGTGTGTCTTCCTCTGTCTTTCTCATTTAAAGGGCTGGTAACTAGTGGGATGGGAAATTAAAATCTTCTGATCTATTTTAGTTCTTCTCTGCTTTTGTTTTTTCCAGTTTTACCTCCAGTCTTGGTGCCTAGGCATAGTGAATTCAACCCACAGCATAGCCTCTTGGTTCAGTTCAGAAACCTAAGCCACAATGAACCACATATGCCTCACAATGCTACATTTCCAGAATCGTTCCAGCAACCCAACAGCACTCCATTTCCCATTTCTCCAAATAGTCCATATCCACCATCTCCAGACGGCAGTACCTATCCAAATTCCCCAGCTAGCTCTGGACCATCGAGTCCATTTCAGCTACCAGGTAAAGACTTCTGTGTGACAATCATTGAAAAGTAAAATTTGTATTATGAAGCCATTTTTTATTATTTCATACTATGAGGGTTGAATGAAAAGTAATGCCTCCATCTTTGTAACTCCTCAACAGATGGCAGTACTGGTATGCGGCAGGTACTGGCTTGTTCAGTAGACTCTCCTCTACAGTTCCATTTGGCGGGAAGCCTTAGCGTTGAATGGTTGTGTTGTTAAAGTGCAAAGTATGGAAGCCTGCGCAGACAGTCGATCAATGCAACTTAAGCAATGTGCAGTCAGTGAAATTTTGACAGCAGTGTCAAATTAAAATTTAAAAAGAGCAAGTATCAAAGTCTGTAGCGTAACATGCCTCTAGAGTTTCAGCATTTCTCCAGTTTATTTTGTTTAACATCTCTCATTTACAGAAGTAATAGCAAGAGCAACTTACCATGGATGCAAGAATGTTATGAAGGGACAGTAGTCACAAGGCAGTTATATTTTCCGGTCACACCTCAACTCTTGAGGTTCTTTCCTGTTTTGTGCTTGTCCTTTAGTCCTTAGATTGATAGGAGATTGATATGATAGACAAGGAGAGGGTAAGGAAATGGACAATGTTGGTGATTGCAAAGATCACAGTTCTTCCTTCTTAGTACTGCTAATTCACTTTGCTTTCCCTACAAGCACAAGGAGTTGACAACTCACTTTTTGCCTATCAAATACAAGAAAAATGATGTCCAGTAGGGATAAAAAAGGCTTTTTATTTTTTTACAAAAGGGAAAAATAAAGAAGCTTGGGGTGTGGTTTCCCAAGTTCCTGTGGAGTGGAGATTTAGTCCTGAGTCACTGTCAATTGCCCACCCTTGTGCTAAAGCAATGGAAAATTGCAGAATATGCATGGGGCCTTCTGAAGGTGCTTTCATTGATTGTGTAAATGGATGAGAGGTGAAAACGGGGAGGATGGGAAGAAAAGGTGTAGACAGACGGGGACTGGAATAGGGTTGTCATAGGGTTGGGGAGAGGTAGAGAGTGGTAACAGTAATGTTGATCCAAATGCCAAAATTAGAAATACCAGAGCATAGATTATTTAAAACATGTTCACTTTGAGTTGGATCACATTGTGTCGATAAATCACTTCCAAGTATTTGAACATTCAGGCCTAAACCCCATATAATAGTATAATATTATAGCCCAGTATAATAATAGCAATAAAAACATTTTACCCTTTTTGCCCTCTGTGCTGGCTCTAAAACTTGTTCCAGAACATCTTCTCGCCATGTAGTGTATATTTCAGGAGTGTAGGATATATGTGAGTGTCATTCTTGCTTGGTTGTGGTATATAGTAAACAGCGATAGGGAAGATAAGTGGCATTTGGATTTAAGAGTGAGACATATAGACAAACTGTGACAGATAAAGAATCCAGTGCCTTAGAAACTAACTCAGTCTCAAAGGTGCTATAAGATTCCTTTTAATGTTTTCAGTCTGCTTTAGAATACTAGTACAGGGAGTCCCCAAGTTAGGAACAAGATGGGTTCTGTAGATGTGCTCTTAAGTTGAATTTGTATTTAAGTTGGAACAGGTACATTTTAAGTGTAACTTCAGCCAGTTGTGTGTGTGTATGTGTGTATCCTCTTTGAATAACATAGGGAAGGGTTAACACCCTTTTTCACATTCCTTTTGTTGCCTGTGACTCTGTTCAGAAGATTTCACCTCACTTTTTTCCTATGATAATTTGATTTTTTGAAAAATGTGGCTTGTGGAAACAAAGATTGGTGATAAAGCTTCAGTGGAGACACCTTTTCCTCACAATAACTCTTTCAGGAGTGATTTTCTTTTCCTGGGGGTAGATTTCTCTCCCTGTTGTCTCACCCATTCTTAACTACGAGACGTTTGTAAGTCAGTAACTCAAAAACTACTTGTTTATTTACAGAGGAATTGTAAGAATGTTTTAAAAAAAAAGAAAAATGGAGGAAGGCAGGGAGTACGAATGTCACAAAAATGAGAATAATCCATTGATTTTGGAAGCAATGAAGAGGAATTCAGATTGTGTAGCATAAAATATATTTCCATCACTCCAAAATTCCTAACTTTTATTTATAGCAGATACACCACCTCCTGCTTATATGCCTCCTGAAGATCAAATGGGGCAAGATACATCACAGTCTATGGACACAAGCAATAATATGATCCCTCAGATAATGCCAAACATTTCTAACAGAGGTAAGGAAAACAATATATTTATTAGTCATAGTTGTATTTTGTCATTGTTGATATTTTGCCAGTGTCAGTAGCTGCTGAAAAATACAGCTGGACATCAAACTTAAATTTTTCCTATTACCTTTTTTCCTTTAGAGTGATAATGAGATCCTCCAGATGTTGTTTTATTGTAATTCCCAGCATTTTGAGGCATGGGATGTGTTGAGTGGGGCTGCTTGGACATTCAGTCCAATAACATCTGGAGGACTCTGTGATGCTTACTTCTACCATAGAAACTAAGCAGTGAATGGACAATATGTAACACCTAGGCATGCGCGAATTAATCGGAATTGTCGTTAATCGTAATAAATTTGTTAATTGTAATAAATCCAAACAGGTTTCTGAAGTGGTTTGGTGCTTCGAATGTAACCTTCCAATTTGAAGCGTTAGCGCCCATGCCTCGGAATACCTTTGGATAACCTTTGGATATATGAGAAAGTGTTTTAATTCAACCAATCTCCTGGCTAGCATTGGGGTTTAAGAGCCCCGTAGAAACCAAGCCTGGAGTGTTTCTCTCCTGGCTATCCAGGAGAGAAATCCCCCTTCCCTTCCTGGTTGGTTTCTATGGGGCTCTTAAACCTGTTGCTATCCAGGAGAGAAATCCCCTTTCCCGTCCTGGTTGCAGAAGCGGATGGAGCCTGGTTTGCAAAGGGCATTGCTGGCTGCTTCTTCACACCTGCAGGATCTCCCTTGCACACCACTTCCTCTTCCCCTTCGCAGCTTTCCCCTCCTGCCTTTGCGAGAAGCTTTGAGGAAAGGGGAGAAAGGAGGGGGGAACAATCCACAATCCAGATCAGATCCACAATCCAGATGCTGGCAAAACCCCAAACTAGACCTCTTAACTTAACCTCCACCCAGGTTGGTGTGTGACTTTGCACTTCAGGGGGAGAAGAAAATTGAAAATGGGCAGGGAAAGCAAACTATCACCCTGCTAAGGATTTTCCACAACTCTCCCCCCTTTTATTTTAAATTACCCTGATATTATTATTTTCACTACTAATATTATGTTTTATTATTATTATTATTATTATTATTATTATTATTATTATTATTATTATTATTATTATTATTATTGGTACCCCACTTTTCTCTTTAGATTTGAGACTGAAAGAGACTCACGTTAAAATATGTATAATAGTATCATTCTGGGAAGGGGAAAGGATGCATTTTAAATCTGTTTTAGTAGTATTCCTTTTAAAATTTGCTCTATTTGTGTGTATGTGTAAACCCCATCGGAAGAAACCCAACTCCTGAGCACTTTCCTCCTTAGAAGCGGGCTAAGCCCCATCGGAAGAAACCCCCTCCTAGATTATCTTCTTATCCCAGATTATCTAGCAGTGTAGACTCATATAATCCAGTTCAGAGCAGTTAGTCTGGGATCAGATCTTGGGATATAGCAGTCGTGTGGAAGGGGACTTAGCCTGGATCTACACTGCCCTAATTCCCAGGATCTGATCCCAGATTATTTTCTTGTCCCAGATTATCTGGCAGTGTGGACTCATATAATCCATTTCAAAGCAGATAATCTGGGATCAGATCCTGGGATATAGGAGCAGTGTGGAAGAGGAATCAGGCTGAATCTACACTGCCCTATATCCCAGGATCTGATTCCAGATTATCTGATTTAAACTGGATTATATGCGTCCCCAAAGCCATATAATATGGGATAAGAAGAAAAGTGACAGATCTGGACCAAGCTTAGCACACAGACCCAACATGGCCAACTGTGAATATTGGCAGGCTTTGTGGGAGATTGACCTTTGCATCAGAGAGTTATAGTTTACCCATATTTGAGAACACTGAACCCAGCAAGTGACGGATCTGGACCAAGCTTGGCACACAGACCCAACATTGCCAGCTGTGAATCCTGGGGGTGTTTTGGGAGGGTTGACCCAAGACTTTTGGGAATTGTAGTTCACCTACATCCTTATACATTTTCTCATGGGAGTATTCATAAAAAAAAATACTGAGGTTTTTTCTAAGGCATAGTGTAACATCGGAAGAAACCCACTCCTGACAGCTTTCCCTCCTGGTTAGAAGCAGGCTAAGCCCCATAGGAAGAAACCCACTCCTGAGCATTTTCCCTACTCGCTAGCAGTGAATCCGTTTTGAGACAGCATTGTGTAGTGTAGTGGTTTGAGAGTTGGGCTACAATTGTGGCTCGATTCCCCACTCAGTCATGGAAACCCACTGGGGCAAATCACACACTCTCAGCCCCAGAAAACCCAATGAAACAGGAAATAACACTTTCAAACCAGGAACAGATTTCCTTATTCAGAGGCTGATGGCCATCTGTCAGGAATGATTTGATGGTGTACTTTGATTTCTGTTCTTGGGTGATAAATGTCATTTCCTAATTGGTTCTGTCATAGAAACATGGCAAAACTTTATTACACTGCCATAACTTTGTCTTTGTGCAAGGGACATGGTGCTATGATAACACATTATGGTTTGCTGGGACACTGTCCACCAATTTCACTGTGTTTCAGCCACAAAACAAAGTTTCTGAAGTAGAACAAAGATTTTCAAAGTAAAGACAACCCAGTGAAACAGTAAATAAGATTTTCAAACCAGGAACAGATTTCTGCAACTAATAAAAATGGTTTATTATAAAAGCTATGAAAATTTGCCTCAGAGGATAAGGGAAACGTTCTGAGATTTGGTGAGCTAGCTGTGGTAAATATGTTTTACCACTGTACCACATTTGATCAGGATAGCTCAAAAAATGAGGGCGGGAGAGTCCTCTAAATCCCCCCCCCCCCCAGTGCTGTTTTTCGCCATTGTGTATGCGTGTCCGCCATTAATGAGGTAATTACAAATATTCCGAATGTTTGTAAAGTTTCAAATTTTTTTCTTCAAAATTTGGAAATTACTTTAGAAACAAAGCGCCAGCACCCCCTACTTTCGAAGCGAGTTTTGAACCATTTTTTTCATGGATCACACATGCCTAGTAACACCATCATTGTAAGCTATGTATGCAGTCAGTTTGGTTCAGAAACTACAGCTGGTACAAAGATCAGCGGCCAGATTAATAACGAACTAGCTACAGAGAGCGGTCAAGCCTTCTGTTTAAGCAGCTTCACTGGCTACCAATAAGTTTTTGGGCCCAATTCAAGGTGCAGGTTATCACCTACAAAGCCCTATATGGTTCAGGACCTGCTTATCTTTGCGATTGCCTCCTCCCCTATGAACCTGCACGGGCCCTAAGATCTTCCAGGGAGGCCCTTCTTTTGCTCCCACCTCCATCTCAAGCATGGTTGGTGGGGAAGAGAGATAGGGCCTTTTCAGTAGTGGCTCCCTGACTCTGGAAGTCGCTCCCCAGGGAGATTAGACTGGCTCCTTAATCGTCGACCTACTGCCGGAGCCTAAAAACATGGATGTTGCCGTGCGCTTTTGGGTGAAGAGGCCACCAGCCATGTGTCTTGTTTTCAAACAGTGCTGCAATTTAATATTGCCCCCCATTTTACAGGTTTTAGTGTTTCAACGCGATCAGTTTCTTGTCCTCCCCCGCCCGTCTCTATTTTATTCATGGACTTTACTCAGAGTTTTGTACTAATAACCCTCTGTACATAGCAATTGATGTCATGGTTTTAGTAATTGTCATGTGTTGTTTTATAACTATGTTAATATATTGTATTTTAAATGTATGGACTGTTTTTCTTATGTACGCACCCCACGTCCCTTCGGGGAGATAGCGGCGGAGTACAAGAATAAAGTTATTATTATTATTATTATTATTATTATTATTATTATTATTATTTGCAAAAAGTTCTGTAAAGACGTTTGCCTAGGGTAACCCTCCCCACTGTCGTGGACAAAACTGTATCTTGGGATTTAAAGATGAGAAGGATTTGTGCTCAGAGGGTAACCTTTGAACATATAACCTGCCTTATGGTAGTTAGATGTAAGTATAGTTGATTCAAGAATGTATGTAGATTTTATGCACATAGCAGTGCATGCTGCATGCAGTTGAGAGTAGAAATGTGTTATGGTTACATCATGTAGCCAACTGGAATTTGGAAGGTAATGTAAAATAAAATATTTGTTTCATTTGTGTTGTTTCGATGCTTTAAAAATAATATTGAAAGAAAAAGAAACTACTTTTCAAAAATATTTTTGAATTCTCATAATTTTTTTATTATGTGCTTCTTTTGAAAGTGCATTCAGTATGGCCAAGCTGTAGTTTAAAACAGGGACTACTTCAGTTGAAGTAAACATAAAATATGTTTATATTTTAAATTAAATAAAAAGAGTTTGCTTATTAAAATTGTCCAACTGAGTTCCTAAAATGACATGCAGTAAAATAATTTAAATATCATTTTTAAAAAGCAACGGCAGTGTGGACTGATGCATTTCAGGACCACAAGTTCAACAAGGATGAAACCAGACTGACTTCTTTTGGAATGTTTTCCACAATGCAAGCACTGCAGAGAAATTTATGTCCTGTAAATGTATCAACCTGATTGCTCAGGATGTTCAGACATACAACAGAACTTCAACCATTAATCTTTTTTTGTAGAGGTTATGATTATGAAATACATGCCCATATGAAATGTTTATATCTCAGGTCAGCTGTCCAGTGGAAGGTGGACAAAGTCTGTCTTTGTAATTCACTCCTTGTTTGCAATACAGAGGTAATAGTACTCATTTGGGAGGTGATTGTTGGGAAAATGCTTGAAGTTTTGTAAACCATTAGGAAAGAAGCATTAATGCTAAAATACTGTTTTGCATGACAAAGGGTGTAAATTAGCCCTCTGCACTTTTAAGTGTGTTGGACTATGGATTCCATCATTCTGCAGCCATCGTCCTGTTCAGAAAGTAGAGGGATAGCCTAGCAAATCTGGAGGTTACCATGTTGGGGGATCTTGTAATAGATCGTAACTGCTGAAAATGACCATGTGCATTGTTTTTGTTCATAGATGTTCACCCTGTGGCCTATGAAGAACCCAAGCACTGGTGCTCAATTGTGTATTATGAATTAAACAACCGAGTTGGGGAGGCTTTTCATGCATCTTCTACTAGTATCTTAGTAGATGGCTTTACAGATCCTTCTAACAACAAAAATAGATTCTGCTTAGGTTTGCTCTCCAATGTTAATCGCAACTCAACTATTGAAAACACCCGGAGACATATTGGAAAAGGTAACATGGAAGTGTAGTTTGTTTGATCAGAAGCAACTTGCTTTACTGAGCTGCAATCTCAGTAAATGAAGTAATGTAATTAAAGGCAAGAAACTGAAACAGTGTAAACTTGCATCAGTCACTTAAAAATGCCATGCCAACTTTAATAAAACATTTAACTGGTTTATGTAGTGAAACATTGTATCATGGAATTTCCTATTCTTATTCCAACTTTACCCTTTTGGATTTATTTCACAGCCTGTAGGGTTTACAAATACTGTAACCACTTTTGAAACATTTGTTCATAGTGTACACATTTGAGGGTTTTGTGTAGAAATGTTTCCCTGATGCTAGTATAACAAGCCATTTTAAATAAACAATGGGAGGAGAAGAAAGTCTAAGTCCTGAGTTGGATTTAGAAATATGGCAGGTTAGAGCAGGCAAAGAAAGGTACCTTGAATTCATAATATACTTGAAATCTTCTAAAAAGATCAAAAAAGTGCAGTATCATCTCATAGAATTTGAAACATAATTTCTTATGTATCGCACAAAGGGGCTGTTTTTTCATAACAATCATCCATTGCTAATAGGTTTCTCACCAACAGGACATGAGCATGTCTTTTTCATGGGTAGGGATTAGGACATTCTCCCAATTTTGTTGGACTGCAGTTCCTAGCAGACTGAACCAGCATAGCAGTGGTTAATGTATTGTCGAAGGCTTTCATGGCCGGGATCACAGGGTTGTTGTATGTTTTCTGGGCTGTATGGCCATGTTCCAGAAGTATTCTCTCCTGATGTTTCGCCCACATCTATGGCAGGCATCCTCGGAGGTTGTGAGGTTGTGGTTTTCTAGGTGTTTGGGACTTCTACTCTCAGATGCCCCAGCCAGTTTGGCCAGCTGTAAGAAATTCTGGGAGCTGAAGTTCAAAATACACATAGGACAATCACCTTTTGTGGCCTATTGTGATGAATATTGGGAGTGCAATTTAGTTACTTCAGTAGAGCTGAACAATCACCAATCCCGATCTACGTAGTAGGAGCCCCAGTGGCACAGCGAGTTAAATCCTTGTGCTGGCTGGTTTGCTGACCTGAAGGTCGGGTTGCCGACCTGAAGGTTGCTGGTTTGAATCCCTGATATGGGGATTCGAACCGGCAACCTTCAGGTCAGCAACCCAACAGTCAGCTTTCGTCTGTCAGCTCTAGCTTGTAGGGACATGAGAGAAGCCTTCCAGCAGGATGGAACATTCTGGCATCCCCTGGACAATGTCTCTGTAGATGGCCAATTCTCTCACACCAGAAGCAACTTGTAGTATGTTTTCAAGTCGCTTCTGACACGATAAAAAAAAAACACAACACTATTGAAGAATCCTGTTCTGTAATTAATGGAAGGGAGACCTCTAGTGGCTCATTTTTAGAAAAAAACTTAAGACCTGGCTTTTTATGCAGGTGTTTGGTGAATAGGAAACTACAGAATGAGACTTTTAACAGCTTGAACAATGGACTATGGATTTTGGAAAACAATTTGGATATGAGATCATGACTTGGCATTTTATATAATTTTAATCTGTTAAATGCTTTTTATGTGTTTTAATTGCTTATATATTTAGATTGTTTATATTTTGATGAGATGGGTTTTATTGTTTACATATGCAGCATTGAATTTTTGCCAGATCTGTAAGTCGCCTTGAGTCCCCTCCGGGGTTGAGAAAGGCAGGGTAAAAATGTAGTAAATAAATAAATAAATAAAGTACTGGGTTTGTGGGATGAAACTGGATCTTCTTGAAACAAATCTGGTTTAAAGTGAGGGGCTATAATTGCTTTTACAATTAACTCGATGTTTGGTGTTCTACTTCCTCAGGTGTCCATTTGTACTATGTTGGTGGAGAGGTCTATGCCGAATGCCTGAGTGACAGCAGCATATTCGTACAGAGCCGAAATTGTAATTACCATCATGGATTTCACCCCACAACTGTATGCAAGATTCCTAGTGGCTGCAGCCTCAAGATTTTTAATAATCAGGAATTTGCTCAGCTGCTAGCTCAGTCCGTCAATCATGGGTTTGAGGCAGTATATGAGCTCACCAAAATGTGCACAATTCGGATGAGTTTTGTAAAGGTAAGATATGGTTTATTTATAATCAAATTTATGTAATGCTTCTAAAAGGAATAGCCATATAAGCTTGCTATAAAATAAAATATCGAGCCATATAGAGATTGGATCAGATGATATGGGCTATAGTTAGCAATAGTATCACCTCATGATAGATTTGTCACTCTTTTTAACAGAAGTTGACTACAAACCTACATGACGTATTTAAGATCTAACTCTCATTAAATATATGTTTATTTTATAGGGTTGGGGAGCAGAATATCACCGACAAGATGTTACAAGCACCCCATGCTGGATAGAAATACATCTCCACGGGCCTTTGCAGTGGCTGGATAAAGTACTTACTCAAATGGGTTCTCCACTAAATCCCATCTCTTCTGTTTCATAGTGTGGAAGTATTTCTTCAACAACCATAACTTTAGTGACAATTTTTTAAAAATTCTACAGAAACTTCCAGTGTGGATACTATAAGAATGGGCCACGTGTTAGCTGTCTTGTCCCAATGATGACCAATTTTGTTTTTCTATTACCATTTTACTTTTCATTTTGATAAAAGAAACAGTCGTGTTTGGAGGAAACTTGTTTTTCCTTTCTAGACATATTTTAAAAATTGGCTCCACTGGAAACATTTTACTATGTCTTGGAACACTTTGCTGAACTGAAATTAGAGAACACTATCTTTTTTGCTGGTTGCATGTATTTCCCACTTGCAGACTGTTTTTAATGCTCATGTAAATTTACATTAATGAAGTCCATGAAACTAGCTTTATTACACCTGAGGTTGCCTTTAGCGTTAATAATAATGTGATTCTGATATATGTGTGTTGAAAAACACTTGATACTGGTAGTGCTGTTAGAATGCATCCTTGCAGGTTCTGCCATAAACAAGGGCAATTTTGACGTTCACCCCAGTTCTTTGTGTTTAAATTGAAGGACCTCTGTGAGACTTCCAGATAAATATGTGGCTTGCTTCTTAAATCATTGTTCTGAACAGATATTTGATTCAAGGAAGTATCTTATTTAGCCTAGTCAGTATTTTCTCTTGACTTGGACTCATAGTATATGAGACACTTTTGAGATATAGCCTTTTAAGCAATTCACTTGTGCAGAATGTTACGATTTTGCTTGTTATGCTGCAAGGATTATTTTTTGCATTTACATAGTATCTTGAAGGGTTGCTAACATCACACTACTGCTGTTTTGCAGTATTAGTTTTGCCCCTTTTGTAATTCATTTTTATAACTACAGTATTAGAAATCTCACTTCAGAAAGTGGTACAGAATGTTTGCTTCTCAAGATTGCTGGGCAGACCGGGCCCATCATGAAAACCAAAAAAATAGTTGCCTCTTGACTCTGGAATATTTTGATCTTATTCTTACAGGCTCTCTGACGTAATATGATACTAGAGATCTCTGTCTACATCATTCACTGTTACTAATTCCACTTAATAGGTAAAGGTAAAGGTTTCCCCCTGACAATGTCCAGTCGTTTCCGACTGGGGGTTGGTGCTCATTTCTATGTCTAAGCAGAAGAGCCGGCATTGTCCATAGACACCTGCAAGGTCATGTGGGCGGCATGACTGCATGGAGCGTTGTTACCTTCCCACCGGAGCGGCACCTATTGATCTCACATTTGCATGTTTTCGCAGAAGCTGGGGCTAACAGTGGGTGCTCACTCCGCTCCCCGGATTCGAACCTGTGACTGTTCAGTCCGCAAGTTCAGCAGCTCAGCGCTTTAACACGCTGTGCCATCGGGGGCTCCAATTCCACTTAATAGGCTAACAGAAATAGAGATGGTCCCAATGAATGTGTAAATTTGTCTATGTTGAAATAATTAGAATCCTTTCACGGATATTTTTGTTCATTGGATAAGCAAAGGAGATGTCTGTGGCACAGCCAGCTCTTAGGATTATTACTGATGGAAATCAAGATTATCTAAATGTGTTGTGTGTCTGACAATCTCTCTTCTCAAACAGCAACATATTTAAACCATAGCCTTATGCTAGGTTATTAAGGGTTTTCTTCCAAAATACCTGTGAGCTCTTGTTGCATCTTTTAATTGGTTCTTTTCAGGAACTAGTAGCAATACTTAGTGCCATGTGGAATAAATTTGTTTCTTTAAGGAAGACGGTCCAAGGTACTATTAGTGATATTTTTTTCTTTGACAATAGTAATTAAACATATGCTTCTAATTACTTAGGATGACCTAACTGTAGTTCTGTATGGATTCCAGCCAAGCTCATAAAAATAACAGAATTTCATACAGAACATTAGATTTTCTTTAATGGCACAGAGAGGAGGAAGCATATCTGCTCCTTAGATTTCAGGAATCAATTTCTTAGGTACAAGGCCTTGTGGGAGTTCTAGTGACTGAGATGAAACCTTTTGTGCTTTATGTATTTCCTTGGCCTCCCAGTGATAGGCGAAATAAATCGTACAAATCTGAAATCTGGCTTGTCTTGGCATAGGTTATGTTTGATCACTCTGTTTTGATTGAGAATTATGTCTTCATACCAGGGTTTGATGCCTGCCTCCTCCTATAGCAGATAGAGAGTTATGTGAAAGTATTCCTGATACAATAGTTCTGTCAAAGAACTCTAGATTGTGAGAATAGAAGCTGATTAATAATCATCCTTTCAAATGGGACATTTTAGAGTCTTGGAGAATTCACACATAGCTAGACCTACAAGATATGCATTTTATACTGAATAGTGTCTTCAAGCATCAGTCAAGCATTTTTTTTTCAGGCAAGTTGTAAGTGGGGTTGTCTTTTTTTCCACACAATGTATTATAATGGGACAAAAAAGTCCCTTTCCATTTTGTGATTGGAACATGATGCCAAGAAATTGATGCTAACTCTCAGATAAGAAACTGCTACCCTTTCTGCTGAAAGGTGGCAAGGCAACAAATGTACACTTATGTGATTCACTCTAGAAAAGACTAAGTGGATGTACTGATGTTATGAAAAGAAATAATGGGATGATTTGGTGATATTGGCAGGCTATTCACCACATTTAGAAATGACCAAGGTCAGAGGAGGATACCAAAACAAACAACAACAATGCAGTGCTAGCAACTTTTGACCTGCTCTTCCAATAAAGTTTTTTTTACCACATGGTCAGTAAAAGAAATAGGGATGGGCTGTATTCAGAGTATAGAATGAATGAAGGAATGCTACCAGAATCAAACTCCTGTAGAAGTCCCTTTACATCATTGAACTGAAAGTATAGATTGGGACCTTGAGGAATGGGCATCTGATTTAGTGCAGCAATAAACTTTTAGGAAGTTTTTGTATTCATATGGCACTTAATGTTCAGTATGAGTGATGCATGGAGACAATGATAAAGTACTTTTTAGAACATATGAATTGTGTTCATTGATCAACTTCCAATGTCTTACACATGACTGGTGAACAGCTAGTTGAATTGATAGGTAAATGCCCATATTATAGGTATATGCTAAGTAAATTAAGAAAATGTGGAATAAAAGTGTGACAGTGCCACAGCACTAAACAGCATGTCCTCAGAAAGGAGACATTTGACTGAGCAGGTTGTGTGGTATGTCAGGTATTGCCTAGGTTGGTTATACTGTTTGTACTTTATATTCATACTGGTTTAATTACGGGAGGCATTTTTTCACCCGCGTAGAGCTAACAAGGTCTACTGGCAAAAACCAGCATATTTGAGACTGACAGAATAAGCTATATCCCCAACCACACACATGCACACACACTCCTTGTACATCTGCAATAGTGCACCAGACCAGAAAAGGAGGAGATTATGGCTTGTAAGGCATGTTTCACTTGTCTGGGTTATTGCAGTAGCCACATCACACCATTTAGTTGTCTGTAGCATGGCATTCCTTTATGGTGTGTGTGTGTGTGGGGGGGGGGGGGGGGAGGAGGGGGGGTTTGGGGAGCTCAAGAAGCTACTGTAATTCCGGAAGCACAGTTCTTCTTACTCTGGAGGTAATGTTCATCTTAACATTACTTAGTGGACTTCTTCACAAATATTTCTAATTTTTCATAAATCAAGCTGCTTGGCATTGCCCTGTTTTGTAGTAATTAACATGGCATATCTATATGCTTTGTGAAGAAGTGCGCCTTTTTATGTGTCATGAATTTCTTATCACTTGGCTTCATTGGATGAGCCTGAGTTTTGGCATTTTGTGAGAGTAAGGAGATGAAAAAGAGTGTTCAAGGACAAGAAATACAATTGTTTACATATGAAGAGAAATGTTTTGCAGCTGACTTAAAGTGAAATCAAACCATTTTTCACCATATTCTAGAGCTCTAAAACAGTTACCTTTGGTTTTTTTTTTAATTTTAAAATTTCCATCAGTTTTTTAAAACAACGTAGTCTTGCTTTTGTTACCTTAAATTTCAGGCAGCTGTTTGATCCTTAGAGCTTGATCCTCTTCTTGCCTTTACTGAGCCACAATGCTAGTTAAGGGTTAGATCCACTGGGAAGTTCTGCAGAAGGTCCACTGAGATTAATGGAAACTTCATATTGGATCATCTCCCTCGCCTTTTCTAAATCTCTCTCTTCCTGTGATTATAATGGTTGCGATGTTCTTTTCTTGCACTAGTTGTCGATTTGACATACGAAGAAGTAGTGGGCATCTACATGTTTCCTTGGATTATAAAACAAAAATCAAACCTTCATTTATTGCTCCTCTACAAAGAAGAAATCAGGGATTTGTGTAACTAATTATTTTAGATTTCAGCTCTTTAAGCTAGTGGTTCTCAACCTGTGGGTCCCTAGGTGTTTTGGTCTACAACTCCCAGAAATCCAAGCCAGTTTACCAGCTGTTAGGATTTCAGGGAGTTGAAGGCCAAAACATCTGGGGACCCCAGGTTGAGAACCACTGATTTTTTTTTTTTCATGTCAGGAGCAACCGGAGTTGCTTCTGGAGTGAGAGAATTGGCCGTCTGCAAGGACGTTGCCCAGGGGACGCCCGGATGTTTTGATGTTTTACCATCCTTGTGGGAGGCTTCTCTCATGTCCCCGCATGGAGCTGGAGCTGATAGGGTTTAAGCTATCAAATGGCTTAATATATGATTAAATATCAGTGGTTGCCATACTTGCTGATGTATGCTGTTTTGAGTACATTATTCTGGGCAGTTTGCATATAGTCCCAATAATATTGCTACAGGTCTGCAGTCAAAGAAATGTATGTAGTCCTGATGAGAGCATGGGTAGTGCATTTTATTAGATTTCTGTTTCGAAATGGGAGGAATGTACTAAATGCATATGCAACATGGTGCCTTTTACTTAGATTCCCTACTCCACAGTTCATGATTGTAGTTTTGATTTGCCAGTTTCTTTCTCTGCTGTAGTAGTGAATATTAAGAATATTTGCACCAGCTAGTTGGTTGATGAATTTTTATAATTCACTGCTCCTGCTTCACAGGGATAGGTTTTCCTTTTTTACCACAAGTGAAGCCACTATTTGTCATGCTTGGAAGTGAGTAAGGAGAAAAATATGCTGTCCAATTACTTTAGTCCAAATTATCATCTCATTTAAACTGGCCTTTTGTTGTCATCTCTTTTAAGGGAAGTTAGGGATCAGGATACTAGCCAGTAATATTAGTTCAATGTACTGAAAGGTCTTACTGTAATTGTCCATAAGGTTTTTGGTGGGCATTAGGGGTAGTTGGCACACTATTTTCTTAACTGTATTCCAACTTAATTTAAACTCTACTCAGATTTCTATCTCTATGGATTAAATCAATATGTGAGAAAAGATAGGTTACTTGTCCTGCTTTCCTTTAAGTCTAAATAGGAGAGAGACTATGTAATGTGGCAAGCGGAACAAACCTGAATGAATAGAACCAATAACAGATAAGAAGGATGTAGCCACTGTCTTCACTTTCACAGCTTAAACACTATAAAGAATCTTTGAATACTGCTTGCTTTTACAGTTTAAGTCACCCTAATTGTATGGGATTGTTACTGAATTTGACAACAGCCAGGTTGCTAAAGGACCAAAGTGTATTATAGGATGTATTTGAACTTTTCTCAGCCCCCTTACCATTCACTGAACCTTTTTCACCCAAAACTTGTGTTTTCTCATTGCATCACTTTTGGCTTACTCTGATAATCTGCATCTAAAATACAGGTTTTGTGATTGGTTTTTGTTTTTAAATCATGGATTATTTTGCAGTATTACTCATGTTTACTTGTGGATGGACCGTCTTAAACTTTGTAACAGGCAGAGATATGTTTCTTCCTCAGATTGCCTTAAGAAATAAAATAGAAAGTTAAGGTTTTATTGTTACTGGAATTGTTGCTAGGTAGGAGTGTTTTTTTAAATAAAATCTTTAAAATATGTTTCATTTAATGGACATTTGCCTACTCATGTAACTTTGATATATATCTGAGAAACTATCATTGAAATTCAGACAATGATTCATTTTATATATTCTAACCTTGTTACTTGGAGAATGATGTGTCAGTTTATATTACAGATATAACCTCTGTGCTTTTGTTTACACTACAAGAAGTGTCATTCTAGCAACAGGATTTAATTTTATTCCTCAGAGTGCCTACACTGCAGTTGTTTTTGACTGTATTAAGGTGTTTATTTTTGCAATCTAAATAAATAAGTTCTTTTTAGAATTAACTTCTAGTCTGGCATGAATAGAAACCTAGAGTTGCTTCAAGGGATGATGTCCAGGTTTAAGATAATAGTTTTTTAAAAGCCATACGTTAGCCAGATAGAGTCTATATACATACATCTATACCACTTGGATCCCCATTATGTGGGCTTGTCCCCACTGTATCCCAGAACCACTTTGCTCGGTTTGTGTCCAATAGCAGTGTAACTTAATTATTTTTATTAATCTTATGTATATTAAGTTCCATTCTCAGTGTGCTTGGAAACTTGAATGTCAGGGGAGAGGTGGCTTCCACCTTATAGCAGTAGGTGTATTAAAAGCAGATTCAGCAGATTTGCACTAGTTGCCTGAACTAGTTGCTGAAATTGTTAACAGATGTGTAAGTTAAAAGATGAGTCAAGAGTAGCAAATGGGAAGAAGACATCAAAGTGGATAAAGCGGACAGTGAGATAAGAGGGTGAGAAAGTGAAGGACTGAATCTTCAGGAGCCATAGGGGAATGCTGGAGACATGGGTGCACTAAGGTTCAACTATCTAGCATAGCTGCTGCCAAGCAGGTGAGGAAGACATAAGCCAGATATAGAGCTGGCGGAGCAACATTGCTGGCAACTGAGATCTCAGAAGGGAGGCAGCGAATATCTCAAAGTGAAGGGAGACTGGTGGGGACACATTTACACATGAAGGAATAAACTGGTTATTGTTTTGAATGACGTATAAAAAGTCAGCAAAATTGTATTTCCATTGTTGTAGTTTTATTGTCAGACATAGGAAGATATGTTTGTGGCACTCTGTGGTTCATGTGCCAAACTATGTATGAAGAAAAGGCATCATATTCAGTATTTCTTTCTCAATCTGGCAGCAAAATGTCTTGGACTGGTCTGTTTACTCTCTGTTGTGAAACAGAGGATCAGGCAATTGGTTAATCCTAACTAAAGGAAGGGGCACACTTTATTCATCTTTTGATCAGAACTATGACTAGGACTAGTTGGGCATGCAGTTAGTTAGGTGATCCCTCGTAGTTCGAGGATGATGGTCCTCCGTCTTTGCTATCTTGGGGATGGATCCATAGATGGCTGAAGCCATCTACGGAGTTGGGCATATTTAGATGCATACACATAAGTTTTAGTTCTGGATATGGATGAAAATAGAACCATATCTTATGAAAGAATCAGAGTTGGAAGAGACTACATGGGCTATTTTGTCAAAGCCCATGCTGCCGTGCAGGAATACACAATCAAATCACCCTAAACAAATGGCCATTCAGACTGTTTAAAAATCTTAAAGAAAAGGAGACATCACTATGCTCCAAAGCTGTAACTCAACACTACTTGGAGGGTTGTGTGATTTCTGACCATGGTTGTTAATTCTCTTGTCATTTGCTTATCCGGTCTATCCAAACACCAGAGGTTCTCAGAGTTCTCAAAGTTGTCAAGTGGAGGTAGGTAAATAGGGGTGTGTGACAGACAGACAGGAAGGAAGGAAAGAAGGAAAGGTTGAATACTCCATTGTAATGTGCCAGCAGCTTCAAATCAAAGCTTGGAGCTGAGTTGACAAAATATTTACAGAGCTTATTATTTATCTCACATAATCCACTGTCTGCATGTAAAACACTTAAAGAATGCAGACTATCAATGAGACTTGGCTAGCAAGCTAATCAATTTTAATTGGATTCTTAAATCATTGACTCTTACGCTTACTTAAGAAATTTGAGCCTTCTGGAAAGGCATGGTATGCATGAGTGTCCAACACAGCATTTATCCAAATTGCTCGGCCTGAGATGCTTGCGAATGAAACTGTAAATGAAAACATGCCTGACTAGATATGCTGTGTTGTGTCGCCTTTATTTTCCTATGTATGTCCCAAAAACCGCAACAAAGCAACTTAAGTCCAAAACAGAGAGCACACCAATACCATGCATTTCAGGAAGCCACTTGCGGGGCATCTCTCTCTGACTTTGACTCACCACATCGACATGAAATGAGTGGACCCAAGATCAAAACTTCTGAATATCTGTGGTTTGATAACAGTAGTCACACCGTTCTGTGAAATGATAGTAAGAGATTTTTCACATTGTCTAGCTATGTGGGCTGTAGCCCCCTTTTAACTGTTAACTGGTTAAAGAGCTTGCCTGTTTCCTCAGGTAGTCATCACACTGATGTTGCTTTCTTATTGAATTAAAAAATCTAATTGTATTAAGAAAAAGACAGTACATTGTGATGGAAAGCCATAGTAATCTCATTTTAACCAATCAGCCTGCAAAGGCAGGGAGCTATGTTTACCTGCCTAACTGGGAGAAAAACCCTCCAGGGAATGAGAGAAACAAATCAAGTAAAGAAGACATCAGCAACCCCTAAGAATATTAGTTTAGGTCTGAAGGATTGTCAGCGTCAGCAGACCAGGTAAAATATCCAGTGGCCTGAGGAAATCCAACATTTGCAAACAGGTATTTACTGAGAGTAAATTGAGTTGCACTCCTGTCAATGCCATTTTTTTAAAAAAAAATTAAGCCTGAAGTCTAATCTAATCTATGGCTGTAAACCTAGGAACATAAATATGGAATTCAATCTCACAAAAATGAATGAATTAACTTGTTTAACTTGGTCTGTTTATATCCCATCTCTTTTTTTAATGAGCATATGTCTTGCTTTCCCCTTACTTTATCATAGCAAGAATTCTACAAAGCTGAAAGTGAGTAGCCCATGGACACTCCATGAATTTCATGAGTTAGTGGGGACACAAAGCTGAATCATCTAGATTGTAGTCCATTTTTTGTCCTTTGATGACAGCAATAACAAATTGGATAAACATACTGTCACAGATGAAATGTATGTATTTACCATTATCCAGTGCTGTACTAGCAGATGTCTCCTAGCATGGTAGGATTTCTTCTGTCACAGTATATCTCTGGGCCACATGGCAACCTAATCTGATTCTGCCTTCCCATCCTGTGGTGAGAAACAATTTTGTATGAAGAGCACTGCTGGTTCATAACTTATGTCAACAGTTTCTAAATTACAGATGCCAAGACATTTCTTCCACAGATAAAAATTCTATATTTGAAAGTGAAAATGTTTTGATTTCACAAACTAGCTGACCAAGTTAAATAATTTTCCCAGGGACCTAAGCAGAAGTAAACATCTTTATCTGAAATTAAGGGAGGGTTTACACAAACATTTTCATTATTTGATTAATGCAACATTAATGACTTGCCATTGTGGTTAAGTTGACAGGTAGGACTAGGGCTTTGTAAATAACTCAAATAGATCTGGACTATACAATCAATTCATTTCCACTTGTGTGTACACGCATAGATTAGCTAGCCTTTTATATCCAGCAGCCAAATTCTGTGTAAAAGATACCTTAGGGGGGAGGGGGGGGGGGAGAGAGAGAGATGTTTTAGCTACAATGTTACCTGTTAGCTGAACCACAATGGCAAATCTCTGATGTTGTATTTATCAAGTACTGTAATGAATATGTTTGTGTAAACCAGTCCTTACATTGCTTCTGTTTTATTCCTTGGGAAATTTATTCTGTTTGTTCTGCTAGCTTGTGAAATTAAAATATTTTCACTTTCAGAAATAGCATGTTTATCTGTGGAACAAATGTCTTGGCATGTGTTTTCCAGAAACTTTTGGAATGAGTAATGATCCAGCACTGTTCTACTTATAGCCCTATGCTGTAATTGTGAAGAGAGAACCAAGTTCTGAGTTCATCTTTATGTTTTACAGTGCTAAATAAGACATCTTTGGTGTTCATTGGCAAACTTGAGAATTTTACAAGTTCCTCAAGCCATTTAAATGGGAATTTTACTTGATGGGAGTAAATCATCATGTTAGAGGGGGGAATTAAGTGAAAAGGTCTGCATAATAATTAAATGCTCAAGATATATATAATGTTTCATACTGCAGGCTTTCAGCCTTGCTTGACTTGGTACATAACTGCTCTCATAACAGCTGGAGATACAGCTAGGAAAAATTCATTAATTGCAGTTTTCGGAATCCATCATTGTTAATGCTAGTCAAGGGATTCTTGGCTGTTGTCCAAAAAATTAACTTCCAATCTTTGGAGTTATCTACTAGAAGAAGGGAGAGAATTTTTCATTCCATTCCCCTTAAGCCACCACTAAGGATCTACCAGCTCCCCACTCTCTTCAAACACAGCTATCTTGTCTGATTTTAGAAAATATGTGGGGTCAGAATCAGAGTTCCGATTTGAGAAGTTGTGTTGGGATAAAACAACCAGGAATAACAGAAATAGGAAAAAGTCCTATCTGAAACTGAGAGATGGTTCTAGTATTGAACTCGATAAGCAGTTCATTAGACTCAATATAATGCTTATTTATTGTATTTACACCCTTCCTGTTCAAACAAAAAGGCTTCAAGAGCAGTTTACAAGCACTTACTTGAACAACTGCTTATTCTCAGGGTTTCAGGGCAAGACACAAAAAGAAAAGGGGACATTGATGCAGAAAGAGTTAAGTTCATTAAATCTTGGCTGCTCTCAGAATCTGAAGACAGGAGGGCTTTCACCAGCTGACAAGTCCCAAGCAATTAAAATTGAAATTACTACTTAAAAATAGTACACAATTAAGCTTAAAAAACAGAGCAATGAAAATCAAGACAAATTAGCACTCAATAGCTTTATTTCCCTTTGCAGGACAGTACTGGGAACAGTGCTGCCCTCATGAACATATAACCAGTGGCTGATTCAGCAAATGCCAGTGTTCCCACCCATGTCTTCAATTAAATAACTCTGGCCTCTGAGTATGGTTTTGCAGTTTCTTAAGATCATGTTGATTTATATCTTTAGAACTCATTTAAAATTTTTGTTATACTTTTGGCCCAAAAATGGTTCACGCAGCTTATCATCTCTGTTTTCACCATTGGCAATTATTCCAAAATAAATAGGTTTTGATAAATATATATAGGAAAAACATGTTATGCATAGTATTTTGCACCTAAGGAGAAGTTTTTAGGTTGACAATGACAGTGCACAGGTGCTGAGAAATGCATCAGAAACTCGAAGATGGAATCCTATGTACAGTTGGCTTTGTATCCATGGATTCAACCTTCCACAGTTGAACATTATTTTTGGAAAAAATCCCAAAAGCAATCCTTGATTTTGCCACTTTTTATAAGGGTCACTATTTTACTATGCCATTGTATATTATGAGACTGGGGCATCCATGTGTTTTTGGCATCTACAGAGGGTCTTGGAATCAAACTCCAGCAAAGGCCCACTGTATAGATAGCTGACAAAGTAAATCAGGCTGTTCTTTTGGCAAATCAAGAGTAAGTCTGGTTGCTGGTATGCATTTACATCGTTAGGTAGCCATGCAGTTAAATCCATTAAACTTGTGTATATGAACTGACTTCACTGAAACATATCAGGTCTCACATATGAAGTGTTATTTCTGAGTTATAATTTATTTCAATAATGTGATGACAGGTATAAGCCATTATCACTTAATGTAATCAAGTGATTAGTGTGAATATATGAATATGCAGCTAGCTAAGCGACAATCTCCACTAGATCAGACTGAATTTGTGTGAAGACTGAGGCTGGGAAAGTATAGCCTGTAGGCCACATTTGGCTTCTTTTTTGTTTTCTCAAAATAAAATGTCTATTAAAGCAGCATTTCTTTAAAAAGTAGTCTAGGAAAGGCTCTTCAACATTTCTTAGTATAACTCTAATATAATGTGTACAGGCACAATTTAAAAAGATGAAATGTCACCACTGGGGGAAAAAAACTCTATGAAGACACTTGGAGAAGAACATTAGTAGCAGATCTCAAAACAAGGGCAGTATGATTGAATATCAAGCAAGGTTGTTGTGGGAAGTTGAAGAGGAATGTCATTCTATACATTTTATTATTTTATTTACTTTATTTATACCCCACCTTTCTCCTTAAGGGGTCTCATGGCGACTAATAATCACACACTTTGGTCAATTTTAAACAAAGCAAATACAGAAACGAAAAAGAAAATAGTATTGTTTGTCTGGTTAAAAATGCAATTAAAACATAATAAATACAATTAGAATGCATTTTAAAACATATAATCCTCCCAAAATCCCACTCACAACCTGCTCAGCAGTGTGCCCCTTATCCTTCTCCAAATGTCTGCTGGCAGAGAAAGGACTTAACTTGCTTGCAGAAGGCCAGCAGTGGTGTGTCCATCCTGGTCTCTCTTGGGAAGGAGTTCCACAGTCCGGGAGCAACAGCCACCTAAAAAGCCCTCTCCTGTGTTCCCACCAAACATGCTTGAGCAAGTGGTGGGACAGAGAGGAGGCCCTCCCTAGTTGATTGCAGATGTCTACCAGGTTGATATAAAGAGAAACAATCCTTCAGATAACCTGGACTGGAGCCGTATGGGGTTTTGTAGCTCAAAACCATAACTTTGAATAGTGTCTGGAAATGTGTTGGCTTACTTAACATACTTAACACCCATTCCTAAAATGAGTTTCTGTCCTTTCTGGCTGATTTTGGACATCGCTGAAGAATCTGTGGGCATCCATCTATTGAACTACAACTTCCATTTTACATCAACATGTTAGCCTGACTGGGGCTAATGTGAAATGGACTTCAATAACATCTGGAGGTTTCCCAACCCTTACCTTGAACATGAGGGCAGTGCAAGGATTCACAGCGAGGAACTTTAGAATAAGAGTGAAAATATTTGATTTCAATATAGATGACTTGGTGGTCTCAATTTAATCTAGTACAATAAAAATATCAGTGCTGATAATAAGTCAATATGTCACTTGCAATGCTATAATAAAGAGCAAAATCATTGGAGGGAAAAGTTATTTTTTTCAAGTAAAACATTTTTAACTGCTGCGTAGGCAAGGATCTGCCTGATATTAATTGCATTTTAAGTGTTATTGATTTTAATGGCATTTCCCCTGTAAATTCCCTGCAGACTGCATTCCTTTTACTAATTTCCTTAAATATACATGCACCATTGTCCTTTTTTTCATTTCAATGTTTTCTGTGAGCTTGTGTATACCTTCGGTGAACTTCAAATAGATTCTGTTTCAGATGGCTGGGACATAGCCACACCTATATCCATACTAGGCCCCTTTAAAATGCTCTCTATATACAGTGAGTTCTACCTGCTTCTCCTGTGCTTACCTAAGGAATCGAACCTTAGCAGAGCACCCATGTAATAATAATAATAATAATAATAATAATAAAACTTTATTTATACCCCGCCACCATCTCCCCAACGGGGACTCGGGGCAGCTTACATGGGGCCATGCCCAAAGCAATACAGTATAAACAGCATATAAAAACAACACATCACAACACAATAAGCGATACAATAAATAAAAATATCCAATTACAGTACAAATCAAGGGGACAATGAGAACAAGGGTGGTCCACATGAACATTAAGTTAAAACTCGGGGTGAGAGAAACATAAAACAAAACCATAACGAACAGGGTTATAAGGAAGTGGTATAGTCTAGAGCAGGGGTCCCCAAACTAAGGCCCGGGGCCCGGATGCGGCCCTCCGAGGTCATTTAACTGGCCCCCGCCCTCAGTTTTATAATATAATATATTGTATATACATATAATATTGATAATATTATAATGTAATACAATATAACACTAATAATAATATCATATAATAATATTAATTATATATTCTATATTACATATAATATTACTAATAATATTACAGTATAGTGGTATAGTTCAGTATAGTAATATATAATGCTAATATTGTGCTATGCTAATAATATAATATATTGTATGTACATATAATTTGTAAGCCACTCTGAGTCCCCTTTGGGGTGAGACGGGTGTGATACAAATGTAGTAAATAAATGCAGTAAATAAATGAATAATAAATAAATAAATTTTAGACTTAGGCTCGCCCAAAGTCTGAAATGACTTGAAGGCACACAACAACAACAACAACAACAACAACAACCCTAATTAACTTGACTATCTCATTGGCCAGAAGCAAGACCACACTTCCCATTGAAATCCTGATAAATGTATGTTGGTTAAAATTGTTTTTATTTTTAAATATTGTATTGTTCTTTAATTGTTCTTGTTGTTGTTGTTTTTGCACTACAAATAAGACGTGCAGTGTGCATCGGAATTTGTTTGTATTTTATTTTCAAATGATAATCCGGCCCCTCAACAGTCAGAAGGATTGTGGACTGGCCCTCGGCTTAAAAAGTTTGAGGACCCCTGGTCTAGAGGATAGATATTAGAGGGAGCAACAGAGAAGAAATATAAAATAGTTGAAATAGTTACTCTCCAAAAGCACCACAGAAGAGCCATGTTTTCAAATCTTTTTTGAAGGCTACTAATGTGGGGGCTTGCCTAATCTCAATGGGCAGTGCATTCCACAATCGGGGGGCCACAGCAGAAAAGGCCCTCTCCCTTGTTCCCACAAGGCGGGTCTGGGATATCGGCAGTGGCGATAGAGCTTCCCCTGATGATCAAAGGGATCGGATAGGCTTATGATAGGAGATACGGTCACAAAGGTACGTGGGTCCCAAACCATTTAGGGCTTTATAAGTGATGGTATACATTTTGAATTGGGACCGGAAAATAAACGGCAGCCAAGTGAGTAGATCTCTCCCTGTAGCTCGCCCCCGTTATTAATCTGGCAGCCGAACGCTGGACCAATTGTAGTTTCCGGGCCGTCTTCAGGGGAAGCCCCACGTAGAGCGCATCACAGTAGTCCAGTCTAGAGGTAACTAAGGCATGCACCACCGTGGTCAAGTCAGACTTCACGAGGCAGTTGGCGCACAAGTTTGAGTTGTGCGAAGGCCCGAGTATATATGCTCCTGTCTTTAATGCTTTTACTATACTTGGTAATTTTTATCATGTACAAGTGTTTCTAGCCACTCATATGTATTCCCCGTAGGTCCACTCTGACCTTGATATTGATACATTGTCTTGACTTTCTTTCTCTTTCAGCACAAAGAAGATAAGAACTAGGACAGCATGGCAAAGTGTGGTCAAAATGACAGAAGTTATTAATGATGAAGAACAATCAAACTAGAAGAGGATGTGACAGTTTGATTTTGCCTAAGTCTAAGGTCAAGGTTCTTCCCTCTCCTCTCCTCTCCTCTCACTAAATTAATTGAATGCAAACTACTTTTGTACTTTGTGTTGAATTTGCACCACTGAAAGTGAACTGAGGACAAAGAGGGAAGTAAGAAGAGAGGACAGAAACTAAAAACATTTTAAAACAGCTGAAAAAGTGGGATGGTGCAATATTAATTAAGATTCTTTTTGCCAAATCCGGACAGTTGGAGGATGTGCTAAAGTAGGGTATGTGCAAACATGCCAATCACCTGTATTTCTGATCTTGTGTTCCACACGAACATCTGGAAAGGGGGCTTGTGTTTGGCTGAATGGAACCAAGAAGCACAGAGTCTGCATCCTGACCTCTTCCACTTACTAGCTTTCACCCATCCCATTGAATTCAATTTGCAGTGGCACAAATCAAGGCCTGTTGGAGATGCCCCCCCCCCCCAGACAAAAACCCAGTAGAAGTTTGTCTTTACCATTCAAGAACAGACCTTTGGAACAGCACCACATCAACCACCAATTCATTTCACCTTACAGGCTGATATCTTTGAAGTTACTCAGCGTAAATAATTAGGTGTCTAAATAAGATTCACTTTTTAAAAGATCATTAAAAGGAAGTCCTTAAGCAAAACAGCATCCAACCGAGCACTGGCTGTGTGTTGTGATGGGGAAGAGCTAAAATTCCCCTTCATTTTCAATGGAGCCACCCACTCTGTCTAAATACTGTATCCCGTGGCACAATGGGCCTCTGCAGGAAAGCAGAACTTTTCATCCGGCTCGGTATCTCCAGCTGCTAGTCACTGAAATCTGCTTTTGTAAAATGTAGAAGGAACACCCCACAAATGATACCATTGACAAATGATAGTTCTATTTCTAACATCCACTAAATGGTGTGGAAAAGTACCTTCTTCCTTTTTGGGGGAAAGGGTGTTAAATGAAGCAGGCATACCAACATGTCAGGGATACATTTTGAAGTTTTCTCCATGTTTAGTATCCTAGTGTCTTGGGATTCCCATATCGGATATTGGTCATTATTAAAATATGCAGTTAACAGGATAGAAAGTTGCCTTTTATAGAATCAGACTGCAGTCTATTTAACCCATTATTTAAGATTACATAGAACAGGAAAAGCAGTTTGTTTGGATTCCAGTACTCCAGAATCCCCAGACAAAATGGGGGCGGGGTTGATTTGGTGGGTCTATAGTCCTTAAAGAGCAACTTTCCTAAACGTGCTTTTATTGGTGCTCTTTCCCATGAAGCAAGGATCTCAAATCCTCTCTGTATCAGATACTTAAACAAGGAATGCAAAGAGTGGATGTGGGAGTCACAAAGCATGTGCTCTGCTCCTGAGGTAGGACCCTGACTGTGTTTCTATAAAGGTGCACTGGGTGACTGAGAGCTGACAGTATGTGACACATCTATACATTTACAATTGTACTTTGGTGATTTCCGCCTCCCGCCTCCACCCAATCAGAACAATTATACAATATATATTTTGCTCACAGCTAAAAGAAGCTAAAATAGCACAAGCAAAGCTAAAATAAAACAGCTCTCATAACTGAAATAGCTATAATGCTGTCTTTGCCACTCTAACACAGCAGAAAGAAGACACAAACTTTGTATGTGTGTGTGTGTGTGGGGGGGGCTCTTAAGTCAAATGTGGGTTTACAGACAATCCCCAAGTTACAAACAAGGTAGGTTCTGTAGGCTTGTTCTTAAGTTGAATTGGTATGCAAGCCAGAACAGGTACATTTTAAAAATGTAACTCCAGCCAAAAATGTACCCCCCTAACATTTCTTTTGTTGCCTGTGCCCCTATTCAGAAGATTTCACCTCACTTTTTGTCACTGTGACAATTGGATTTTGAAAAATTTGGCTTGTTGTGGAAGCAAGGATTGGTTGGATAGCTTCAGTGAAGACATCCTTTTCTCATGATAATTCTTACATGAGTGAATTTCCCTTCCAGGGGATAGCTTTCTCCCACTTCCTGTTGTATTCCCCCTGTTCTTAACTATTTGTAAGTCAGATGTTAGTAATTCTGGGCCTGCCTTTACCTTGAAGTGGATACTATTCCAGATGTTCTGCAAGTATTAACATGCTCAGACAACTTTCCTTGGTTTCATTTCTGGTATTAGCCACTCTGAGTCCCCTCAGGGAGATGGGGTGGGGTATAAATAAAGTTGTTGTTGTTGTTGTTGTTACTACCTGTCAACTTGATGCTGCTGTGTATTAATAGCATGTTGTCCAAGGCCCAAAGGATCCAAAGAAAAACACAGAGGTCACCTGCACATGTGTATATAATCTACATGGATTTTTTTTGCTGCCTCATATCAAGGCTATATTCTTTTAAACCAATGCTATTTAAAGTCAATCCCTGGTAAGTTTCCAGGTAAGAAAGAAATTAATTTAGTGCCAGTTTATGCACAATGGAGGAGAAAAGGGTCCCCTACAACAGATAACTCAAGAAGACCTGCTTTAAACAACTTGCTCTCTATTATGCCATTGTTAGTTTCACTACTTTTCTGACAGGGATTTCCAAACAAACATTAACTAAATCTACATCATCATAATAATCATTATTATCGTCATCAATATAATCTCCGACATCAGTAACTTAAGTGATTGATATCCTCGCCCCCTCATATGGAGCAGATTTGCTTCTTTAATTCTTTTTCAAGTGATTTACCTTCTTTTGCTTTTCTATGCTGCACAGAAAGTACTACCATTTATAAAACTGAGCTCAAGTGGACAGATCTGTGGAATAGTTCAAAAATCAAGGGGTTCTTGTTTCAGAAAGAGTTACTTGTTCCCTCTGTTTTTATGTGCCCACTGCCTTTCCAAAGCTGTAACATCTGAACACTTTTAAAGAGCTGTTCCTTCATGAATCAGAAGATATGTACCTCATAAAAGAGACTGAATATGGGCAATTGTGATAAAACATGGTTGTTGTGAACCTAAATAAAAAGTTCTGTTTAAAATATGAGCACAAACAAGTGCACAAAAAAAATATTTAGGTATCCAAGCTTCAAGCTAATGTATTAATATCACTTTTGTAGTGTCAGCCAGGGATGGTATAATATTGCATCTATCATAACTAACATGGTGGAAAAGATCTGTGGGTGATAATGTCTTGGGAAAAATGTTCAAAGTTAGAGCAAACCAGCATTGTAACTAATAATAAGCTGGAAATAATGAACAAATATAACTTTTATACCCCGCCACCCTCTCCCAAACAGGACTCAGGGCAGCTTTCACATGGGACAAAATGCCCATAAACACAAATGCAAACAATCAATCAAAGCAAAAAACAGGTTAAAATAAAAAACATAGCTTAAAAATAACAAAACAGTTAAAAAACAAATTCAATAAAGCATAAGACTATAAAACAATACTCAGTGAACCCAGTTGTCTTTTCTAGCACTATTGTTACCATCAAGTTTTCCTTTTCTTCTTCTTTCTCTGAGGTCACTTCTTGTGGTCTCCTCCATAGCAATTACCAGCATCCTTGTAATATTAGGGTCTTCTTTTCCAAAGCTGTAGGCTCTTTCTCCTGAAAAATCCCTGAATGAATTTCCTGAAACAATAAATATCAGTTTCCACCCTTTATACAGTGTTCCCTCACTTATCATGGGGGTTAGGTTCCAGGACCACCCGCAATAAGTGAAAATCCGCAAAGTAGGGACACTATATTTAATTTAATATTTATACATTATTTTAGTAGTTATAAACTATTTTAAGTCTTTATCAACCAATTGTGTGTTGATAAATCGCCTCTTCCTCCTCCTGTTGCCACTTGGGCTCCCTTTTTCTCCCTTTGGCTTCTCCTTCCTCCCTTCCTTAGGCTTTAAATTGTAATTTTTTATTATTTATAATAGTCTTTTAGAGTTTATTGAAAAACCGCAAAACAGTGAATTGGCGAAAAGTGAACCACAAAGTAGTGAGGGAACACTGTACTTAATTATGGGCTTTCAGAGCAGTTACTCTGATGTAATAGCCAGTGTCACTCTGCTTAACAAATAATGAAGTGTGGTATAACGCAGGGAGAAAAAAACCTGTTACCATTATATTAGGATTATCTCTCCCTTTACAAAATACATCAGCAATGGTTCAATTTTTTTGCAGGACTTTTTACAACTAGATTGAGATGGAAAACTTTTTTGGTTAGATACCTTGACCTTGAGGAGCCCCCTGTGGCGCAGTGGATTAAACCTCTGAACTGCTGAACTTGTTGACCAAAAGGTCAGCAGTTTGAATCCGGGGAGTGGGGTGAGCTCCCGCTGTTAGCCACAGCTTCTGTCAACCTAGCAATTCAAAAAAGTGTGAGTAGATCAATAGGTACTGCTCTGGCAGGAAGGTAACAGCACTCCATGCAGTCATGCTGGCCACATGACCTTGGAGGTGTCTATGGACAACGCAGGCTCTTCAGCTTAGAAATTGAGATGTACAACAACCCAAAGAGTTAGACACGACTAGACTTAATGTTAGGGGAAAACCTTTACTTTACCTTGAACTTAAAATGGATCAAATATTGCAAGATTTTAATTAGGGGACAGATCTAGTACAACAGTGTAATGCAGTACTGCAGACCACTTTTGTGGGGATTAGGGGCACAAGATTAACAAAGTGGAAAAATCATGAATAAAAACACACTTTTTTATTTGAGAGAACACTTCTCTAGGAATGTCTAGGTCCTCCAGTGTGACCTCCAGGAGAAGTTTTTCATAGGATTGCTCTGGAGGATCTAAAAATGGACCTACACCACTGGAACACTTACAAATGCCTTTAAGAAACCCTTTTTGATATTTCTGTATCAATCTAAACTGGATTTTAAAATGAAGCAATGCAATGAGATTACTGCATTAAAGCAGCTTCAGCACTTTAGCTTCAGCAGTGATTGCTACTTTGGAAGGAAAGTGAACCCATGCTGGGTTTTGTTCCAAGATAATTCTGAAGTCAGGGGTGCTCTGAATCCACTCCAGCTGCAATTCCAAACTTTTAAAAGTCTCCAAAGTGCAGAACTTCTTTGGAGAGTGGGGTTTAGTATCTTGAAATACTCTTTCAAAGCCTAGAGTCGAACCCAGAGTAGATTCAGTGAAATCAGTGTAGATTTCAATAAATCTCCTCAAATCTCCAATTTTAAATGTAATCTTGTAGCAGTCCCTGCTATTGGTTATATATTATAGCAAACAACCAAGTGTATGGGAACCTACCATCCAAATATGTCCTTATTGAGTGTAGAATTGTAAAAAGCTACTTTCCCCCCCTGAAATACAGTTCCAAGAATTCCTCAACCAGCATGTTCAAAATATTTTGTTATGCATTCGTAGACTGCTGTGGTCTAATACTGAGCTTATGAAGATTAAATTGGATCAATGGCTCTAGGAGCTCATAGCATGACCAAACTGACTTCCATAGGCTATGACTGGAGTGAGTACCTTAATTCAGCACTGAACGTAAGACCAAGTATATCTCTCAAAACTAGAATGTCACTGTTGATTTGCCTATGGGTGATTTTAAAACAAAATATATTCCTATGAGTATGTCACGTCCAAAAATATGTAGGAACTCAGCTGGATCTCACTAAAAAAACCCCCAGCCAAGCCTCGCATCCTTTTTCGCACCATTATCCTTTAGGTATCCCTAGGGAAACAACCAGTAGGACAGAAAGACAATTATTTTTTTCTTGGCATTCCCTTGGTTTATTTCCATGAAGGGAGGAAAATAGTATACAATTGTTTATTTCCTTTTTTTAGTTACATTTAGATCCTGAGTTAAACCCCTCTTTTGTTTCACAACAACCTTGTGAGGTCAAGGAGAGAGAGAGAGGGAGGACAGGAGAGGAGAAGAGACAGCCCCAAGATCACCCAATAAATTTCATGGTCCAATGGGGGCTTTAACATGGACCCACCAAATTTCAGTCTAATACCAACCATGGATATTAGAGGCAAAGATGAAGTACTTTGGCCACATAATGAGTAGACAGGAAAGCTTGGAGAAGAGAATGATGCTGGGGAAAATGGAAGGGAAAAGGAAGAGGGGCCGACCAAGGGCAAGATGGATGGATGGTATCCTTGAAGTGACTGACTTGACCTTCAAGGAGCTGAGGGTGGCCATAGCTGACAGGGAGCTCTGGTGTGGGCTGGTCCATAAGGTCATGAAGAATTGGAAATGACTGAAACAACAAACACTCTAACCACTGGATTACAGTGCTCTGCACAAAACTGTTGTGAAGTGGGATAGTATGTCAAAAATGCAATGAAAATGTTCTGTTTAGTCCCTAGAGACTTTGACTCCCCCCCCCCCCCCGCCAGCACCAGACGAAAATGGAACACACAAGCTCAAATAAAATTGGGCAGACATTTCATGTGTTTATCATTAAAGGTGCTAAAAACTACTTTTGTTTATACAGGTAGCTATTACTGGCTGCCTAAACTTTCAAATAAAATAAAACTGACAGAGCTACTGCTTGAGCAATATTTCTTTTTTAAAGGGCACAATACAATGACATATTATTTAATAAAGCAATTGTGGTGAATGTTTAATTTTTCACCAGTATAAAAGGATGTAAACTAAATAATATTTTAATCGCTGTGCTTGATCTAAGCTTCAGTAGTGGGAGGCTAATACTGTAAGCTTGAGGAAATGTTAACTTCATGCTGGGATTGAATGAAGTCTTGATTAGTGACTTAATTGACTTTTGATACAGAATACTACCTTGGGAGTGATGTCACTACCAGGTCGGGGAACACAGGCTTCTTTTTAAATGATAGAAGCAAATATCTAAATTTATAAACAGATTGATAATTTTCAAGGGATTGAAAAACATCAAAACATCCGGGCGTCCCCTGGGCAATGTCCTTGCAGATGGCCAATTCTCTCACAGCAGAAGCAACTTGCAGTTTCTCAAATCGCTCCTGACACGAAAAAAGGGATTTTTTAAATACCATGACATAAGGCACAGTAAATGCAAGCACTATTTTAAGATGTATCTACTTTCCTGATTTGAAGCAGAGACCTGTAATACTGTAGTAGTCCTGCCCATCACCATGTCTCCTTGCTAGCGACAGATCTCGAACCCAGGTTCCGAAAATATTTGAGACAGTGATGTTTCTTAGCCTTGCAACCTGAGACTGTTTATCTGAAAAAATAAAGGCTTGGAGGGAAATATTTGTATCTGCACATTGTTACACTGCACAGAGAACTCAGTCTTTTTCTGTATAGTTCCCTTTCATGGTAAAGTTTCCAGGATTAATACCAAACATGGTTCCTTTACATCATAGGCAGATTCCTCACCAGTGCTTGTGATGAGAAATTTTCCCCTTTTAAAATAAGAAATATATAGCACTTTCAGCAACCTGCTGACCTTGTTGATTCAAACTACTTGACTATCAAGTTCTTATTTAGCACTCACATCTATGCTATTATTTTTGATAGAAAATACAACAAGTGTACAAACCCAGTGTCTTAATGTTGCTTTCTTAAAAAGGTCCACTGTATACTATGGCAAAACAATTGCTCTTGGGCATCCACTTTACCCTTGAGCAATGGGATTGACACCCATGTGAAGGCAAAAACCATGCCTACATACAAATCCATGCTTCCTTTTAAATTCAGCTTGCTTTTAAATTGAGATTTAGTATGGACGTCCTCTAAATATTAGGCTTACAGATCTGAAGAAAAGTTGCTGACTTAGACTGAACATGATGTGTATCCTGTTAAGGGGCAGGTGAGAACTAGACATGCATGGATTAGTTTTCTTCCGGTACTTTCGGTACCTCTGGGAGCTTGTAACAGGAAGGGTCCCTCCCAGTATGAAAACCCGCCTAACACGAAAGCAAACAGGACCTGATTTCAGCTCCTTTTCTCTTATTTGTCATCACAGTTGAATCTTTTTTATTTTTCTTTATTTTCCTTTTTCTTTTTATTTAGTGGGACTGACTGGGAATTTGGGACCTGAGGGATAATGGGTGGCTTTCACCCTTTTAGCGTCCGCGTTTGGGGACTTTCACCCCTTTAGCTTCTTTTTCTCCTTCCCTTCCTCTCCTTCAAAAATACTTCTAAAAGATAATAATTATTAATAATAATAGTAATCCCTGAAAACAAAAAAGAAGGCTACCTCTTCTCTAGAGTAGAAAGTAGAAACAGTTTTAAGAAGCAAAACCTCAAGCAGAAAGAAGACTGCAGGCAAGCGAGGGGATTTTTAAGGGAGAATAGCTCCGCTGAGCTCCAAGTCATTACTTTTCCTTCCCTGGGCCTCCTTAAAATGCCTTGGAAAGCTGTGTGGCATGCAGTGCTGGTGCTGGATGAGAAAACATGCGCGCCTGCCTCTCCTCTAGAGTAGAACAACTTTAAGAAGCATTAAACCCGGTCTCCTCCTCCTCCTCTACAAACAGACGAGAAATAGGATCCAGAAAGAATAGTAACTCTGATGCTTTTTTAAATCCAGGTCTTAATGAAGGATATAGAAGGAGAGCCTGTGGGAAGTCCCCCTGCCCAATAATGGGCTGGATAGGATGCTTAAGCCCATTTCTGACATCCAGGCTCCCTTGAAGGGGAAAGGGGAGCCTAAGTTCCCATTGCTGATAATGGGCTGAAAACAACCCTTTTTTAAGATACAGAACAAAAACACCCATTTGGCAGCATGCCCATTTTCAGGAGGCACTAGAAAATGCATATTGGGGCTTCCGGTATCTGTCAAGCAGAAACAGATAGCAATTCACCTGAAATGCACAAGCTGAGAAAACACACTAATTCTCATGGGGATTTGTCTGCCAACCAGTTGCAGTTATATTTCCCATAATGATGATGATGATGATGATGCAATAAGTATGTAAGAATGTATGCGTGAATAGTACTGAAGCAGTTCTTAAATGTATTCTATGTATTTTTAATTTTGTATCAGAGCTTAAATATAACATGCTTTCTCTTCTCTAGTTCAATGTTTTCTTTAACTTGCTGGGTGGTAATGCTGTTATTTGCTCTCCCAGTTAATTCAGATTCAGAGGTAATGCACCTAGACTGATGTATTGTTTGTTGTTATGTGATTTCGAGTTGTTTTGGACTGATGGTGACCCAAAGGCGATCCTACCATGGGGTTTTCTAAGGCTGAGAGGATGTGACTTGCCCAAGGCTGCCCAGTGGGTTTTCCTGGCTGAGTGGGAATTCAAACCCTGCTCTGCAGAGTCCTAGTCCAATAATCACACCAAGTTAGGCCAATGGCAACTATTTCTGAGAAGACATGGCTAGGGCTGTACCTGTTCAAAGATTATTCCCAACCCTCGCCATCTAAACAATTAAAAGTAATTATTAAAACTCATTTGTCTCTTCCTTGACTTAATGAATTATTACACTAAAACATGGTATAGATTTAAGTTTTAAAGAATAAATAGTGTTTGGTTAGGCCTGGGAAAATGCAGTTACATAAAGGAGCAAACTGCCGGTAATGTAAAGGAGGATCTTGGTTCTGGCATTAGAATATTGAATTATCTTCTGTTTATAGGTTTTATATACAACTTTATATATTTTATAACAGTGTCATTCTAATCATGGCAGAACAATATTCAGTTGAAAGTATCAAAGCAGACATTAAGCAACAACTGAGAAAATTGTTTCTATTATTGTTTTAATTTCAACCACCGATTAGTGATGTGTATATTGTGGTATGAAAATAACAGGTTGTTGGGGCAGGGAAAATCCTGCTTCCCTTGGCACAACAATGTTAAGAACATAATTAAGAATTAACAAATCTGTTCACACATTTATAAGCAGTATAACCATCAGTTGACCACCTGTCTTTGCCAATACAAACAACAGTATACAGCAATGGTTTTTGTTTGTTTTTTTTTTAAATCAGGTATGACATTTGCATTTATATGTTTGATTCCTGTAGTCTGAAATGTAACAGTACATGCGCCACAAAACCTCGGTGCACTCTGATAATGTTTGACTTGTGCAAATCAGCATGAAGTCTCTTTATGTGTACCCTACTGTGATCAAATCTGAACATTTTTCTGTTATACATAAAGTAAACAAGTCTTTGCATATATCACACAAAGTCATACAATGTTAAAGAAGTCTCGTTCCCCTCCTCTCCCCGGCCACATCCTTTAGCCAATATCTTGATGTTTATGAGACACATTATGAGAAATGATGTGATTTCTAAGTGGCTGCCTCCACTCAGTGGTAAATAGAGACAGGATCATGTTATGCATGTATTCAGGACCACGAGACTCGTGTAATGGCATATAACAAAGCATTATGGAAGGCACCCCACCCCTTGTCCTCATTTAGACTTTGCTAGACAGCTTGCGTCTTCCATGGGCTCCTAGCTTCTCGTAGTGATCTGTCATAAGGTAGTGAGGTGAAAAAAGAATTTTTCAATTGGCAGTTAATGAAAAGTACAATTATAGTCACAGCCAGCAGCAGGAAGAAGAAGAGAATAATGTAAGTCACTAGATCTGGCTTATTTATCTCACCTTCTTTTAACACTCGGGTGGTGGACATGTAAAAAGCCGAGGAGTTGACAGGTCTCTGGGTGCTCCCGAGGTAAGGGGTGTTTGTTTGGATGATCAGGTGAGAGTCCGTGGCCCCAGTAGAGTTGAGGAAATCCCCATACATTCTCCCTCTTGGATTACTTCCTTGGGGCTCACAATGAAACGTGTGTGTATCCAAGGAAAAAATCTCCTATGTATTCAAGAGCAAACCAACTTGCCACATGTCAGAGAAGGATGGAAATGGTAGGAATGAAGTGGTCTCCTTACAATATCCTTGAAAGGTCAGGATATTGACTCGTCAATATGACTCGCTACTCGTCATCCCTCTACAGATTGGTCTCAGATCAAAGGTGATGGAGGACCTCCTTAGGTTGCTACTCTGAGTTCCCTTTCTCAGGTGAGCTGCAGAAGGGTCTCAGAGTCAACTTCGGTGGAGCAGCACAACAGACAGAAGTGGACAGGACGCTCATTTCCCCCAAATCCAGGGATTCGCCGAGAGAGAGGAGAGGGTCCACTCACGTGCTTCGCCGGGAAGGCACCCAACGCGACCTCGGCAAAAACCACGTCCAGCCCAAGAGACAGACCTTTCCCTGGCCTGTGTGTGTGTGTGTGTGTGTGTGTGTGTGTGGCTCTCCAGTGGCAGGAAGGGGGCTCCTCTGGAGCATGGGGCAGCCTCCCCTGATCTCGCGAGGTCCCGACTGGAAGAAGGAGAGGAAGGAAGAGGAGGACTCGCTCTGGGTCGCCTTCTTTCCTTCGAAAGGGAAGAGAAACAAATTCTCTCGGTTCCTGGAGAGCTTCTCCTGCAAAGAGCGACCTGGGAGCTTCGGGCTTCTCTGTTTCCTTAGCTCCTGCCTTGCTTTGCGCGGGGAAAGCAGAAAGAAGGTTTGCTCCAGTGAGCGCCTTTCAAAGCTGCAAGAGACGGGAGGAAGGAAAAAGTCCTCGCAAGCGTTGCCCGATTCTGGCTCCAACGGAGAGAGAGAGAGAAAGAGGCGACAAAAAATCCAAATACCTCCCCGCCCTTCTTTTCCTTCCCTTTCCCCTTCCCTCTCTCCTTGCTTTCTGGAGACTGTTGTTACGCCAACGGGACTCTCCGGAGTATATGCAGAGGAGTAGGCTGCTGCCTGTCCTCGCCACCCTCCGCAGCCTGCGAATCCTTCTTCTTCACCCAACTGCTTTTTCTCACTTGGGATTTGCCCCTGGCTCCTTGCCCAGCCTCTTTCTCGCCCTGCCTCCCACGATGATCCATCAGATAAGCCAGGCACGGGCACACTTTGGCCCTCCGGGTGTTTTGGACTCCAACTCTCACAATTCCTAACAGCCGGTTGGAGTCCAAAACACCCGGAGGGCCAAAGTTTGCCCATGCCTGAGAGAAGCCCTATTGTTCAGGCTTTATTTTGAACATCACATCTAAGGAAGCTTAGCTGGGGCTGGAGGGAAGCAGAGCCCCACTACACTTGTCCAGGCTTTGGCTCCGGTTGGAGCTACAACAGGCGTGGGCAAACTTGGTCCCTCCAGGTGTTTTGGACTTCAACTCCCACAATTCCTAACACCTGGAGGGACCAAGTTTCTACACTGTCAAAGGATGCAGTTTGAAATGCATTTTATGGTCGGTGTAGATCCACATAATGCAGTCTGAAATGCATTATATGTATATATGCACTGACCACATAATGCAGTTTGAACTGCATTGGGTTGCTGAGAGTTTTCCGGGCTGTGTGGCTAGGTTCCAGAAGCATTATCTCCTGATGTTTCGCCCACATCCATGGCAGGCATCCTCAGAGGTTGTGAGGTCTGTTGGAAACTAGGCAAGTGCAGTTTATATATCTGTGAAATGTTCATGGTAAGAGAAAGAACTCTTGTTTGCTTGAGGCAAGTGTGAATGTTGCTAATACTAATACATTGATATATGAGTATCCACACGTATGAAATAAAATACAGTTCAACCCAGGAAGGAGCCACTTCCTAGTGGGAAAGCTTATCTCCCATCAACCATGAGGGCCAGCCATATGCTCCCAAAATCGAGATTTTCTGTAAAACATGTGGGGTAAAAGGCATGTTTTTCTGAAGCAGATTAAAGCCCAAAGAACTGCATGACACACAAATTGTCAAGAATGCTGTGTGTCAGGATTGCAGCTCCTATGAAGTATAACTTTCCACCCTACAGTGTAGACAGGTTCTAAAACTGGGAAACACAGTCATTGAAATAACTAAGTGGGATCTCCATGTGGAAAGCTTTATTACTGAATATCAAAGCTAGAATCATAACTGCCATAGTATTTCCAGTTTGTCTGGATGGTTGTGAAAGCTGAATGATGAAGAAAGCTGACAGGTTGAGAGTTTCATGGATATCATGAACTCCCAAAAAGAGAAATGCATGGGTTCAAGGGCAAATCAGGATTGAACTTTATCTAAAAGGCAAAACAATTGGACTGAGGCAATCGGACTGAGGCAAATGGAAGAGAATAGGAAAAGAGGAAGACAAATTACATACAGTCCCAAATGTGCAGGGCCTGAGCAATGCTGCTGGTGTCATCAGGGTTTTCTGAGGGCTCTCCTTCATAAGGTCACCATAATTCAAAGCTGACTTGGTGGTAAATAACAAGAATGTCCTATTGGTCTAACAATTGTTGGAAGCTTAGGGATATATCTGTCTCCTGTATGTGTGTGTGTAGGTGTTAAAATAATTCTGACCTGAGGAGAGAAAGTGATGAAAGAAAATGAAGTGATTAAAACACACAATCTTTTCAATTGAAAAGATTCCCTTCCTAAAAGATGCTGTCAAAAGCATCACACACCAAACTTTTTTATTCATTAATTTAGCAAAATTTCTAAATCATTCATTATCAAATTATATCAAAGTAGCTCCTTTACTGTCTTCTTATTGTGAAGATCCTTCAATTAATCCTAAGAACAACTCTTTTATATCATGCAGGAATAATTGGCGAGGTAAAGGTTTTCCCCTGACATTAAGTCTAACCATTACCTTCCTGCCAGAGCAGTACCTATTGATCTACTCACATTTGCATGTTTTCAAACCGCTAGGTTGGCAGAAGCTGGGGCTAACAGCAGAAGCTCACCCTGCTCAATAATAATAATAATAATAATAATAATAATAATAATAATAATAATGTTATTTGCAGGATAAGGCTATGCATTTTTTTCTAAATGACCACTGTGTCTGCTTCCTCCCCACCACATGTATAATATTATCAGTGGAAAATGGAAGATGAAGAACTTCCACTGGAAGGCACCAAATCCTATAATACAGATAATATGCATCTTTGAAAACGTTGCTGTGAGCAAACCTCAGGAGCATTTCCCTTGTAGTTATGCCAGTTTATCTTCTATCATGCACAGACACATGGATCAAACCAACAGCTCTTGTTTCCTTAGTACTTCACTTGCCCTGTAGCTATAGCAGTTTAAATACACTCAGTCTCGAGAGTCATGAAATGGCATTTTTCACTGTTGTGTTCTAGCCTCCAAACCTCATCCTTAGATAGAAAAAACCATGGTAAATTACAACTAGCCTATGTGCTCAGAATATATGAGGCACATTACTCTCTTTCTGACATGTTCTTAGCATCCTGCTATTTATGCTCTGCCACCTGATGAGCAGCTTGTAAGCTTGCCAGATATATTTTGAGCTAAAGCCAATAAATCTCATCTTAATTTCAAAAAGCTTAATTGACCATAAATGGTGTCTCAATGAATAAAGAGGCTACCTTGGTTACATTTATATTAATTTAGAGATTCCGGTTTCAGGCCTATCGTATTAGCACTTCAGGCCAGGAGCTGGGGTGAAGCTAGCACCTACTGAACCTACTGACATTTTATATGTGGTGATGGTATTAAATAAGCATTTGCTTTGATTCATCACAACTTTTTCTGTCTTGTTTTATCATGTTAGGTTTCACTATATTAATGTGACAGCAATGCAAAGCTGTGTTTCCTCTTCAGCGCTCTGGGCATCTTGCTGATAAACTGAATTGAGACATCATTCAAAGGATAGAGAAAACATTATCTGATGATTTATCACCTGATCTTTAAATCAAAACAGAGTGCAGTATTAAGAACAAGAGAAAACGGAACAAATCATCAGTATTGTCATTATACCAGAGACAAACATACCGATCCAACACTGTCATGCTTGGAAATCAAAAGCTTGATTTTAAAAAAAAGTTTTAGTAGTTTGTTGAAATGGGCTTTGTTCCTAAATTTTACAGATCAAACATCCTAGAAAATTTAATCAACATTAAGTGGAAACAGAGATTATGAGCAGTTTATTTATTTAGGCAGTGGTTCTCTAGACAGACTTGTGAGAGAGGGAGTTTTATTGAACCCAGTGGGCTTGACTTCTGAGTAGCATATCTTCCAACTGTGGCAGGAACAATCCTGATTGATTTTCCTAATTAATTTTCATCATCACACCTTTTCACCTGCTTTTAAAATACCCCAGGTTCTCTTTCTTTCTCCAACTTTTCATCTTGGTCCTGAGCCTATTTCAATTGTTACAAACTGTGATTGCACATACGCTGTAAAATAGATGGAGTTTGATACCACTTCAACGGGCATCGCTGTGGAATAATGGGAGCTGCAGTTTTGCAAAGTCTTTAGCTTTATCTGCTAAAGAAGGCTGGTTCTTCCCCAACTCCCATGATCCCATCAAGCAAGGGTCCCAGTCCTCACTGGTCTCTTCCAACCTCATTCCTTCATTAAACACCATTGTAATCAAACATTTATACAATGTCACTTAACATCACCCTTTCCCACCCCTTATGGTTGTTAATGTGGTGCAGTCCCCAGTGGCGCAATGGGTTAAACCCTTGATTGCTGACTTGAAGGTTGGGTTGCTGACCTGAAGGTTGCTGGTTTGAATCCAGGGAGCGCATGGATGAGCTCCCTCTGTCAGCACCATCTCCCCATGTGCGGACATGAGAGAAGTCTCCCACATGGTAAAAACATTTTAAAAATCCAGGCATCCCCTGGGAAATGTTATTGCAGATGGCCAATTATCTCACACCAGAAGCAACTTGCAGTTTCTCAAGTCATTCCTGACATGAAAAAATGCTTTCAGTTGTTTGACTGGGGCTCTGGGAGATCAGGATCCAAATTCTCACACACCACAAAAATCCACAGGGTGAATTTGGGCAAGTCCCACTCTCTTTGTATCATTGGTAGTGGTTAACCCATCACTGAATAAATCTTGGCAAGAAAACCTCAAAATATGTTTGCTTTTGGGTCACTACAAGCTGGCCATGACTTGAAAGCACATAACAATGAGATAATTCTTTTGAAAGATTTTGGCCCCTTCTACACTGCCATATAATCCATATTATCAAAGCAGATAATCCACATTATCTACTTTGAACTGGATTATATGAGTGTACATTGCCATATAATCCAGTTCAAAGTAGATAACCTGGATTTTATATGGTAGTATGGAAGGGGCCTGAGATCATGTCCTGGGATATAGGGCAGTGTTGATTCAGCCTGAGATTCAAAAGCTCACACAATGTATTTTGTGCCTTTCTGTCAGAGGCGTCCATAGGTATTTTGCCTTAGTAGGCAAAATTAATTTTGCCCCCCCCCCCTGCACCGTGGGAGGCATGGCCATGCGATGCGGGAGGCATGGCCAGACCTGGCCTGCCTCCTGTGCCGCGTGCCCTGGCCCCACCTCCCGTGTCAGGCGGCCACGCCTCCCGCATCGCATGGCTAGGCCTCCTGGCGGGGCAAGGGTGCGTGAGCCATGGCGAGAAGGCCCATCCAGGCTGGCTGGACCAGGCTGCACCGTGCACCCTGTGCAGGAGGCGGGGCCAGGGCACATGGGCCATGGCGGGAAGGCCCAGCCAGCCTGGATGGGCCTTCTCCTTTGGGCCTGGATGGGCCTTCCCGCCGCAGCGGGAAGGCCTGTGATCGAGGTGACCACCCTCCCCCCCAGGACTTTGTAAAAGATAGTTCAAAAATCAAGACTTTATGTTCTATATTCCATATATTTATAGTAGAAGGTGATTGAGACTTTTTACTGGAGTTTACTGTGGATTATCCCTGCACTCTGAGGCAAGAGATAACAACTTCATGAATTGTAAAATCATGCTGCTAAAACTCCACTTTTATGAATTTCCATGCTGGGTTCTCCAGATGTTATGAACTTCGTTCTTATCAAATATTTTCAATTGTTTATATCATTCATGATTCCCCTTTATGCAATGTAACTCACTTTTATGGATTCTCCCTTATTTCCATGAAATCTATCTATCTGCCTATATGTATTTGTACTCTTTGGGATCCCCGGAAAATATGTATTTTTCCCAGCATGGTTTATATTCCAACTTTATTTTATTTTTCATTTTATTTCATATAATTGTCAAATCATGAAATCAAATAGGAAATATTTTGAACTCAACCTGAACCCCAGAACTTATCCCATTTCCTATGACCCAGGCTTCCTTTCCCAAAAACAAAAGGATAATCTGCCACCGCTAAATCCAATCAAATTCAAATTGCATGGACAATATAGGGCTTGAGTCGCCGAATTCGGAGTTTGCTGACCTAAAGGTGATTCGCCCCAAGGCAAACATTGTCATATCTCACCCAAAGGAAAAACCAGGACACCTCAGGAAGGCGCCCTGCAGAGCCTGTCAATATGGCTCATCACCACCCATCTTTGCTTCCATCTCTGACACCCCAAGGCATATCTAAAATCTGTATACGTGACAGAAACCCGGACACCCTTGATTGCTGCCATTAATAAATTAAGCACCCTTTAGAAATCGGTCTAGCAGGATTTAATCCTCTGGTTCCTGTCCCCGTCACCTCATTGTTTCGATATCTCCCGCCTTCTCTTTCCTGATTGGCCCGAGTAGAGACAAAAGGCAGCTTCCTATTGGGCCAACGGAGCAAGGCGGGAAACGAAAGCCCGCCTCGTTCAACCTTCTAGTCTATCAACGATCAGATGGGCGGGGAAGCAGGGCGGGAAATTCAAAGGGTTGTCAGACTGAAATTTTGTATAAGTATGGCTTTATTTTGATTGTATGGTACCCTAGTAGACCGAATGATCGCTACTAGAGTCCTCTTCAGCTGAATTGCTCAATAAAGACTCCTTGGCGGATTTTCCTTCAACTTTGGCAGACCTTCTTCATTTCGGCTTCAGGTTGTATTGCGGCTCGTAATTCTCCTTTTGGCTTCGCCAAGGTCCGTTCTCTCAGGACCGGATTGGGTCTCTCCTTAAGGGCCCGATCCCCTAAAACGCGGTCGACAACAGGCCCAGGTCTGAAGGAGAAGGAAGCGGGCGGTGATGCCATCCTCCCGGGGGCTCAACTGCGCCCTGGGGACAATGGTGCCCCAGGCAAATGCCTCCCTCCCCATACAGTTGGACCCCTCTGCTTTCTGTTGACCTAGCAAAGTTATCAATCACTGGGGGTAGTTTTTCATTTTATTGTTTTACTTGGTGTTTCTAATGACTGTTATTATGAGCTCTTGAGTATGCTAATTAATGCTATATTTCACTTCTAATATATATTTATATTGCAGGGTTGTTGTTTATTTAAAAAATTTTTTAAAAACCCCCCAACAATATTCTATACCCTTTGGATATGATGTTACATGACGGAAGTACTGATCTATTTTTGAATGAACAAATAAACACACCAGCAAAAAAACCCTGTTGTAATAATAACATTACAAAACACTGAAGGAAAGCTGTAGGAAATTGCTCTGTTTATTCTGGTCATCCATATTAGCATTCGTATTGGGCGAAACACCATGTTATTGTTGCTGCTGCTGCTGCTGTAGTGTACCCTCAAATCATTTTTGACTTGTGGTGATCCTAAAGCATACCTATCATGGGGTTTCCTTATCAAAATTTGTTCAGAGAGGATTTACCAATGCTTTCCTCTGGGAGAGAGGAAATATGTGATATGCCCAAGGTCACTTAGGCTGGGTCTACCCTGCCATATAATCCAGTTTCCGATCCTAGATTATCTGCTTTGAACTGGATTATATGAGTCTATGCTGCCATATAACCTAATTCAGATAAAATAATCTGGAATTTATATAGCAGTCTAGATGGGGCCGTAGTGGATTTTTGAATCGTAACCTCCCAGAGTCCCAGGCTAACACCCAAATCACTGGCTCTCTATCACCATTTCTCCACCTCATAAAAAATCCAGAAAGCTAAACCAGATATATAGATTTTCATTGCATTGGATGCATCCATATTGTAAAAATAATACAGTTTGACACAACTTTTAACTGCCGTGGCTCAATGCTAGGAAATCCTAGGAGTTGTACTTTGGCAGAGAAGGCTAAAGACCTTGTAAAACTACAACTGCCATGCTTCCTTCTTTTACTTGTTGTTTATTCAATCAGTTGCTTCTGACTCTTCGTGACCTCATGGACCAGCCCACGCCAGAGTTTCCTGTTGGCCGTTGCCACCCTCAGCTCCTTCAAGGTCAAGTCAGTTACTTCAAGGATACCATCCATCCATCTTGCCCTTGGTCGGCCCCTCTTCCTTTTTCCTTCTATTTTCCCCAGCATCATGATCTTCTCCAAGCTTTCCTGTCTTCTCATTATGTGGCCAAAGTACTTCATCTTTGCCTCTAATATCCTTCCCTCCAATGAGCAGCCGGGCATTATTTCCTGAAGTATGGACTGGTTGGATCTTCTTGCGGTCCAAGGCACTCTCAGAATTTTTCTCCAACACCACAGTTCATAAGCATCTATCTTTCTTTGCTCAGCCTCCCTTATGGTTCAGCTCTTGCATCCATAGGTTACTATGGGGAATACCATTGCTTTAACTAGGCGGGGCGTCGTTGCCAGTGTGATGTCTCTACTCTTTACTATTTTATCGAGGTTGGTCATTGCTCTCCTTCCAAGAAGTAAACGTCTTCTGATTTCCTGGCTGCAGTATGCGTCTGCAGTGATCTCCTTTTACTAATTATTTGGATAATCAGAGGTTTATAGTTGCAACATTTCTATTTCTCATAATGATTCATTTCTCAGCATTAATTCTACAGTCTAGATCAGGCATGGCCCAACCAGCCCTCCAGGTGTTTTGGACTTCAACTCCCACAATTCCTAACAGCCAGTAAGCTGACTGGGATTTCTGGAAGTTGAAATCCAAAACATCTGGGGGACTGAAGTTTGCCCATGCCTGGTCTAGTTGCACTTTTTCCTACTCATGTTGCTGTGAAGTAAACAGAATCTCTGAACGAACCAGAATAGATGAATAGCTATATGAAGATTTTGGCTGGGGGAAATAACAGGAAATGATTTATCTCCTTTACTCCTCCCCACAAATGGAGAATCATTCTCTCTCTAGCACCCCCTCGTGGCCTCCGCCTGGATAATGGAACAATACCGTATTCTGTAACAAAATTTTAAAAAAATATTTTCCTGGTTTGAAAGTGTAATTTCCTGTTTAATTGTGATGTACTTAGTGTTGTTGTGTGTTTTCTGGGCTGTATGGCCATGTTCCAGAAGTATTCTTTCCTGATGTTTTGCCCACATCTATGGCAGGCATCTTCAGAGGTTGTGAGATATACCTCACAAGCTCTGAGGATGCCTGCCATAGATGCAGGTGAAATGTCAACAAAGAATATTTCTGGAACATGGCCATACAGCCCAGAAAACACACAACAACCCTGTGATTCCAGCCATGAAAGCCTTCAACAACACATTGTGCTGTACTTACTTTGAAAGTAGTTGTTATACTCCAGAAACATCATTTTTGTTTTTTATCCTTCTATTATCTGAAACCCAAACATTTATAATTTTTCTTAATAAAAATATGTGCAAAACCTAAGGTTTCCCCACATTTTTATGATAGAACCAATTAGGAAATGATATTTATAACCCAGAAACAAAAACCATGTTTCATATTGATTGGAACCTAGTCCACCTGAGGGTCCTTAAGTCTCTTTTTTGCAGCAGAAATATTTCAAGTAGCTGTTGTCAATTCAAACCTGCTCTTGTATTTTTGTTGTTGTTGCTGCAAGTTTCTTATTGCTATTGATGCCTGACACTGTGTTTATGATTCAGCTTGAAGCTGCGAGCCATGTGTTTTTGGAATAAAGAGGCAATAAACAAAAGATTGGGGGAGCTTAATTGACTTGGCAAGGAGAAGAAATTTTTGTGGTAGTTTCAGGCTAAAGGGTTTGCTTTGGTGAGAAACTCTGAGTGAAGTCTGTTCATGAGCATTTTAAGCAAGCTCTTATTGGGCAGGTGCTTCTAAAAGCAGGGCTAGTTCTCCATTGTATTGCTCATGCTTTGCATCTACAACATTGAGGTCTTATTCTTTGACCTTCTCAGGGCCCTTCCAGACAGGCCCTATATCCCAGGATCTGATCCCAGGTTTTCTGCTTTAAACTAGATTATATGAATCCACACTGCCAGATAATCTGGGATAAACAGAAAAACTGGGATCAGATCCTGGGATATAGGACCTGTCTGGAAGGGCCCTCAGTGAAAATGTTCTGGGTGTCAAATTCTTTCAGAATTCCTTCCAGCGAGGGTTTACCTGCTTTCACTAACCAAGCACCTTCCATATATGCTTTTTGACCTTTTCCTTTGTTTGTATCAGGTATAGGCAAACTAGGAATGATTGGAGATATATCCAAATACAGTGGTGCTTTAGGAAAAGTAAGGAAAATATTGTATTTTTGCAGGAGGAGTTAAGGAAGAACAAAGTACTAAATCATTGTTTTGGAGAAGCACTTTTAGAGTGTCACATTTCAATAAATAATCCTTTTGTGAGAGGAGACATAATAATATTGCTATTCCTTATTGTACAGAGAACTCCATTTACTGAGGCTCAAAGAACCAGAACAGTCTGGCAAAGGTTGCAGTCATCATCATTACTAAGAGGAGGAAAATGAAGATAAATTGCACATCACCCTCAAGGACATTTATAGAAACTTTTATCTTTGTATCTATGTAATCTTTTGTCCTGAGCTTGTGAGATTTACTGGATCCAATCAGAAGCAGTGTTACAGCAATCTCAAAAAACATGCTAGCTCGGCCTTACCCCAAGGCCCTTCTCTGAAATAAAAAGAGTATGTTTGTGCAGTTAAATGCGGGCTTTGTAACTCTGGGAGAGATGAGAGATTTGTGCTTCTCCAACCATATCACAAGAGGAGACGTGTTGCATGCAATCCCAAATCCTTTTTGTACTTTCTCAGAACCTAGAATGCCCCTAGACACCCCAAAGAATCACCAGAATTAAACATTGTTGTTGTTAACTTTATTTGTATCCTGCATTTTCCCCAAGACTTGAACTCAGGGCAGCTTACACAAAAGATACATTTAAAAATATACAAAAAGTAACAGTAAAACTTTGAAAAATTTAAAACAATAAACAATGCAATTAAATCAGTACAGTACATACACCCCCATTTCAATACTAAAAATCTGTCTGAATTAAAAAGTTTTGGCCTGGACCTAAAGCATATGGGGCTTTATAGTTCATAACCAAGACTTTGATTTGTGCCTGGAAACAAACTGGCAACTAGTAAAACTGTTGTAACAGGAATGTTGTGTGACTGAACTTTCTCACCTGTGTGAACTTATGGGGAAGTCGCTTGACCTCGTCTTCTCACAACTTGCTACATTAAATGAGAAGATAGACTACCTCTTCAAAGGGATCTCCCTCTTGGTGAGCAATCCTGGTCAGTGTTACATCGGGAAGGAAGAGGACATCGCGACTGCCACTTCAACCGAGTATAAGTGGTCTTTGACTTCTGATGGGGAGGGTGGGGAATGGCAATCAGAACATAAGGAGGAATTTCTGAAGGAAGATGGGGACGTTGAGAATGAGAGACAGCTTCCTCATGACTACAGGGGAGAAGGGAGGGCTGGGCATAAGGTTACGGATCAGGGTTTAAAAAGGACAATTGCACATGGAATATCCGAGTCTGGCCTGTGCACACTTGACCCAATGCGCCACCAAAAATATTTACCTCAATTAGAAAAATTGGCGTTTGAAATAACAGACTCATGGTTGAATAGGGGCAGATGGACCTCAAGGAGAGCGGTACAGGAGTCCCTCGGTCAAATACTATCTGTGAGCCCAAGTGTAGTCAAAATTAAGTTCATTTCATGGCTACGTAGGGACTTTCAAGCTCAGGACCGCTCCATACGTCTCGTTATCACCTTTGATGATAGCACTTTAATTGAAGCACTTTGGGCGCGTAAACCCCTGTTGAATTCATGGGGTATTAATATTAGGAAGGTATTTCTGGACCCCACAATCCGCCCCTTGATGGCAGGTTCGGAACTGCATTTTCAAGGTACCATTAGTTCCAGAATGGTTAGTGCCCATGACTCTTTATCTAGGTCCCCTCCACTCTTAGAATCTTGTGTAGTGTCCCCCATTTCAACTCTAGACCCTTCCCAATCTATTCTCGATTCCCGCCCAGAGACATTGCTCTTGTTTAGTCAATCTAGTTCCCCTGACTGTTCCATCATCTCATCATTACAGGATTCATTCTCAGACTCTAAGCAGGATAGAATCCTGAGTCACTCCCCATTTATGGACAGCTGACTAGGGCATCGCAATGAGAGCTCTATCCTGCCTGTCGCCCTGGGGGGAGTGGACCGGAGCCTGGGGGAGACCATTGAGGTCGTGTGGGGGAGGAGGAGGAGTGGTCACCTTTATCCCAGGGATAAGCGCAACAGAGTTCTTGCGACCCTGGAGAAGGATAGGAGTGGTAGCCTCCATGACAGTCCCCTCCGTTTGAAGGTCCTGCTATTTAATGCCAGATCCGTCAATGGTAAATCAGCTATCATCCAGGATTTGATCCTGGATGAAGCGGCGGATCTGGCTTGCATCACCGAGACCTGGTTGGATGAGCCCGGCGGGGTAAATCTCGCCCAGCTGTGTCCTCCAGGTTTCGGGGTGCAACAGCAGGCCAGAGCCGGGGGGCGGGGAGGTGGGGTTGCGGTGGTCTTTCGGCAGACAATCTCCCTGGTCAGGTGCGCCATCCCGCAATCTGCAGGTTTTGAGTGTGTCCATCTTAAGGTGGGTACCCGGGACAGTTTGGGGATTCTGCTGGTGTACCGTCCACCCCGCGACACGGCAGTCTCCCTGCCCAAGCTGGCAGAGGTGATCTCTGGTGCGGCGTTGGTCTCTCAGCATCTGGTAGTGCTGGGGGACTTTAACATTCATGCCGAGGCCACATTAACTGGTGCAGCTGAAGACTTCATGGCCGCCATGACGACCATGGGACTGTCCCAAGTGATATCTGGTCCCACTCATCAAGCTGGACACACACTTGACCTGGTTTTTGTTGCGGCAGATGGTGAGGTCGGAGTGGAAGAGCAAAATATTCTTCCGTTGTCATGGTCCGATCACCACCTGATCAGTTTAAGACTCACTGTGACCTCAAACCTCCGCAGGGGTGGTGGACCCATTAAGATGGTCCGCCCCAGGAGACTGATGGATCCAGATGGATTCTTGAGGTCTCTTGGGGATCTTCCTGTCATGGAGGCTGACGATCCTGTCGATGCCTTGGTAGATCGCTACAATAGCGAGATGTCCAGGGCAATTGACATGATCGCCCCCGAACGTCCCCTCTCATTGCGAAGAGTCACTTCGGCTCCCTGGTTCACGGAGGAGCTGGCAGTGATGAAGCGCTCGAGGAGGGGACTAGAGTGCCACTGGCGGAAAACTCGTAGCGTTTCTGACCGAGCACGGGCTAGAGCCACTATTAGGGCCTACTCCGCGGCTTTGCGGGCAGCCAGGAAGACCTTCACGACTGCCCGCATAGCGTCTGCAACTAACAGACCATCGGAGTTGTTTCGGGTCGTCGGGGAGCTCCTTCACCCTCCTGAGGGGGGAGGGGCACCCGAAGACTCGGCAACTCGGTGCAGCGAGTTCGCGCACCACTTTGCAAACAAAGTCGCTCAGACTCGCTTCGACTTGGATGCTAGTTTTGTTGCAGTGCCAAAAGAGGTAACTGAGGCACCTGTCTGTTCGAACTTGTGGGATTCGTTTCAGCTTGTTCGCCCGGATGACGTGGACAGGATCCTTGGGGCGGTGAGAGCGACCACTTGCTCTGCAGACCCTTGCCCCTCGTGGCTAATTAAATCGGCCAGAGGAGGGTTGGTAGAGTGGTTTGTGATGATAATTAATGCCTCTTTGGATCAAGGCAATTTTCCATCTGTCCTCAAACAGGCCATAGTGAGGCCTATATTGAAGAAGGCCTCCCTTGATTCGGCCATTCTAAACAACTACAGACCAATCTCGAACCTCCCTTTCTTGGGCAAGGTCCTGGAGCAGGTGGTTGCCTCGCAGCTCCAGGGTTTCCTGGATGACACCGATTTTCTGGACCCATCGCAGTCTGGCTTTAGACCTGGGCACAGTACTGAGACGGCTTTGGTCGCCTTGGTGGATGACCTCCGCAGGGAGCTGGACAGGGGGAGTGTGACCCTGCTGGTTCTCTTGGACATCTCAGCGGCTTTCGATACCATCGACCATGGTATCCTTCTGGGACGGCTCTCCGGGATGGGCCTTGGGGGCATGGCTCTGTCGTGGCTTCAGTCCTTCCTGGAGGGCCGTTCCCAGTTGGTGAAGCTGGGGGACACCTGCTCAGACCCCTGGCCTTTGACCTGTGGGGTCCCGCAAGGTTCCATTCTGTCCCCCATGCTTTTTAACATCTACATGAAACCGCTGGGAGAGGTCATCCGGAGTTTTGGAGTTCGGTGCCATCTCTACGCAGATGACACTCAACTCTACTACTCCTTTCCACCAAACTCCAAGGAAGCCCCCCAGATACTGAACCAGTGCTTGGCAGCTGTGATGGGCTGGATGAGGGCGAATAAGCTGAAGCTTAATCCCGACAAGACAGAGGTCCTCCAGGTCAGTCGTATGTCCGATCGGGGTATTGGGTGGCTACCTGTGCTTGACGGGGTCGCACTCCCCCTGAAGGCGCAGGTCCGCAGTTTGGGGGTCCTCCTGGACTCAGCACTGACACTTGATGCTCAGGTGTCGGCCGTGGCCGGGAGGGCCTTTGCACAATTAAAACTTGTGCGCCAACTGCGACCTTACCTCGTGAAGTCTGATCTGACCACGGTGGTCCATGCCTTAGTTACCTCTAGACTGGACTATTGCAATGCACTCTACGTGGGGCTGCCCTTGAAGACGGCCCGGAAACTCCAACTAGTTCAACGTTCGGCAGCCTTGCTTCTAACTGGAGCAAATTATAGGGAGCGGTCAACCCTCCTGCTTAAGGAGCTCCACTGGCTGCCGTTCACCTTCCGGACCCAATTCAAGGTGCACGTGATCACCTACAAAGCCCTGAACGGTTTGGGACCCTCCTACCTTAGGGATCGCCTCTCCCCCTACGAACCTGCACGATCTCTTCGTTCGTCGGGGGAGGCCCTCCTCTCGCTCCCACCTCCGTCACAAGCACGGTTGGTGGGGACGAGAGAGAGGGCCTTCTCCGTGGTGGCCCCCCGGCTCTGGAACTCGCTCCCCAGGGAAATCAGGCAAGCCCCCACCCTGGTAGCATTCAGAAAGAGCTTGAAAACCTGGCTCTTTACTCAAGCCTTTAGATAAAGATTGCTCATCCAGAAGCAATCTGAATCGGTGACCATTCTTGTACCGGTTTGCACCTTTTACCTTTGTCAACTCGATATAGACACAGGGTCTATTCCCATCCCAATTTGCACTTCCAGAATTTGCAGCACTTTATCAGTCACCTTGTGTTTACAATATTTATATGGTGCACTTTACCCAGTCTACTTTTACAATCTCTCAGTTTTAATCCATGTTTTTATTAGTTCTTGTTTTTTATTGGCTAATGTTTTATTTTTATTTTTTTATTTTTTTATTGTGCAAGTTGTTGTCTATTGCTGTGTTTTATACTGCTACTGTTTTTATTCGGGCTTGGCCCCATGTAAGCCGCCCTGAGTCCCCTTCGGGGAGATAGAGGCGGGGTATAAAAATAAAGTTATTATTATTATTATTATTATCTCTTTAATCAGCTCCAGTCAACACTTTTGTTGCAGCTCTTTGTACTAAAACAGGACACTCTTCAAAGGCAGTCACATGCAGAGTAATCCAAATGGGATGTCACCAATGTATGTATTACCATGGTTCGATCCAGTATGTCCAGGAATAGGTGCACTTGGCGCACAAGCTTTAATGGTGCGAAAGCATTGTTGGCTGCCACAGAAATCTGGGCCTCCAGGTTCAAGACTAAGGCCATGAATACTTTGAAGCTGTGAACTCTTCAGGAGGAGGGAAATCCCATCCAGCACAGGTTGTATCCCTATTCCCGGATCTGTTTTTTAATAGGCTAACAACCTTGTCACATGACTGCCGGAAGTGCTCCGCTTCATAGAGGGGCATGGGGAACCAGGTGCCCCATGGTCTGCACCAACCGGCTCAATCGGAGGGTGATCAGATAGGTGTAATTGTGAGTGTGTGGCTCCCCCCCAAATGGTTTCAAGTGGCAACACTGGAGCCTTCTCATGTTGCTGTGGTAGCGGTATGCAGAGCCGGTCCAAGGTAATTTTCAAGTGTAGGCGAACAGAAATTTTGCCCCCCCCCAAAAAAACCCCAATCACTGAAAAATAAAAGTCTTGAATAAGCGAAAATGCTGGATAATAAGGAGGGATTAAGGAAAAGCCTAAATAAACAACACTCTGAAAACGGGAAATCCAGACAGGAAGCAATCAGGGCCAACTAACACCCCCAACCAAGGATACCCCCAGGGAGGAAGCCCCACTTGCCTTGCTTCCTAGACTTCCTCCAGAGGAGGAGGAGGAGACTGAGTTGGATGACCCAGTAGTCTGAATCAGTACAACTATTTCTGACAATGTATGTCAGATTTTCTCAAACTGACATTTTCCAGAAGTGCTGGACATTCATTACTGCCATCTCTGCCTTGCACATCCATTGGAAAGTGTAGATTCTATATCTCTGCTAAACTAAATAGTTGCATACAGGTGTTAAAACTTTAATCCTTGGGAAAATCTACTTATAAATGAAGGTACTAGGACTTATTTAACAATTTCCCTCCTTTCACATGAATGGGGCCAAAAGTGAAGGCCTCTTTGCCCCCATAACTCACCGGCCTCATTTTTTCCTGGGAAACTTTGCCCCAAACCAGCCAGACTGCTGAAGCCCCGAGGAGGTAGGACTCCTTGGATGGGCCTCTCCAAAAGCAGGGCTCTGATTCGCTTTGGGAGCTGCCAATCACCGGCCCGGAAAAGCAAGCTCCTGCTTCTGGCAAGAGTTCCCCTAGTGGCCGTGGCCGGGAATGCGGCATTGGGTTTTTCGCCATGTTTTCAAGCCCAGGCCCTGCCCACTGCCCCACCGCCAGCGCCATCTTGCTTTGGGGAGCTTCTCTGCTCCCCAAAGTGGCAACCTCAGCTCCTTCCTACCGCAGGAGAAAGGAGTTGCCCGATGGCGCCCCCAACAACATGGCGCCACAGGCAAATGCCTAGTTTGCCTGGTGGTAGAACCGCCTCTGGCGGTATGTGCTGGCTCTGCTCTCCTTCACTCACAGAGTTGTGTCGGCATCATCTGATGGGAGCCGGTGGGCTCCGTGAGTGACCTGGGCTAAACCAGTGCATGCCACCAATTTTAGCCCCGTGTGAAGAGGCTGAAAGAGCACCTCGGTATTGTCTCAATTGAGCTTCAATTCATTTTCCTTTATGAACAAAACAAAACAAAAGGTCTTGTTTTGTTTTTAAACTGTCTCCTTTAGGCATGTTGAAGTCCTGTCTTATTGTAAGGAGGCAGTGACTTCTCCCTTCACCCAGTCAGCTGGAGCCCCCGGTGGCACAATGAGTTAAAACACTTGTGCCGGCAGGACTGCTGACCTAACGATTGGGTTGCTAACCTGAAGGCTGCCATTTGAATCTGGGGAGAGCACAGATGAGCTTCCTCTGTCAGCTCCAGCTCCCCATGAGAGAAGCCTCCCACAAGGATGGTAAAAACATCAAACATCCAGGCGTCCCCTGGGCAACGTCCTTGCAAATGGCCAATTCTCTCACATCAGAAGTGAGTTGCAGTTTCTCAAGTCGCTTCTGACATGAAAAAAAAAAAAACAGTCAGCCAGCATCCCACTAACATTCTTAATAATCCAGGGAAGGCAAGGATTCAGTGAACATGTGATACCTCTCCAAGGATTATGTTCATATCCTCAGGCTGTACAAATGTGAAATAATCCATTATTATTGGACAAGCAAGGGGCAAAGTTACATCCACTCAAACTGTATCAACAATGGTTCTTCACAGAGGGCTATTGAAGGGTCTACATTTTCTTTTTGATAATTCAATACAATAGACCTCTGATCACTTGAAACAGTTCTGCTGGGCAGTTTTATACAGACACAGCTGTGACAGAAAATATTTTTAGCTGCCCATACTGCCATACATTAGGCCTTCAAGTAGGCTCTAGTCCATGTTTAGTCACACATCTGAGTCTTTACTGATGTCACTTTAGTTTTCATCTCACTCATTTTATCAGCTCCTTAGAAAACCAGGGAGCTGGTTTGCCGCTATATTGTGAGAGGGGATGTTTAGGAGTGAATGTGTCCACCAGCCTGGTCATTTTCAATTCAACCAGAGCTTGAGTTTCCAAGAAAATCCTCATGAACCATCAGCATCTTGGGGCAGACGATTCTAATTAGCCCCTCACTCCAGCAGAGGTTATGAGACCCATCATCATGGACAAATCACTACTCACTAGGACTCAGAACCTCTGATATAAATGGTTCTTCCACACCAATAATACCATTACCACTTTCAGCATAGAAAGCAAGGGCCAAAGTCTGCCCAGCAGCATGAATGGGGCTAGATACTTCCTGAGACAAATCCATGGTTGTCATAGGGACAGTTACTGGGTCTCTCACTATGCAATGTTACAAAAAGTAGGTATTTGTAAGTGAACCCACTTCATATGCTTTTTACCAAACAAAAGGCTAAGTCTGCTTTTTCTTCCCTTCTGCTACACTCAGTCTGTGGGTGGAGATAGGGGAGTGTGTGTTGCTCACCTTCTGCATGGTAATACATCCTGCTTGTGAGATACCCTAGTGTTTCTTACATCCCACAACAGTAGGAGCTGAAGAGCCATTTAGTCTATCTTGTGGATAAAAAAAACCTGAATGATACACGCACTAGTGTAAAATTAGGGAGTAGCTCATGGCCATCAATCTATTTTTTTAATGTGAATCAGCACAATAATTTTGACAAATAAAGTTCTATACTGGGCTTAGTGTGAGCGTGTATATGTGTGCTCACACATTTGTTTATTGTTTATTGATTTTAAAACCATTGTTTTCCATTTGAGGAGGAAAACCATGTTTGTGTTAGGGTCTTGGCTGGTTTTTTATTCCACCTACCCACCGGATCAGTGATGGAAGCAGCAAAAGAAAGAAATCTTAAATGAATTGCATTAATAGTTTGCCAATTTAAGAAAAAGGAAAAGGAAACTCTGTTCCTTGCAGGGAGCTATTTATTTTCTCTGGCAACATGAGTAAAATCCATTTGCAGACACAAGATAAAGAAGTGGGAAATGTTAATCTTTAGGCATCTTTCCATCACTCTACCAGTTTGTGAACCTCTCCCCTCCTTGTTGACAGGAGGAATAAATCACACAGTCGGAGGGGCTGTTCATCTTTGTTCTGTGAGGAAAGCTGCTTACAAAAATGGGATGATACATTTCATCAGACATGTACTGAATGCATCTGGCAATGGTGAAACATGCATGTCTTTATTTGTGGCAGAAAGTAAACTGATTCTGTATGAGATTTTTCTGCAGGCAAAGCTGGATATGGCAGTTAATCTACTGCAGTTCTTTCCTAGTGTGTTATTGTGAGATATGTTTAATTTTTTTCCAGAAACAGACAGAGAATTACTATTAATGATATTATTCAAAGAAACTGCCATGTCAATCCGTTTTAGCTTAAAAAGACATGAATGAATTCAGTTCCATTAGATTCCACCTGCAATATTGTGTCTGGTTCTGGGCACTGCAGTATAAGAAGGATATTGACAAACTAGAACATGTTCAGAGAAGGGTGACCATAATGATGAAAGGTCTGGCAGCCAAACTCTATGAGGAATGGCTTAGGAAATCAGATATGTTTATCCTGAAAAAGAGATGGTGAAGTGGGGACATGATAGCCATGCGAAAGGATGGAGACTGGTCAAATATGGTGATCCTTCAACATCTCCTCCGATAAGCTGCCAGGGAGGTCACCACCTGTGGATAATCACCAGTTCTGAGTTATCTTGGATTGGTGGTGGCATTTTTTCCAGGCAAGGAAAAAGCAGAGTATTTTGTGAAAACCCAGTTCTGCCTCTGATGTCCTGCCAAGACACTATTTTGTTTCAGCAAACACAGAGGAGTTAGGGGTTAGAAAAAACACCCGTCCCACCACAGCAGATGTAACTCACAGCAAAAGAAACATCTAATTGTCATTTTAAAGGAAGATTGGAAAGAAGATTGTACCTTGAGATTCACTACTGGATGTTAGATAAGTAACTTCCCATTGCCATTCATCTTCGTTATCTAACTTTCTAACAGGAATTATCTAAATTACTTATCTGTAATTAAGTGGAATGTAACTAGAAACAGTTCTTGTTAACTGCCACAGAAAGCTAATTGGCTTTAAAAAGGAGTTTTGGGACATGCCAAAGTTAAATAATTTTATCAATTGGACTTTATTCATTGAACTCTTGGCATTTGACCATTGGACTGGACCTTTTTTGACTATGGTGTCTTCTTGTATCTGCATCAGCGTTTGATATCAGTTTTGTTTTGATTCTGTGACTAAGTGTTATCTTTATGTTTTACACTGGGACTTTGAAAACAGTCAGATTGTAAGTGCTGCTTTAATTAAACAGTTTAACACAAGCTGGGTGTTCGTTTTGGTTCACCTCTGCCTGTGGACTGGCAGAGCCCTTGCATGGTTACAAAAGTCAGCCTCTCTCCTCCCGACATCCTCGTTGCCTCAGCACTATGAGAGGGTTTCATTAGATCAGTCACTTTCGTTGCAATGGTGTAGTTAGTGAGGCCACGGGCCATATTTTAGTTCTTGGGACCACTGATGGTCCATGGACCACAGGTTGGGAACCACTGGTTTAAGGCTTCCTGCTTAAAAATCAATTGTGATCTTTTTGTATAAAAATTAATTGTTGCTTGTTCCAAGTTTTCATCAGAATTTTCCTGATTGGGTGTATATTAAAGTTTGGGTCTTCTGCCACTTTTCTATAAATTAGGTATGCATGCTAACCAAATTTTAAGTCTGTTCCTTCAATAGCTATGAGACTTTGACTATCAAGATGAATAAATTCCTTTAACCAATTCAGTATAACTGCTTCTCAGTATAGTTTTAAGTTTGGGAGGACAAATCCTCCTCTTTCTTTAGCATCTTGTAAATTTTATTTATTTGAGGTTTTTTCCTTCTCCAAATAAATCTTTTAAGTACAGCATTCCAGTTCTTATATTCTTTTTCATTAATATCAATTGGGATATTCTGGAACAAGAAGCACAGTCTGGGTTGGATGTTCATTTTTTATTGTAGCTATCCATTCTAGAAAAGAGATCTCCAAATTCATCAATTTTTTCAAGTGTTTTTTTTTTTACTTAATTCCAGTTTTTCCATAGTTACCGTATATACTCGAGTATAAGCTGACCCGAATATAAGCCGAGGCACCTAATTTTATCACAAAAAACTGGGATAACTTATTGACTCGAGTATAAGCCGAGGGTGGGAAATGCAGCAGTTCTGGGTAAATTTCAAAATAAAAATAGATACTGTACCAATAAAATTTCATTAATAGAGGCATCAATAGGTTAAACGTTTTTGAAAATTTACCATATTTCAAAGAAAAGCAATAAACTATCTCTATAAGTGGAAAAGTAGGGGCAACAAAAACAATATGGTATCAACAATAACCTAATAATAATAATAATAATAATAATAATAATAATAATAATAATAATAATAAACTTCATTTGGATCCCACCCTATCTCCCCATGGGGACTCAGGCCAGCTTCCAACATAGTAACAGGAAAACATTCAATGGTTATATAAACAATGCAGAGCTAGATATAGATCTATAATTATAGATACTAATTTCACATATGCATTCCCCCCGAAACGTTTGCAAATCCCTCTGTGTGTGTGTGTGTGTGCATCTCCCCTACAATATTTGCAAGCCCTAGGTAAGAATATATTCATATCTATCCAGACATCTCACTTTATATAGATATTTGCAGAGACTTGCAAACATATGAGGGTAAATTCATATATAAAAATAATGTATATGTATGGCTACAGATACACAGGTACATGGATCTATATGTATAAAGGATTTGCAAAAACCTGCAAACATATGAGGGGAAATTCATATATAAAATTAATGTACAGTAGAGTCTCACTAATCCAAGCTAAACGGGCCGGCAGAAGCTTAGATAAGCGAATATCTTGGATTATAAGGACTGATCAAGGAAAAGCCTATTAAACATCAAATTAGGTTATGATTTTACAAATTAAGCACCAAAACTTCATGTTATACAACAAATTTGACAGAAAAAGTAGTTCAATATGCAGTAATGTTATGTTGTAATTACTGTATTTATGAATTTAGCACCAAAATATCACGATATATTGGAAACATTGACTACAAAAATGGCTTGGATTATCCAGAGGCTTGGATAAGTGAGGCTTGGATTAGTGAGACTCTACTGTATATAGATAGATACACATATAAAGGTACATAGAGATTGCAAAAGTTTGCAAGGGGTTAATGCCTATATATCTGTAGGAGAGTTTAACAAATATTTCAGGGGAAAATGCTTTCATAAAATTAATGAATATATATTTTTCTTCTTCCTGACTTGCAAGGGTGTCTCTCTTTTCAAAACATTCCCTTGATTAAGAGCGAGGGAGGCTTTGCAAAAGTAAACACACTGATAAGGGAGGAGAAGAGAGAAATAAATCACATATTGCAAGCAATAGCCTGCAGGCTTCGTTGCTGGCCTTGACCCGATTATAAGCCAGGGGAGGCTTTTTCAGCTCATAAATAAGAGCTGAAAAACTTGGCTTATCTTTGAGTATATACGGTATTTCATCGTTATGTTTATTCCTAAATATTTTGTTTTGGGGGTTGTTTCAATTCCTGTTTTCTGTCTTAATTTTTCTTTTTCTTTGTTATTTAGCCTTGCTGCTAATATATTTGTTTTGCGTAACGTTATCAAAAGTCCACCAACTAGTCCAAATTAATTAACTTGGGGATTTTTTTATCATGCCAGTAGCGAATTGAGAACATACTGCAAGTTGCTTCTGGTATGAGAGAATCAGCCATCTACAAAGACATTGCCCAGCAGATGCCCGGATGTGTTACCATCCTATGGGAAGCTTTTCCCATTCTCAATACATGGTAATGTTATGTAGGAATTACTATACAGTAGAGTCTCACTAATCCAAGCCTCGCTTATCCAAGCCTCTGGATAATCCAAGCCATTTTTGTAGTCAATGTTTCCAATATATCGTGATATTTTGGTGCTAAATTCGTAAATACAGTAATTACAACATAACATTACTGCGTACTGAACTACTTTTTCTGTCAAATTTGTTGTATAACATGAAGTTTTGGTGCTTAATTTGTAAAATCATAACCTAATTTGATGTTTAATAGGCTTTTCCTTGATCAGTCCTTATTGTCAGGCTCACTTCAAAGGACCAGTCTGAACGCAGATCAAAGATAGCTGCTCTCAAATCCAATCTTTATTGAAGAATACATGACTTTGAAAAAGTCGAGAATGACCTAATGTTTACATACAATCATTTTTATCACCTTTGTTGCAACGTCACACCACACGTAAATATCATCACCAAATCCCACCCCCTGTATCACATTTCTACTATTCCCACACACTCTACCAATTATAATTGTTTATACTTTCAACCCCGAGTTCCCAGGCTCTTCTATCTTCTTCTGCCAGGTGCTTCCATGAGACATCCAGGATTATTTATGTTATGACTCCAAGTCCAGGGCTTGGAAATTCAGCCCTGGGACTTGGTTCCATGACATGGCGCCCCCTTTTTCTTCATCCTCCTCTTCGGTGCTTCTTTCATCACAATTCTGAAATAAATCAAACAATAACTCTATGTGTCCATTTTGTCCAAAGTACCCATATACTTTTTCAGTAAACTGCGATGGAATACTGGGTGTATTTTCCCTAAACTTTTTGGCAAGGCCAATTGGAAAGTCACTTCGTTTATAACACCCTGTATTCTAAATGGTCCAATATATTTGGGGCCCAGTTTTCTCGAAGGTAGCCCCAACTTGATGTTTTGTGTACTTAACCACACTAAATCTCCTTTCTCCAATTTATCGCCTTCCATTCTTTTTCTGTCTGCGAATGTCTTATACTTTTTGTGTGCTTCCTTTAAGGATGCAGTCACTTGACTCCAACATTCTAGCATTTGAGTTTTCCATTTCCCTGCCCCCGTTTCTTCATTCTCTGTCCATCTTGGCAATTGGGGCAGAGGCTGTATTTCATACCCGTAAACTACTTCAAAGGGGGTTTTATTTGTTGCGGAGTGTATAGTCGAATTAAAAGCTAGTTCTGCGAAGGCCAGCCACTTAGACCAGTCATTTTGTCTCATGTTAGAGTACATGCGAAGGAACTGCCCAAGCGTCTGTTGAGTACGTTCTACTGCTCCGTTTGTCATGGGGTGAAAAGCAGAACTTAGACTCCTTTCTGCTCCTAGCATTTCCAAGAATTTTTCCCAGAATTTTGCTGTGAACTGAACCCCTCTGTCACTGACCACTCTACTGGGACATCCATGAAGTTTATAAATATGGTTTATGTACAATTCAGCCAGTTTCTCTGCCGATGGTAGTTTCGTCAGTGCTATAAAGTGGACCTGTTTAGAAAACAGGTCTAATACTGTCCAAATATAACGATGTCCCTTGCTAACCGGTAGTTCCCCCACAAAGTCCATAGCTACACATTCCCAAGGCCTGGTAGGTTCTGCTACTGTTTGTAATAATCCCATTGGCTTCCCTCCTCTCGGCTTATTTCTGGCACAATCATCACATTGAATAACATGATTCTTTATGTCCTTCCTCATCCCTGGCCACCAACAATGTTTTGCTATCGCCTTTGTTGTTTTTGTAATCCCTGTATGACCAGCGCTCTGGTTATTGTGAAAACGATGCAAAATCTTAATCCTTAATATTGCTGGGATATACAGTTTCTTGTTCACAAACCAAAATCCCCCCTTCTGCTCCCCCTTTTCTGCGTTGGATGCGATCCACTGATCTCCTTCGTATGACTGTCTCAGTTCTTTTCCCCAACTATTTTCCTCGTCAAATTCGATAGTAGCAGTGTTCTCTCTTCGGGTCTGCGCTCTTGTACTGACAGCTAAACCCCATTGTTTATCGGAAAATAATGTTCCCTCTTTTGTTGTGGTTATGCCCTCGTGTTGTGGCATGCGTGAAAGAGCATCTGCCAAGACATTCTGTTTCCCTTGGAAAAACTTTAATTGGAAATCGAACCTGCTAAAGTATTGTGCCCATCTAATTTGTTTAGGGGACAATTTTCGAGGAGATTTTAAGTACTGGAGGTTCTTATGATCAGACCAAATTTCAAATGGGATTCCACTCCCTTCGAGGAAGTGTCGCCAGCATTCTAAGGCTTTTAATATGGCTAATGCTTCTTTTTCCCATATGGGCCAACATTTTTCAGTTTCACTGAACTTCCGAGACAAATATCCACAAGGTTTTAAGTTCCCATTTTGATCTTTTTGCAATAGTACTGCCCCGTATGCACAGTCTGAAGCATCGCAATGAATTATGAAAGGGCTCCGGATATCGGGGTGTTTTAGGACAGGTTCTTCTGTGAAGCGTCCTTTTAGGGTTTCAAATGCCTTTTGGCATTCTGGCGTCCAACTCAGCTTGGCGCCAGGAGCTTTCACTTTTGCTGTCTCCCCTTTCCCTTTTGTTTTTAAAAGTTCAGTAAGGGGTGTGGTTATTTGCGCAAAGCCTTTTATGAACGATCTATAAAAATTTGCAAATCCCAGAAATGATTGCAATTGCCTCCTTGTTTGAGGTATTCCCCACTCTTTTACGTCTGATACTTTAGACGGGTCCATAGCTAACCCTTCCGGAGATATCCGATACCCCAGAAAGTCAATTTGAGTTTTATTGAATTCACATTTGGATAGTTTTGCATACAGCTTTGCTTCCCTTAGTCTTTGTAAAACTTCCCGGACCAATTCCACGTGCTTTTCTTTATCTTCGCTCACGATCAGGATGTCATCCAGAAATATGAATACTGCTCGGTACAACAGTGGGTGCAGTATTTCATTTATCAGCTGCATAAAGCACCCGCCGCCATTTTTTAATCCGAATGGTAAAATTAAATATTCAAAATGGCCGAATGCGCAGGAAAATGCAGTTTTCCAAGTATCCTCGGGTTTGATTCTTAATTTATGGTACGCTTCGATTAAATCCAGTTTAGTAAATATGCTCCCTTTCTTCAACACGGTAATCAAATCCTTTACTAAGGGCATAGGGTATTTATTGTCCTTAGTAATTGCATTTAAATTTCGATAGTCAATACACAATCTTAAAGAGTTGTCTTTCTTTCTCCTAAATAACACTGGGGCTCCAAGAGGGGAGTTGGATGGCTTAATGAAGCCTCGCGCCAGGTTCTTATCAATATATTTCCTCAATTCCTCCTTCTCCTGAACAGACATGGGATACACTTTTGGTTTTGGTAAGTTTGCCCCTGGGGTTATTTCAATTTCTACTTCTATATTCCTCTTGGGAGGTAATTTACTTGCCTCTTTCTGATTGAAAACATCCACAAAGTCTCTGTATTCAGGTGGCAATAGCTGTGGGTCTATTTCCCCTGCTTCATCTCCCTCGTCTTCCTCTCCTGCTATTTTACTTATCTCCCATTGTGTTTGTTGCTCTTTAAATGCCAGGCTCTTTCCTCTCCAATCTACTTCGGGATTTGCCTGTTCGAGCCATGGGATCCCTAGTATGACATTGTATGTGGCAATAGGGGCTATCACAAAGGATATTCTTCCTTCCCATTTGCCTATTTTACATGGGACCCCCCGTATTTCCTTCGTAGATACTTCCCCAGCAGCAACTGATCCATCTAGCTGCGAAAATGCAATCGGGGAGTCGAGCAGCGTCTGCTGGCATTTTAGCGCTCCTGCTAATTCCGGAGTTATAATGTTCCTAGAACAACCGCAATCCACGAATGCCCTGCAGGTGGCCCGATTCTCTAACCCCGATAGGCAGATTGGCACTACCAGCATGCGTTTATCTTGACTCACCAGCCTCTCCGGAGATTCTGGGGCTCGCACCTCCTCCTCCGCTCGTCTCCCGGCTGCTGGCTTGGGCTTTGAGGGTTTGGCGGCTCCCCCTTCCGGGCCCAACATTCTGCTGCTCGATGGCCCGTCTTCCCACATACAAAGCATCCCGGCTTGGGTCTGTTGTCATCTCCTTTGAAGGGGATCCCCGGCCTCCCTCCGGGCTTTTCCTGCTTCCTCGTTTCTCCTCGACCCCTCGCTACCGGTTTTTGCTGGCCGCCGCCGCCGCTCCGGAAGCGCTTTACTTGGGCCAGGGTGGATTCGACGCGCCCCGCCAGTTGTATCCAGCCCTGTAGTGTCTCTGGGTCGTCTCTGTGCGCTGCCCAACTAAAAACCTCGGGGCGTAGTCCCTCTTTGAATATCTCCACTTTGGTCACTTCAGACCACTCTGGCACCCTTTCCGCGAGATGGAGGAATTCCTCTGCGTACTCGGGCACCGTTTTATCCCTCTGCTTTATTCCTTTAAGCTGGTCTCGAGCCCTCAATTGCTCTAGCCGGTCTCTGAACCGGTTTTCCAGTGCGGCGAGGAAGCGGGGCACTGACCTCAAGCACGGGTCGCGTCTGGCATGTAGTTGCACATACCAGCTGGCCGCTCCTCTCTTTAGTGTGTTGCCGATGGCCCGAACCATGCTTCCTTCGGAGGGGAATGAGTGTGCATTGTCCTCCATGTATCCTCTGATGCCAATGAGGAAAAAGTTCAGTTCAGATGATTCCCCTCCGTATTCCAGTTTGAGTTCTTCCCTCCTATGCATCCATTCTGCGGCCCGTTGATGCTGTATGGGAGGTATGGGGAAGGGTTGCATCGGGTTCCCTTGGACGGCCCCTTTGAACACGCCGCGCCCCATCCCGGCGGTCGTTCCCCGCAGCTCCCGAAATTCTGCCGCTGCTGTCGGCCCTTCCACCCATCCGAATGCAGGCCTCGCTGTAGCCCCCGCACCTCGCCTTCCTTCGTCGTACGGCACATCCTCCTCCTCTTCCTGGATCTCCGGCTCCTCCGCCAATCCACTGGACCCGATCCCTGGTCCCAGTGGTCTTTCCACCCCGATGCCCATTCGGGGGGTTGGGAGTCCTGTTGGAGTTGGCGGCCTCAGAGTTCCCAGAGCTTGCTGGCGCTCCACCTCGCGCGCCATTCTGTCCCGGAACTCCAGTTCCTGCCAGTATTCCTCATCCCCCTCGCCCCTTGCCGCCACGGGGCTTTGCGTCGAGGCGCGCTGGCCCCTCTGGCTCCAAGCCTCTTCTTTGCTTGGCCCTCTCTCGGCGCCATATCGAGTGGGCTCCTTCTGGAGGTTCTCTTCCAATAGTGGCACCAATCTCCCCACGGTTTCCGACAGCCTGGACAAATTAGTCTCCAAGATGGATAACCGCAGGGCCACGGTCTCCGGCATGCTCCCTCCAGATCCCCAACTGGTTTCTGCAGCTGCCGAGACGCCTCTTCCTCCTCTGGGAATCCTCTGGGTCACGCCGTTCGGCTTGGGGTACCCCGTAGAGGAAGCGATGGCTTGCAGCGTTTCTTCCCCCAACGGCCGGGCCCCTGGCAAAGGCCTCCCTGCTCCATTTGGGCTTTGATCGCCCTCTCCACTCATCTTCACTTCACTGCGAATTCGCAGGAGGGTGAGAACGGGATTCTCGACTTAAATGTCAGGCTCACTTCAAAGGACCAGTCTGAACGCAGATCAAAGATAGCTGCTCTCAAATCCAATCTTTATTGAAGAATACATGACTTTGAAAAAGTCGAGAATGACCTAATGTTTACATACAATCATTTTTATCACCTTTGTTGCAACGTCACACCACACGTAAATATCATCACCAAATCCCACCCCCTGTATCACATTTCTACTATTTCCACACACTCTACCAATTATAATTGTTTATACTTTCAACCCCGAGTTCCCAGGCTCTTCTATCTTCTTCTGCCAGGTGCTTCCATGAGACATCCAGGATTATTTATGTTATGACTCCAAGTCCAGGGCTTGGAAATTCAGCCCTGGGACTTGGTTCCATGACACCTTATAATCCAAGATATTCGCTTATCCAAGCTTCTGCCGGCCCGTTTAGCTTGGATTAGTGAGACTCTACTGTATTTGCGAATTTAGCACCAAACATTGAATTGGGATATAGAGCAGTGTGGATTCAGATAACCCAGTTCAAAGCAGATATTGTGGGTTATTCTGCTTTGATATTCTGGGTTATATGGCTGTGTGGAAGAGCCCTGAGGGTCCTTCCACACAGCCATATAACCCAGAATATCAAGGCAGATAATCCACAAGTATATTTCAGTCTACTTGGAATACACAAAGTGTGTTTAAGAACTGGTCCAAGAGTCCAAAAGAGCCTTGACTCCCCATATGACCATCATCCCACTTTCTTTGCTAGTTAACATGAACCCAGTATGCTTTATTATTCTAATTGTTTGCCTTAGATCAGGCATGAGGCAAACTTCAGTCCTTCAGGTGTTTTGGACTCCAACTCTCACAATTCCTAACAGCCTGCCGGCTGTTAGGAATTGTGGAAACTGCAGATAGCAAATAGTTTTCATGGCTGCCCCTTGCTGTTAGGAATTGTGGGAGTTGAAGTCCAAAACAACCGGAGGGCAGAAGCTTGCCTATGCCTGCTGTAAAGTAAACAAATGCAGCTTAGCAGCACTTTTAACTGCCATGACTCAATGCTATAAAATCCTGGGAGTTTCAGAAAGTCTTCGGGCCATTGCTTTACCAAACTACACTTCCCGGGATTCCATGGCATTGAGATGTGGCAGTTAATGTGATGTGAAACTGCGATAATTCTGCGGTGCAGAGGTGGGGATACGCTAGGGCAACCGGGCATGGGTCCAGCAGTGGGCAGTGCGAGGCTGGCTCTGTTCCAGTCACTTCTTCTCTCCTCCCTCCCTCCCTCCCTCCCTTCAGTCCAGGTATCTGAAGTAACCAATCAGGAGGCTACACCTCAGCCCTCCCCGGGAGCGCTCAGAGAGCTCCTTCAACCCCCTCCCGAACCCCCCGCCTGCCCTGAGTCCTGGCTTGCGGCGCTGAGAAGTCGGGCAAGGACTTGGAGCTGCTGCAGGAAGTGCCACAGGTCAAAGGGGCTGCCCGCCTTGGCCGCTCCATAGACGCCCCCGTCGCCCTGGCCCCCGCTTTCCACGCCACCACCCTCCATTCCTCGCCAGCGCTGGAAGCAAGCTGTGGCTGCCACGCCTGAACTTGAGTGGCCTCCTCCTCAGGCCACGCCCCCAGGGAGGAGACTTCAACACCCAACAACCTTACTGCTTTGGCTGATGCTTGGGTTGGTGGGAACTGGAGTTCAAAACACCTGGGTCACCACCGAAGCTTGGGAAGCACTCGAAGGAAGTGACTCTGCGCCTCTGCTTTAAAGTGAAGGCATCTTGGCGCCACTTTTAACTGCCATAGCCAGGCCGTGACTGTGGAGGCAGGAAGGCCACACCTGGGCAGAGGTGCCTCAATGGTGCCCCCTAGGCGCCCCCTAGAGGATGGCACCTTCAGAGACTGCTTACTTCACCTAATGGTTGAACCGCCCCTGACTGCTAGACATGCTAATAATCTTTTTCTATAGTACAGATGTAAAAATAAAATTAAGTTTCTTATTCTGAGGTTTGATATTATGTTTTATGTAGATGAGAGGTGGACCACTGCATATTCTTTCCTAACCTTATGTCAGCGGGCAATGATTGTATCACAATGAATTCCTCAATGTGTCCCTGAAGAAGATTTCCAACGTAAAGTGTGTTTAATAGAAAGTATCATCCTGTAACACAGAAACTATGGGGGTGTAATAGCCAAAATTATAGTAGCTTGAAAGTAAAATCTTGTGGTAGCAAGGAACATCTGCCCCCAATTTTGGAGAAACTCTACCCTTTACCATGACAAAGTCAGAATATTTTCTTTTCAGGCATATCTAACCCTGTTGTGCCATTATGAAATTTTTATAGTGTCGGTTATTAAAGGATGAGCCAATATTGCAAGAAATGAGTACCGTGGGACCTTTAACTCTGATGAATAGGGAAATTACCCCGTCTGCATCCATGATCTAAATAGTTTGTGTAAGGGGAAATGTGCAATTTTCCCTTTAATAAAGTGATCTGCTATGCTTACTTGCTAATTTTAAAGTATCCGGCTGAAAGTCAAATGTGGTGTGCATTTGTGTGTATGCTCATGAGTATAATCAGCTCTACTAGCCACAATTCCTGAAGCCTGCAAAGTGAACTCTGCGCAAAGACTCTACAAGAAAAGCAATTTTCACCAGCTCTCTCCAGCTTTTTCAGTTGCCAGCATTATAGCACTTTACATGTTTCCAACATTTTTGAACATTGAGAGACATTGAGACCTCTGCAAGCTGGCAATGATAGCAATTTCTAAAGTGCCAATCCTGCAGATAGACCCGGGCTGAATTTATAAGAATTGTGGGAAAAATTTATTATTATTATTATTATTATTATTATTATTATTATTATTATTATTTATACACCACTTTTTCTCTCCACAAAGGAGACTCAAAGTGGCTTACATTAAAAGCATGTTAATACAATTTAAAATCTATAGATATACAAACATTAAAGAGAATTAAATGTCAATGGTATTTTAGAAAATCACAGTTCAAAAAAAACCTGATTAAAAATATATCCAAAATATATCCAAAAATATATCCAAATGGATATATCAAGTCACCTCCTGACTTGGTCTTAAAAGCCTTCTAGTATAAAAGCCTGCCTGAATAAAAAGGTTTTAGCTTGCCGCTGGAAGGACAGCAGGGAGAGGGCTATTCTGGCTTCTCTGGGAAAAAGTGGGACAGCCACGGAAAAGTCTCGCTTTCTCGTTCTCACCAACTGAGCTTGAGATGAAGGTGGGACCAAGAGAAGGGCCTCTCCTGAAGACTTCAGGGCCCAGGCAGACTTATATGAGGAGATGCGGTTAGCCAAATGGCGTGGATCTGAACCTTCTAACTGGTACTTTGAATTGTGCCCAGAAACAGACTGGAAGCTGGTGGAGCTGCTGCAACAAGGGGGATATCTGCTCCCTGTTGCCAGCCTCAGTTAGCAACCTGGCTGCAGCTTTTTGGACCTGCTGAAGTTTTCAAACACTCTGCAAAGTCAGCCCCATGTAGACTGCGTCACAATAATCCAGATGGGATGTAACTAGGGCATTTATCATCATGGCAAATCTGGCTTATCAAGGAACAGGTGCAGTTGGTGCACAAGTTTTAATTATGTAAGGGTTCTCTTGGCCACTGCAGACACCTGGATCTCCAGGTTCAGCACTGGGTCCAGGAAGACTCCTAAACTGTGAATTTGTGTCTTCGAGGGAAGTGTAACCCCATCCAGCACAGGTTGGGTCCCTATTCCCTGATCTGCCTTATGACTGACCAGGAGCATCTCTGTCTTGTGTAGACTAAGTTTCAATTTGTTTGCCTTCATCTAGTCCATTAGTGATGACAATATAACTCTAGTCAGTGGCGATATTCCAGGACTAAGGGGTTTTTTGGGGGGCCAAATCTGTATTGTGGTTCTACTGATTTTGTTTTTTTTTTTTTAAATTTCCTTAAAGCATTTATTATCTTGGGTAAAAAAGAAAAAAAATATTTATTCCTTTACACTCTTAACTCTATTTCTCCCCAAATCAAGTTTTCTATTCTGTGTATTATATTGGGACATAGCTTATTTGGTAAACAATATAGTACAAATTAATGTTTGGAATACCTAATCCTCCTTCTTTCTGGGATATATACCATAGCTTTTTATCTATTCTTGGTTTTTTATCTCTGTTACAAAATTATTTTGAATCTTTTGCCATTTTAAAATTCTCCTTGTGATAATTCTATTGGTAGCATCCAGAATAAGAAGTTTAAGTAAAAATTTCACTTACATATTCTTCCAAACCATGACAATTTTAATTATTTATATCTGAATAGTTTTTCTTTTATTTCTTCTTTCAACTTATCAAAATTCATTTTTTAAAAACCCTGTATATTTGTAGCTATATTTATCTCTTCGTATTTGAAACTTTCAGTAATTTTAATCTTATAATTCATTTTAATTCTTCTATTTCACTTCTACAATTATTAATTAGCATCATTTTAGACTTATTCTGATTTATTTTCAAACCTATTACTTCTTCAAAATCATCCAAATCTTTCTGAATATTTTAAAAGTTTTTTTGAATATTTTTAAAGCAGTGATTCCCAAAGTGGGCACTACTGCCCCCTCGTGGGTGCTGGAGTGATCCAGGGGGGCGGTGATGGCACCTATTAGGACATGGGGCGGGGCCAGAGGAATGGCAGGGCCTCTTCCCAAGTGCCAGAGACAGGGCTGAGACACCTGTTAGGACACACAGGGGGTGGAGCTAGAGGAGTGGGCGTGGCTTCTTCCCAAGAGCTTGAGACAGGGCTGAGACTCTATACCTCTCCTGAGGCTCTTGTTGGGACACAGAGGGCAGAGCTAGGGAAAGAGGCAGGGCCTCCTTCCAAGAGCCTGAGATAGGGCTGAGCCTCTATACCTCTCCTGAAATGCCCTTTAGGATGAAAGGGCAGGGCTAGGGGTGGGGGCGGGGCCTCTTCCCAAGAGTGCAAGACAGAGCTGACCCTCTGTATACCTCCCCTGAGGCACTTGTTAGAACATGGGGGTGGGGTATAGAGGTTCAGCCCTGTCAGGCACTTGGGAAGAGGCCCCGCCCGCTCCTCTAGCCCCGTCTCCTGTGTCCTGGAAGGTGCCGCAGGACAGGGATAGAAGCTCAACCCTGCCTCAGAGCTCGTAATTCTGCCCATCCCAGTCCTGGCCCCGCCCCAATTCCCTCGCAGCCCTGCATCTTGGACTGGAAAGAGGCTCAGCCCTGCCCTCTTGAGCAGGAGCCATGCCCACCCCTCTAAGCCACACCCCCTTTCCAGGGGGCACTGAATCATATTTTTTCTGGAAAGGGGGCGGCAGGCCAAATAAGTTTGGGAACCACTGCTTTAAAGCTTTTAAAGTTTACTATAGTTAACAAGGTGTCATCTGCAAATAACTAATCTTTCCTTTTTCTTTTTGTCCTATTTCTTCTATATCTTTGTTGCATTCACTAATAATTCTATCGCTATTGTAAATAAAATTGGAGATAAAGGACAACCTTGTTCAGTTCCTCAGCTTAGGCTAAATTGTTCTGTTACCCCATTGTTAACTAATACTGAAGCTTTATTCTTGAAATAATATGTTGGAGTCAGCTCCACAGAATGAGAAGTAGATTGTAGACATCTGCCCATGCTGAAGTGCAGTAAAGAATCCTGGACAGTGACCATAAAAAAATGCTCTAAGGGCATGGTTGGACAGCAGAGGGCTGACCTTTTGGGTGGGATAATTGATTTCCTCTACTCCAATAACTTCTCTTTTTTATTTTCACCCCATAGTCCTCTGGTGCACTGATGTGCATCTCTCCCAAAAACGGGGTTGGGGGAAAACAGTCACAGTACAGTTTGAGACCAGGTTCTATGGTTAATGTAATCACCTTTCTGGCTTCAAAACAGTTCCAGACTTTTCAGTCCAATCATCCGTGCAGTGAAAGTGATTCCTCCCAAACTCGTTCCAAGCTGTAGTAAATGGTCAGTGTAGAAGGGCTTCAAGAGGCCTCTTCCTAGTTTGCAACATAAAGAGAAGACTACTAAATGCTGTGTTATTCTCAGATTGTGCAACCTTTTACACTCACTCAGGCAGATTAGAAAATTGCTTTTAATCAGAAGTATTTTCTGATCTCAATGATAATTCCAGTGTATTTCAGAGGGTTCAAATGAGACATGGAACTATTTCTAGGTACAAAATCAAAAGTATTCCAATATACTGAAGGATATATAGAGCTCTTCTAGACTAATATTCCTTGTCTTATACATTCAATTTTTATTGTAGTCATAGTGCTAAAGTAATAGAATGCTATACAGTGGGCCCTTGGTAACTGTTGAGGTTTGGTTCCAGAACATCCTCCCTTCTCTTCAATATCAAAATCCAGAGATGCGCAAGTTCCATTACATGGTTTGGCATATAGAAAATGTTGTCCCTTATATAAAATGACAAAATCAAGGTCTACTTTTTGAATTTTTTTAAAATTCAACATGTGGATGTTGATTCATGGATACAGAGGGCTGACTACCTTAGGTCCATCTTTTTAATGTGGATTTAAGCCTTCAGGGATGAAAAGAAACTCAATTACTGGTAGAGTTCAATCCTCAAGAACACTGTATGCTATACTAGCATCAGATATGAGATGAGTCCATTTAGGCAACCACTGATACACATCAAAGAAGCCCTGTGTCTGTTTTTGTAGCCAGGCAGGGAAATCGCCTCAACTATCTTCTAAAGTATGCTGGTGGAGACTTCCATTGTGCCAGCATGGTGTAAGACCTCAGCTGCATAATTACTTATTTTATTGTTTCGCAAACTACTTCTATCCTGCCCTTTATCAAGGGATCTCAGGGTGGTATTCAATAGGAAAAATCTTGTTAAACACTTCCATATTAAAACAATAAATAATTCAAGCACTATTAAGGAAAGCATGTTAAACAAAGCAACACTTAAAACCACTTTAAAAGCGACAACAATATAAAACCAAACACATGCGCATCTTGAAAAAAAAGGTCAACAAAGGCTTTAATAAACAATGCCATGTTTTGGTTTGGTACTATATAGAAACTGAAACATAGTTTCTATATAGTACCAGTGAACCTATGAGCAAAGCCATCAAAGTCATGTACTCTCTGTGGGGTCTCTCATGGTGGTGGGGTCATAGAGGAGAAAGCAGACAAAGAACATTCCAAAGACCTCAATGGCAGAGCAGGCAGATGATAACATGGTACATGTTACAACAGCTGTGAAGGTGGATAAAGGCTACCACAGATTAGAGGTTTTGATCCAACCATGCCATTGGTTGTGCACCAATCTCTACACATAAACAAATTTGCACACAGATATTTTTAAAGACAAATCAAAACCAACAAAAATCCCATAGTGATCGTGGGTGACAACGGAGGCGGAACTGTGAAATTCAGATGTCATAGATCGGCATATGGGCAATGGATATGGATTTAGTCATTCTAACTCAAGGCCTGAGCAATTGAGCAGTTAGGCAGCTGTATCCATGACTGAGAGGACCTATTTAGGATACACTTTGCTCACCCTATATGAGCAGGCTAGAAAGTGTGACCTAAACATAGTTTGCCTAAACATAGTTTATCAATCCCTGACAGGACTGCCACCTTCAGAGGGGTCACCACCTTTAGTTTTAAAAAAAGACTAATGAACTTTTGAACTTGGACAACCTAGTGAAGCATCTGTTTGAAGCACATGAACTACTCTCATCCCTCCAGATTAATCTTGGCACAAACCAACAGGGAACAATCATAAGTGCCAATGCACCAACACTAGATACTGACAAAGACATCAAGGAAAAATTCTCCTGTCAGCTGGATACCATCCTATTTGAGATATCTAAAGAGGACACTAACACCTTCTTCAGCCAGAAAAATAAGTTTAAGACATCATGCAAACACCCCTGGTCAAAGCATTGGCACCTACTAAACTATATAATTATACCAGAGACTGCCATGATGTACTTCTCACAAGAGCCATGACAAGTGCTGGTCACTGCTGGTTTGGCCACATAGTTCGAATGCCCTATCACCATATCTCAAAGCAGTTACTTTACTCTCTGGTCAAGAATGGAAAATGGAATGTTGGTGGATAGCAAAAGAGATTTAAAGATGGTCTTAAAGTTAACCTAAAAAATGTGGAATACACTCCAAGGACTGTGTAGCTCTTGAGCATTCTAACTGGAGGTCAGCTGTTATGAAAAGTTCTATGAGCTTTGAAAAAGTATGAAAAGAGGGCAAAAGGGTGAAATGTGCTAAGAGGAAGGCACATCAAGCAAACCCTTGTTGGGACCACCTTCCATCTGGAAATGTATGTCTTCACTGCAAAAGACCATACGGATCTAGAATAGATTTCTACACTCACTTATGGACTCACTGCCTAGACTCTACCCTTGGAAGACAATCATACTCGGCCACAAGGGATTGCCTATGATGACGATGATATAGAAACTGATGGTGCCAGCCAGACCTCCATGTAGTTTTCTGACTGAGGCAGCTATATATCTTTGGCAGTCTTTTCTCACATAAAGCATCTTTTTCACTTCTTGCACAGCATTTACACCATTTTCTAATATCCTGTGACTGACTCTTCTTTCTCTTCTAGATAAGAATCCATAAGATGTCTTGGATGTTATAGCAGCTCAATAAATGGCTGGGGAGGGCTTGCGAGTGACAGCTGATAGTTTGCTTGTCGGTACACAATTGTTTCAATCCTTTCCTTGCCTTTGTTAAAATGCAGCTTCAAGTGAGGGTTTAGCATAAAACAAAAACAAGCTCTTTGCTTTTTGCTGAAAAACTTATGCTGAACTATTCATTTTCTCCAAACAAGTGGCAGGTGGCAGACTTTGGTCTGAATGTGAGCCAATCTGAAATGTTAATTTGCTTTCCAACAGTGAAAGCTTTGAGATTTTTTAGAATATTCTTGGAGAAGAGAAAGGGCTGAATACATTTTGAACTGATGTAGTTGGTGGTATCATGAGACCACAGCTAGAGCTTCCAAAAGTTCATTTTCAGACTGCATGCTCCTAGCATAGCCAGATGTTCTGTTCAACATCTTTATTAACAACTTAGACGAAGGGTTAGAAGGCACGATCATCAAGTTTGCAGACGACACAAAACTGGGAGGGATAGCTAACACTCCAGAAGACAGGAGCAGAATTCAAAACGATCTTGACAGACTAGAAAGATGGGCCAAAACTAACAAAATGAAGTTCAACAGGGACAAATGCAAGATACTTCACTTCGGCAGAAAAAATGGAAATCAAAGATACAGAATGGGGGACGCCTGGCTTGACAGCAGTGTGTGCGAAAAAGACCTTGGAGTCCTCGTGGACAACAAGTTAAACATGAGCCAACAATGTGATGCGGCTGCTAAAAAAGCCAATGGGATTCTGGCCTGCATCAATAGGGGAATAGCGTCTAGATCCAGGGAAGTTATGCTCCCCCTCTATTCTGCCTTGGTCAGACCACACCTGGAATACTGTGTCCAATTTTGGGCACCACAGTTGAAGGGAGATGTTGACAAGCTGGAAAGCGTCCAGAGGAGGGCGACTAAAATGATTAAGGGTCTGGAGAACAAGCCCTATGAGGAGCGGCTTAAAGAGCTGGGCATGTTTAGCCTGCAGAAGAGAAGGCTGAGAGGAGACATGATAGCCATGTACAAATATGTGAAGGGAAGTCATAGGGAAGAGGGAGCAAGCTTGTTTTCTGCTGCCCTGCAGACTAGGACACGGAACAATGGCTTCAAACTACAGGAAAGGAGATTCCACCTGAACATCAGGAAGAACTTCCTCACTGTGAGAGCTGTTCGACAGTGGAACTCTCTCCCCGGGGCCGTGGTGGAGGCTCCTTCCTTGGAGGCTTTTAAGCAGAGGCTGGATGGCCATCTGTCGGGGGTGCTTTGAATGCGATTTCCTGCTTCTTAGCAGGGGGTTGGACTAGATGGCCCATGTGGTCTCTTCCAACTCTACTATTCTATGATTCTATGATTCTATGAAAGGAACTTTTCAAAGCTCCGGGATGCTGGTCATCTGCACTTGTGGAGTCTGAGTCAGTGGATGACAGGAGAGACATTCAAAGTGGGGTAGCAGAGGCAAAATTTGCTGTAGTGAGGATATCATTAGTACTGGCAGTTTTGGGGTGCAATTCCTTTCCAGCTTGAGTGCACCATTTGTTATTTATGATCACTAAATGATAGCATACTAGATACTGATAGTTTTCATCATCAATAGCAGAAAAGGCATAGAGAAACATTCCACACTTATGCAAATAAGTAACTCAGACTATTCATATTGCAATAAGTTGGTTAAATTGCATTATAGAATGTTATTACCATGTGTTAGGTATACACTATAATAATAACTTTATTTTTGTATCCTGCCTCCATCTCCCCGAAGGTACTCGGTGTGGCTTACATGGGGACAAACCCGATCAGACATAGATTAAAAACACAACTCAATAAAATGTAAAACAACATCATAAAAACATAAAAACAACCTTATCAAACAACCGATAGCCTGAGCAGTAATAAATATTGGAACTCGGAGAGTAGGAGCCTGTGCAATAGAGTTTAAAGACAGGGCTGGTAAAAAAAAAAGTGCAGGAGCCAATAATAAATTAGGGCTAAAAGGGCAATGTCATTTAGAATGCTAAATCTATAGAGCAGGGGACAGTGATAAAGTGCAGGATCTGATAGTAAGTTATAGTTGGGGGGCCAATTATCTGGTGAACTGTTTAACTGGTCTCCTAAACATCTGGAGAGGTACCAACTAAATAGTTCCTCATTCTTCTCACTTTCTGGTCAACTTTTACTACTGCTAGTTTCAAACTTTTGGATCCGCTTTGAACACAATCACAATGGGATGAGTTGTAATGCTAGTAAAACTAGACATTGCCATTTTGAAATGTTGCATGTCATACGATCTGGTCTTAACCCTCAAGAAAGGAGGTAAAATAAACAAAAACTCAACTGACAGCTTTAGGTTGGATCTACACTGCCATATACTACAGTTTCAATCTGAATTGTATGGTTAGTGTAGACTCACATAATGCAGTTTCTATGGCAGTGTAGATCCATCTTTAATCTGGAGTAATTTTTAGCCCCTATGAATATTAAATTAGGAAGTATAAACAAATCCCCATATTCACAGTATTCATATGTGGTGGTGCATTTGTTCTGAGTAGCTGTTCACCCTCCAAGTTGGCAAAAAACGTGGCTAACAAATGCAATAGATTTACTGTTACAATGATTCCCCTAGCTAGTTTTTTGGTTTTTAAATGAAGACTAGAGTGTGGTTAGTGACTTAAGTTTTAAAATATGGGTCAAAATGTTGCTACAGAGATGCTTCTATGAGGTCTCCTGATGCTACCTCCAAAATCTCAGTACCTTCTAGACAAAGCAATGGTAAATGATTAATACAGTGTTCCCTCACTACTTCGCAGTTCACTTTTCGCTCCCTCGCTGTTTCACTTTTTTTTGTTTGTGGTTCATGGCACTCTCAGAATGCATTGGACCTTAATGCTATCCAATCAAAAGTGGTATCTATCTATCAAACTAACCACAACACAAAGCAACTCATGGAGGACTAGGCCGCAGCGGCGGCTGCCTTTTGCACATGCGCTCTTGCCCTGCCTCCCCTCTTCCGGCAAGGTTTCACTGGCTCCCCGGGAATCCTGGGAATTGCAGGTTTACAGTCTTCTCTGCCAAATTGCCGCCTGCCTCACCAAACTAAAACAACTACAGTGCAAAATGGTCTTGTGAAAGAGAGAAAGGCCACCTAACTACTAAAATAAAGTATATTAAAATAAATATAGTGCCCCTACTTCATGGATTTTCACTTATTGTGTGTGGTCCTGGAATGTAAGTGAGGGAACACTGTATACCATATGTTCCAGTCTTCTCTCAAGTGCTGAAAATCTTCCAAGATAGAATTTTAGGGTAACCTTTGACCATAGCAATAATGCTATGACTTTAAATGTGAATTGGAATAATTGCAGTGTCCTAAGTTGGACATCATAATTACTGAAAATGATGTCAACCATTGATATTATTGTTTAGGTGACAATGTTGGAAAGTGGATATCTTATAGGATTAATTCATAAAACATGACTGGGGGGGGGGGGGGGTTGACGGGAGATGTCTCACTTGCCTAGATGAGTTTTAAGTATTATTTGCAGCTGACGAAACTGAAATAATTTCTGAATTGAAACAATTCAAAGGCATGACCATTATTAATATTATCAGGAAGGCAGATAATGTAACTGGCTGCCAATGGAAAACCCAAATGTGTGGAGACTGGACATATTCTCAGTGATTCCTGAGTCTAATGTCTGGCACTAGCAAGCAATAAATTTTTACATACAAATCTTTTCTCCCTGCACCATTCTATCTCCATTTCCCATTTGCCTTTAAGCTTCACTTGCTTTATTGTGGCAATAATTGCCTACCCAGCATTGCCAATTATTTCTCTCAATTAGATTCTGAAGTGCATCCTTACTAAACCCATCTTGCCTCTTGCTCATGCACATTATTGTAGCATTCCTTTCTAATAGAATTCTGGGGCTGGATAGTTTCAGCCACGTTAATATGCAGCTCCTGGAGGGAGTGCCAAGTTTTTCCTAGTAGAGCGTAAAGGAACATTTTGAATACAAGCTAAAGGGAGGGGAAAGATAATGGCTACAATATGTGATTCTTGCACCAGCATGACAACTGAACAGTAAATGGTTGACACAGAATGTAGATAGACTGATGAAATTCTTGACTTTCAGAGCATTAAAGTATGTGATTTTGTGTTTGGTCACTACTACAGAAGTGGAGCTTTACAAATTGTTGGAATATCATAGTCAGGGTTGGCTCCAACCTTGATGGGACCCGACAAAATGTTTCAAATAACAACTTTGGTGGCGAGTGGGGAAAAGTCTTGAAGTTCATCTCGCAGCAGAGGCACTGACTTCAGCAATGCACTGATCAGCACTGGACAGCTCGGGATGCCGCTGTAGTTCCTCATTATAGCCCAGATTTAACATATGGGAAATAAAAAAATCATAACCCCCAGCTGCTTTGCCAAAGCACCAGGGATGGTCCAGGGTAAGGTTAGTGTTTTTGGTCTTGTTAGAGCTAAGTATATTGAGCAGTGATGTCAGGCTTGGCCACTATAGGAATACAGCTGGTAAATCCTGTTGATCTTGTATGGAATCATGGAGCAAGCACACGTGGGTAACGTTTCTGGAACAGGGCAAGTGGAGATAAATTTTGTGTGTGTGTGTGTGTGTGTCTTGAAATTGCCTGCCAGCTCATAGCGACTCCATAGGGTTTTCTTAGGCAAGAAATTATAGATTGATTCCATCCTTCCTTCCTTCCTTCCTTCCTTCCTTCCTTCCTTCCTTCCTTCCTTCCTTCCTTCCTTCCTTCCTTCCTTCCTTCCTTCCTTCCTTCCTTCCTTCCTTCCTTCCTTCCTTCCTTTTTTCCTGGTGGTTTTGCCAGTTACTTCCTCTAAAATATAACCTACAGCATCTAGTATTCCTTGGTAGTCTTCCATTGAAGTATTAACTAGGATTAACTATGTTTAGCTCCGAAGATCAGGCAGGAAAATGATCAGCATGTTTGAAGATTTTGTCACTAGATATTGCCAAAGGAAGGGAGGAAAGAAGGAAGGAAGGGACAGAAAAACAGACTGACAGACAGACATATAACAGACACAGAGCACAACTCTGTGATCACTGTTTGAGTTGACAATATTGTTACATTGGAAGACTTAGAGATTCCTAGAGAGAACATATTGATCAAGTTTCCAAATAATAAAATCCACAAAAAGTTAAATTTGAAAATATGTAGGGCTTGCATAAAATTCACTGTGTGACATTACCCCTCTATTCCCTTTTACATCCATAAATTCAAATCCTCCTTTTTATTCCATGGCAGGTACAGCTCCTCTTCAGTCTTTTTCAGATCACGTATGTCTCCTTGCTCAAGGTTTTCCCACCTATAGAGATAAAACAAATTACTTATGGTTACATGTGCACAGATGTTCCTCTACCTTTTGCCTTTCCCCCAAGTCGTTAGTAGCAATGAAATAATCAGACCTTTCACTTTTGTAAGATGACCTGTGGTGCCTCCCAGAAGATTAGTAGCTTTATAATAAAGGAATCATGTTCAGAATAAATATCCTTATCTGTCTTTGCAGTTGTAACAATTTTTTTATTTCTAAAAACATAGCCCTCAGCATGTCATTCCCAATTGTGGTTGTTTGTAATGCAGCATGCAATTGTTCATTCACTGGATGAACCTAGGAGCATCTATATCCACCTGATATGGTGTACAGAGGTTTCAGAGGATTTTCATGAAATTAATGAACAACTACATTCCCTGTAAAGTTTTACAGAGAAAAACTTGGACATATATGGCTGAACAACATCTACACAGTCAAAAGAGTGAGGCCGGGCAACAAGAGGGCTTAAGTCATTAATGAGGAAGAAGACACAAAAACTAGTACTGTATTTTAACCAAGGAAAGCCTGGAATTTATGTCCTGAGTTTACGAAAGCCTGCTGAAAGAAAAGAAAAGAACCTTACAATCAATAAATATAATTATCTGTAAGGGTACACACCTGTACACAGTAGTATTACCGGTAATAACAAATGTAACATTACATTGTATAATACATGACTGCAAAATCAAAATATCTTTATTAGATCTGTTTAAAATTACAGCTGTTTTTTAGATCCACAATCACTGTATGGACTCTGTCTTCATGCCTAGATCTACTGACGTCAAATCTCAACTTCTAAATAATAATTAAAAAACCCACTCTCAGCTTAGCTTACTTCATAGGACAAAATCTGCATCATATGATAACAATGAGGATGTGAAAAATGATGTACAATGCTTTTAGTTTTAGGAGTTAAAATGAATGAAGTTAGTTAAGAAAAATATATGAGGGGAACATATAGAAGATGGGACATTCTATGCATTTTTGAGCCCCAGTGTAATATTTATCCTGTAACTGTCAAAGATTTTGAAAGGATTTCTATGTAGCTTTAATGTATTTTAATATTTTAAATTTTGAATGTTTGGATTTACAAACCATTTAAATGTTTTTAAATCTTATATTCATACTTGTGTTATTTTTAATATGTTTTACCCTTCCTGAGCCCCATTATTCTGAGAAAGGCAGCATATAAATGAATAAAATAATTCAAATATTATTAATAATCATTACTGTTGCTAACTGGTTGCAATGGTGACAATGTGGTAGTCTCATAAGGTAAAGCATTATTTTAGGTTCTTTCTGTGATTCTGGGAAGTCTGACCTGGCCACAGTGGTCCATCCCAAATAGATTACTGCAAAGTGCTCTCTATGTGGAGTTGCCTTTGAAGAATGTTCGGAAATTTCAATTAGTCCAACTGGCGGCAGCCAGATTGTTCACTGGGAACATACCACCCCACTGTTACATCAGCTCCATTGGCTGCCGAGCACAATTCAAATGTTGGCTTTAGCCTATAAAGCCCTAAATAGTTCCGGCCCAACTTACTTGCCTGAACGTATCTCCCTCTATGATCCACCTCAGAGGTTAAGATCATTGGGGAAGGCCCTACTCTTGATCCCACCACCTTCGCAAGAGCGATTGGTGGGAACGAGAGACAGGGGCCTTCTCAGTGGTGGCCCCCATCTATGGAACTCCATAATGAAATCAGGTCAGCCCCCTCCTTCCTGTCAATTAGGAAAATATTTTGAAACATGGTTGTGGGACCAAGCATTTGAAGAGCAGACGCAGCAATAATAACTAGAATGATGTATATGACTGACAATAGACAGACCCTGGATTATGACCTTGAACTTGTGCAATTCTAAATGGATGTTTTTATACTTGATGTTTTTAACTATTTGTTTTATCTGTAATTGTTTTAATTATATGTGTTTGGCATCTAGTGGTTGCCGGATGTGAGGCCACACTGGGTACCCCCTGGGGGTGAGAAGGACAGGATATAAATGGATGAAATAAATAAATAATAAATAAATTATGTGGGTACAAGGTTACTCTATGCAGCAAACCCTTCTTTAGTGAAAACAAGTCTGCTTTTATTTAAGCAATGGATTGGATAATACAATGGTCTTTGGAATCAGGCTATCTTTAACTGCAACCACAAGAATCTGATTTATAAAGTTTCTTCACAAACCATAAACTGAAGGTCTTGCTACCAATGTAACTACCAGAAATAAAAACCCACAACAAATGAAACCCATCTTGAAATTGCGGACATTGTTATGATAAGTGAATGATTTCTACTCTCTGTGGCTAAACTCTGAGCTACATTTGGCTAAACAAACTAGACACAGAAGAAAACATCTTCGAAGTGATGAGCCTTCCTTGTTTAACAACAGTCTGCCTTTCCCTCTGAGCTGTGACCCAGTTCTTGGTTTGCTCAGTTAATAATTCTTCTTTGCTTTCTTCAAGCTTGGGGAATGCAGGTGTTTTAGGGATTTGCTACTTGCCATTTTTGAGGAAGAGGATTTTGGATGGAACTGAATTTCTCTGTAATAGCTTCCCCTGGTAGATCATTTCAACAAACTTGACTTAGAAAACCCCAGGCTGTTGTGTATGGTAGAGTTGCCTGGGTTAAACACACCTTGCACACACTGTTCTGAATGCAACCCTTCATGCTCCATTAACTGCCTTTGATATGTTATGTGCTCCACTGTGGCTCTAGATTATGCCTTTGGACCTTTGGTCTTCTTTCCCCTCACAGGCTACCAGTGGTAACTGTTATCAGAAAGCCATGACTCATAGCAATGGTAAGAGTTAATAAAATTAATTCTTTTCTTTGCTTTATGAAAGTAAAAAAGGAATACGGTGGCACCTTTGAGACTAAGTAGGAGAAAGGAATTCCTATCCTACATTTTCATGGACTGCGGTCCATTTCATCAGATGCATGGTATCAACTCTGTGACATACAAACCTGCGGTGTGGAAGAGTGGAATGTAATGAAATGCATATAACTGAGGAAAACCAGTGTTTCAAAAGATGTCGTTGTGGGGTTTTTTTTTTTTTGGCACACTACAGATCTTGAAGCACTGGTTTTCAGCACATCCACACACAAAAAAGATTATTTTCATGCTTGCTTTACAATAATATTTTACTGGTCTTATGCACATTTCATTATACTATACAATGATGTTTCATCATTACACATATGCCTACCGGCTTACCTTTTCTGTATTCAAGACATGTTTCCTGTCTTTGATCTTTTAACCACTGTATATGACTGTTATTAAATCAATACTTATCACCACACTAAAATGGTTTGTGCGATTCCATTAAAAAAAGATTATACTGGAAATTCCTGTCCCAGTTACTCTGAAGGTTTCTAATGGTTTTAAAAATATTTTTTCACTGCTAAAACAGACTAAGGGCCCTTCCAAACAGGCCCAAAATGCAGGACCTTTCTCACTTTTACCTGAGGTGTTCAAACAACATCTCAGGTAAAAATGAATTAATGCGGAGAAAACAGGGTTTTCTCCATTTGCTCCGCATTAATTTGATACCTGGAAAGATCCAGACCTTAAGCTAATGTCCAGATCTTTCCAGGTTCTGAGCCTGTGGGGATTGACTCCCAGGACTGCAGTCCCAGGGGTCAATCCCACAGCCATCCTGATTCTTTGGGCACCCACCCCCTCCCGTCCAGGCATGGCAGGAAGTGGGGGGGGGGATTTCCCTCCTCCCTCCCACCTCCTGATGCCATTTTCCCCAGGTCTTTACATGATAAGTCCAAAGCAAAACAGTTAGTTTAGTCACCTTGGCTTCAGGGGAAAGGACAGGGTTGATTTACTCTTGGACCCATTTAGTTGGCTTTTTGGCAGTCAGTGGTACAGTAGAGTCTCGCTTATCCAACATTCTGTATTATCCAATGCAGTCAGCCTTTAGTAGTCAGTGTTTTTGTAGTCAATCTTGTCAATACATTGCGATATTTTGGTGCTAAATTCGTAAATACAGTAATTACTACATAACATTACAGTATATTGAACTGCTTTTTCTGTTGATTTGTTGTAAAACATGATGTTTTGGTGCTTAATTTGTAAAATCATAACGTAATTTGACATTTAATAGGCTTTTCATTAATCCCTCTTCATTATCCAACATTTTGCTAGTCCAACGTTCTGCTGGCCCGTTTATGTGAGACTCTACTGTATCTATAAAACTCTTCTCCATCGCCACATTTCAAATGAGTTGATTTTCCTCCTATCAGCTTTCTTTACCATCCACAGAATTCGGGAATTCTGATTTTTTTTAAAACTTGCAGTCTCCGTATAAATATAGTAATGTCATATCTTAATTTGGTTCATTGTTCTCAGGAGCACAAGATTTTGAAATGTTCACAGTCTGAACCAAGAAAATATTAATAAACTTTTCGTGCTAAGGGAACACTTGTTTTTGAGTTCACAGAAACAGTGCAACTCATATTAAAAAGGAAATGCATCTATTCAAAAGTTACCTCAAATTGATTCTGCACTCATTTACAAAAAACAAACAAACAGGAAGAATACTCCTCTGCATTTTACAATTGGATGAGCTGTTCACAAAATAATTAAGGAACACTTCCTGATTCTGCTGCCAATATCATCAGCACTCACTTTTCCACATGACTAGTGCTAACCAGATTAATTTTTTAATCCCTTTTTTTCTTTAAGGCTTTCCTGGTAGCTATAAAGTTGTCTTAAAGGAGCTAGAGGACAGGCTGTGCCTCTACCGGGGTTGTGAATGAAAAAGAGATGACCTCAAATATTTGAAATATTTGAAAAGCTGTCACATTGAGGAGTGGGCAAGCTTGTTGCTCTGGAGAATAGGACATGGAACAATGGATTCAAGTTGCAGGAAAAGAGATCACACCTAAGTATTAGGAAGAACATCCAGACAATAAAAGCTGTTTGGCAGTGGAATATGCTGCCTAGGAGTGTGGTGGAGTCTCTGTCTCTGGAGATTTTAAAAAGCAGAATCTGAATTGCCATCTGCTGGGGGTGCTTTGATTCTATGTTTATGCGTGGCAGGGGGTTGGACTGGATTGAAGGAGTAAATCCTTCAGTTGCATCTAGAAATGACTCCATGTTATGGAACTTTTTTTTGTATGGAACAATGTTGTTTTCTTGGAGTTCTTTGTGGAAAATCTGAAGAAAAGTTTAGGAAAGCAACATCTAATTGCATCCGAATTAGTGAGGACTCCTGCTGCTTATCTGAGTTGTGTGAATAATTTATGGCAATGGAATTTTGCTATTGGTTGCCACCTGGTTAGTTTATTCTCTGACTACTGAAAGGCTAATAGTGAACAATTCAAAAGGTTTGTCTCAATATATACTGTTGGAAGCAGAGAGACATAGATGCTTATATAAAGGGATTAGTGAAACGGGAGTTTTGATAGCTCCTGCCCTTTGTTTCATCTCTCTGTATCTTTCTCTGATCTATGTACTCAAGGATTTTGCTTCCTTTTTACTTGTTGAGGTTCCTTCCACCTTCTTCAAGAAATGAGTGTCTTCATTCCCTTTATCTGGGAAAGGATCATCCATGGGGCTCCAACCCTAATAATGGCTGCTAGCTTATTTGCACATGTGGAAGCCAACTTTTAGGTATAGGCCAGACTCTTTTGTCTGACTCTTTTCCTATCCCAAGATGGAATGTAAGTTTTCATCTTATAAGACTATCTTGAGAAATTGCTCCTGCCTCCACACCAAGCTTGTATTGTTCTACTTCTGCTGCATTCTGCCTAGTATAGATACCAAGTATTCCTACAAATACTGCCTGACTTCATATACATTTCATTACACACATCATAACTTAAAAGCATACTGTAGATGTGGCTTCCCTGCCATTTTCTTTTGGATACAGATTTGGCTCATCCATTGAGTTTTCACTCCTGCCTTTTACCATGTTTTCTTCCTTAGTATTTGAACAAATGAATATACAAATTAAGAAGATAATCCAATGCATCATAGACATATCCTGTCTGGCTGTCTGTCTATCTGGCTGTGGCCCCCCGATTGTGGAACTCACTGCCCGGTGAGATTAGGCAAGCCCCCACACTAGCAGCCTTTAAGAAAGACCTGAAAACATGGCTCTTCCGTTGTGCCTTTGGAGAGTAATCACTACATACATCCCTTTTGCTGCTCTCCTTCAATATTTGTCCTCCAGATCGCACCACCACTTTATGATCCTGTCCTCTGTGGTTTTTACTCCTACTTCCTTTCTCACCTCGAGTTTTAATCTAGTGTTCATGTGGCCCGCCCTTGGTTTTATTGTTCTTTGATCTTGTTTAATGTAGTGTATATTTTCTTTTATTGTGTTGTTTAATGTGCTATGATTTGTTGTTCTATTATATTTTGTTATATTGTATTGTTCTGGGCATGGCCCCATGTAAGCCGCCCCGAGTCCCCATTGGGGAGATGGTGGCGGGGTATAAATAAAGTTTATTATTATTATTATTATTATTATTATTATTATTATTATTATTATTATTATTATTATTATCTGTCTGTCTATCTATCTATCTGAAATAGAACCAGCCTGGCATCCTTCCGACATTGACTAGAAGGAATTTTTGGGTCACTATCTTCAATTACTTGGCATCACATCACCATTGCTAGGAGAGCAAATGTCAATTCCCCAATCCCATACTTAAAACTGGCAAATTGATTATTGGTTTAAAATATTTAAATCCCTTTCTCTATTCAGAGATCTCAATGCAGCATACAATAAGACCAAGCTGACTGTTTAAAAGGCCAAAATATATTATGACATTTAAAAAGATTAAAAGAAGTTAAAATATTTTAAACTACATTAAAACCATATACTTGTGGAGGGTTTCACATGATGTCTCTTGGCTCCAGTTGGGTTTCCAAGTGCAAAGTGCTGTATAGCTGGGGTGCCACAGCAGGGAATGTCTTCTCCCATGTCCTTTCACAGCATCTTGTCCTAAATTATGGGACGCAGAGGAGAGCCCCTCCAGCAGACCTCATGCCTTGGACAGATGTCTGTAAGGAGAGGCACTTCTTCATCATTTTCCATTATCACAATTCCAGACTGAGACCAAAGCCTTTACTAAATTGCCAACCATTTCAGCCCAATTTGTATTTTTTTTCATGGATGCTGCCATAACAGTCTATAAATGCAGCTGAAAAGATTCTGTAAACCGAGGCTTGTATTCTTTCAGAGAAAATGGGTAGTGTAATTTACAGAGTGTGACTGATTTCCTATGGTCTAATATACAAATGCTCAATGTATATTGCCTTATTAAGAAGTTTAATTATCTAATTTTACCTGTGCATGAATTCTACAGCTTTCTTCCCTCAGAATATAAAATCCATTGTGTATGTGTGTATAAAAGAGAGAATTTTCTTATTATACTTATTGTTCCACTTTGATGAGCTCATAGACTTGAGTGGTGCACATTGAAACGAATCTGGGTTGTTGATCTGCAGGCGGCTGCAAAAAGTGGGTGAAGTCCCTGTGGGGTTGGAAGTCATACAGGAAGCATCTGTCTTCCCCGGTCCAAAAAGTATAGGAATTCTTATTACAAATGAGCATTCATATCATTTCTCAGATGGTTTGTTGAAGGGGCTCCCCCAGTTGTGTAAATTAGGTTGCTCAAATCAGGAGCATCTCTATTGTCCTGAGATTTTGGGGCCAAAATCTGAAACCTAAGAATACCATGGTTAAATGTGAGGGAATTAATTCTACTGATATTATTGAGCATATTACATTGTACATCATCCATGCTCAGAATATATTAATCAGGTTAAAAAAGTCAGTTTTCCAAGTTCTGCTTAAAACAGGAAGCAGACCTTGGAAAGCATTTCTTTGAACACATGGAGATTTTAGTTGAACAGAACCAAGTTTTTCAAGCTCTGCTTTGAAGAGAACAAATATTTATTAGTTGTAATTTTACCACTCAGCAAATAATGATTTCAGAGATGCAAAGTTTTCCAAACTCTGCTTTTAATGGGTTGCTCTCATTAACCTATGTTCCTGACTGCGTTTTTGTTGTTAAATAATCAGATTATGCAATTTCATCCAGTCCATCACACAATAATGACTGGCATCCTGTTCAGTATTTACGAGAGTGTTAACTGAATTTATGTTTTTGCAGATTTTGGGATTAACATTCATTAATGGCTGACTGTGACCTCCCTAAACCCACCTCCTAAAGAGCTGCAGAAGAATTCTAAGGAGTATCTTTTAACTTCCTAGCTCAAAACCTTTAATGGCTTAACTATTTTTAACACGCCTATGTTTAATTCTATTTTAATGTTTATATGTTTTGGTTCTAAATTGTACATTGTGTTGTTTTTAGTACTGTTAACTGCTCTGAGTCTCTATTAAGAGTGAAAAAGTGGAATGTAAATATAAATATATTAATACTAATAATATCTCAAAATTGGGAGGTTGCTGCAATCATCATTTCCAAGCATCTGCAACACTTTAGAAGCCTTTCAGTTGAGATGCTGTCTGTCTTAAGAGCATGGCAGGGTCTGGATGAAAGTGAATACCATATTTTGACTATACAAAAGCCCACAAACACTTCTGGAGAATTTTTTAAAAATTGGATAAGTGAAACCATAAACACTGAGTTTGCAAATAAGGGGGTTGTACTGTACTATATATATTCAGAAGCATAGCTTAGTGATTTTTTAAAATATATATATATTCCATCCTATATCACAGGATTTCAGGATAGAATAAAATAAAATTAGTTTGAAAAATTTAAACAATATCAAATAGCAAGAAATAAAAGCCTATGAAGCTTATTGATGAAAAAAAATTAAATTAAAAATGGAGTCAAAAATGCTGATAATCTAACACATTGCAGTTATGATTTCAAGATTCTGGAGGACAAGGAGAAAGAACTGGAGAGACAGAAATGGAGGGGAAAAGAAGGAAGATAATAAATGTATCCTGGACAAAAGATAGTGGAAAGAAAAAGAGGCTGGCAGAGAAAAATGAGGGAAAGGGCAGAAGGGAAATGACAAATGTAGCCAGGGAAGTTCAGAAGGGGAGACGCAGAACCAGAGTAAGAGAAACCAGAAAACGAGGAGAGCAAGGGAGGGAGGGAGAGCGAGGAGTGTAGTAGGAATTGTGGAGGTGAAAAGAGAGATGGAAGAGGAGGATAATGAGAAGACATCTAAGCAGGAGTTCCTGAGAGTGAAAGAACAGGAAACTGGGGCAAAATCAACAATTAAAAGGGTAGTGAATACTGAAGCCGTTCTGTATTTCTTCCTTCTGTTGCATTCTGGTGCCAACTATGCTCTGAGAGAGAGGGAAGGAGCTTGCCTAGAAGACCCTCTTGAAGAGTCTTGAGCTCAGAACCAGCTGGCAGAATCAGGGACCAGCAGGAGGCAAGTAACACAAAACAAGAATTACTCAGGTAGGATGGCAATACTGGCTAGGGATTCTGGGAATTATGGCCCAAACAGTCACATTTTCCAGCTCTGCACACATGTTTCTACTGTACGACTTCAAATCTGCCAAGATTTGTTCAGAAATTTTCTATTGCCTTTTATTACTAAGTCTGAGAGAATGTGGCCTTCCTAAAGTAGGTTTCCATAGCTGAATGAAATTTGCACCCCCGTTTTCCTAGAGCTCTAATCCACAACTACACCACATTGGCGCTCTCTGAACAGACCATTCATATTCCATTTATTTACCAATCCTTTGGCACAATATTGATTCACACCAGTACATTTCCACCTTAGTACAATTGCTGTCTATTTCCCTCTGCTCTTGTTAACAGCATGGAGTCTGCCTTCCTGATTTTTGTGATAACAGATTTTTAAATAGTGTATGAAGAAAGGCAATGTTAATCAACATTTCATAATATCCCAGCAGCAAAACCATTTCTTGGAGAGGGGAAGCGCCGATTTCTATCAACAGAACCCAAAGCTCTTAACAAGCAATAGCTGTAGAACTTGTTAAGTGTGTAGGCTGCCTAAGCTTCAGGTTTTGATCTTTTGTTCATTTAATTTGACTTTGGGCCATGGGCTGTTTTTCTTCAAGTCAATATGTTCTTTCATTTAATACCTTGTTTCTCTCTCTTTGACTATAGTAAGCAGCCTAGCAGATTATCCAGAGCAGGCTTGGGTTTTGTGAGAAACGAAGCAAGCTCCATCATTGCCCTTAGAGATGAATCACCAGTAGATGACGTGAGCAATGCACAATGGAAACAAGCTGATAGTAGGTCTTCAAAAACCAGGCGTATCTGCCCAGTAACTCTGATTGTAGTACAGTAGAGTCTCATTTATCCAAGCTAAACAGGCCAGCAGAAGCTTGGATAAGCGAATATCTTGGATAATAAGGAGGGATTAAGGAAAAGCCTATTAAACATCAAATTAGGTTATGATTTTACAAATTAAGCACCAAAACATCATGTTTTACAACAAATTTGACAGAAAAAGCAGCTCAATACGCAGTAATGTTATGTTGTAATTACTGTAATTACGAATTTAGCACCAAAATATCACGATATATTGAAAACATTGACTACAAAATGGCTTGGATTATCCAGAACCTTGGATAAGCAAGGCTTGGATAAGTGAGACTCTACTGTATTTTGTGTCTCAATGGAATTTTCCTCCTATAGATCCCCACAGTGAGATTTTATAGAAGGAAAGTAGGTTGGTTTAGCATATGTGCCATCACTGCCATCAGTTTTCTTATATGTGCCACCAGAGTCAGTATATCAAGCCACTCAAAAATGGAGGGAAACGCCAACTTAAAGAGTGATGGCTATGATGCAGTCAGCCCCCTTCCTTATGTTGATGAACAGAAAGACACACTGAAAACTTGTGGTGAAGAAAAAACAGATTTGTGAAGTTTATTTGAACTAGAACAAAAAGGTTGTGTATTGGCTTCAGAAGATTAACCTTTTCTTTAAAAGAGAATGGTTTCTCAACTTGACTTCCTCAGAACTATGTTCCCTCACAAGAGAATTGATCAAGCTTTTCCAAAACTTCTCAGTCCTCCCTTCCAGAGGTTCTTAACATAAGCACTCTGTCCCTTAGAGGCTCTACAATATATAGCATTTCCCCCCGAAGACTATTTTAACTTTCCTCCTCACAGAGGTTCTTTTCTTCCAGCTCCAAACACTCTCCTCCTTTCTCCACACACTCCTCTCCCTGACTCAATAACTCCCTGACTACCTCTCTCGGCCGAGTAACTCTTTCTCTCTCTGGCACTCTCTACCTCCTGTAGCTAGACAACACTCTCTAACTCTACCCCCCAATCAGACTCCACTACCATATTAGGAGCTAGTTGATCGCTCCTCCCCTTGCCTGGCTCGGCCTTTCCTCCCAAGGCCCAGAACTTTTTCTACACACCAGCCTGGCAAGGTAGGCCAATTCCGTTACAATTGGCTCCCTCTTTATTGTATTTCTGCCATTAGGAAATGACATTTTAAACATTCAAGCAGAATTATGAAAAGAACTTTTAAAACATTCATTGGATTTTCACTGTAGTAACTAATTATAACTGTAGTTCCAATTTTTTATGTAATATTCACCCCCCAATTTACATGTTCATATAAAACAGTGAAACAAATCTATATACAAGTATAGATCCATGAACAGTACAATACTTCCTAACATCCAATAATAATAATAATAATAATCTGTGCACATCATCCAAAAATACATCACACAGTCCTAGACACTTGGGAAGTGTTCGACTTGTGATTTTGTGATATGAAAACCAGCATATCTATCTTGTTTGCTGTGTCATACAATATAATAATAATAATAATAATAATAATAATAATAATAATAATAACAATAACAACAACAACAATAATAATAATACTTTATTTTTGTACCTCTCCTCTATCTCCCTGAAGTGACTCAGGGCGGTTTACATATGGCACAAGGTGCCTAAAACAATGCATAAAATAAATAAACAGTATTCTATACAATATTCTTATTTGGTTATACTCTTCCTTCCTCCCTCCTCTCCCAATTTAGTGACTTCCCATCTCTTGGGTTGGAAACATTCATATATAATTTTTTTTCTTCCTATTACATTGCTTTTCTGTTCTTCCTTCTGGCCTGGTTTTTATTATTTATAAATTCCCTTCACTGATTCTAACAGGTTAAATTATGAACCCCTCTAAAAAAACTTTTCCTTCTTTTTTTTCTTTTTTTTTTTACAAAGTTTAGAAATGGTTCCCAGTCTTTAAAAAAGTTTTCTTGTGTTTTTTCTTTGTTCATCATTGCTAATTTGTCCAGTTCGTCTATTTTAAAGACTTCAACCATCCACTCTTCTATGGTTGGGAGTTCTGCCTGGTTCCAAAACTGTGTGTATACTGTTCTTGCTGCTATGATCATGTAGTGCAATACTTTGTAGTTTAATGATTTTGTTTGATTATTTGACATTCCCAATACAAATACCATTGGGAATGTAATTTCAATTTTAAAGGAACCTTCTACCTTTCTCTCTCTTAAAAATATCAAAAGCTTGTCTCTATATTTAGGTGTATGTGTCTTCATTGTTCCTGGTGACTTATGGTAACATAATCTTTTCCTAGGCAAGATATATACTCAGAGGAGGTTTTGCCTGTTACTTCCTCTGAAATACAGCTGGCAGCATTTGATATTTGTTGGTTGTCTCCCATCCAAGTATCAGTCAGGGCTGACGCTGCTTGGCTTCCAAGATCAGATGGGATCTGGTGCTTTAAAAGTATTTACTTATTTATAAACTATATTTTTACCCTGCTCTTCTCACCCTGAAGGGGACTCAGAGTGGCTTCCAAGTTGGCAATATTCAATGCCATGTAACATTAAACAGATACAATAAACACACATATTAAAATAATTAAAAGTTAAAAAATCATAGCATAAATACATTACATTAATTCATTAAAATCAGCTATTAAAACCACACAAATCCAAAGTCATAGTCCAAGAACCATTCGAATTGTATTATGCTTGCTTCATTGCCACCTATCGCACTGACTGACCTCCAATGCCTTTGTTCCATAGCCACATTTTCAGTTTCTTTCTGAAGGTCAGGAGGGAGGGAGCTAATCTAATTTCACTGGGAAGGGAGTTCCACAGCGGAGGGGCCACCACTGAGAAGGCCCTGTCTCTTGTTCCCAAGGGGGCAGGACCGAGAGACAGGGCCTCCCCAGAAGATCATAACCTCTGAGGTGATTCATAGAGGGAGATATATTTGGAAATAGCCCCTATCTCATTATTTACTTTTTGAAAAAAAAAAACAAAACCCTGAATGCTAGTGACCATTGACATGTGGTCCAAAGCATGTTGTGTATCATCCACCATTTTGTCGTCTTACTACATGGTGTGGTATAGGGTATAGAAAAAAGCAATGCTTGTACCATGTGATATTTCTTCTTTATCTGACCTACCCAAATCCACCCAGTGAGTTTCCAAGCCAAGGAGGAATTTGAAAATGAGTTTCCAGTGTCATTGTGCAACACTCAACCCATTATACTATGCTGGCATACTTCTTCCCAACTAGAAAAATAATGAATAAATGTACAACAAAAAGAATGAACTGATCCCTTAACATTAAAACTGCAACTAGTGAAATCATTTAATCATTGGGGGAAAAATCCAGTGGTGCTTTCTTAGTTAAGGTTTTGCTTTCAATCTATGTATTGTTAGAATAAAGTGCCCTGAATGATGCTAGAAAGTTGGGAGATCATTCAGTTATTAGTGCACACATATTGCTGACTTTCCCCTTGAAGTACAGTAGGGCCATTCCCTGGCCTATTTATAACAATGCATCCCCTCCCTACATTTGTTCTTGTTCTGTGCCTTCAAGTATTTCAGACTTATTGCAACCCAAGGTGAGCCAATTATAGGGTTTTCTTACCAGAATTTGTTCAGAGGTGGTTTGTCCTTAACTTCCGCTGAGGCTGAGTGTGTTACTTTGCCCAAGGTCACCCAGTAGATTTCCAAAACGGAGCAGGGATTCAAACCCTGGTCTCCAGTGTCATAGTCCAATACTCAACTCACTATACCAAACTGGCATGCTTCATTTCAAATTCTGGATAATATGAGTAATGCAGATTTGGGTTGTTGTGCATTTGCCGGGCTATATGGCCATGTTCCAGAAGCATTCTCTCCTGACATTTTGCCCACATCTATGGCAGGCATCCTCAGAGGTTGTGAGGTATATTGAAAAACTAAGCAAGGGAGGTTTATATATCTGTGGAAGGTCCAGGGTGGGAGAAAGAATTATTGTCTGTTGGAGGCCAGTGTGAATGCTGTAACTAATCACCTTGATTAGCATTAATGGCCTTGCAAGCTTCATTCCTGCATGAGGGAATCCTTTGTTGGGAGATGTTAGCTGGCCCTGATTGTTTCATGTCTGGAATTCCCCAGTTTTCAGAATCTTGTTCTTTACTGTTCTGATTTTAGAGTTTTTAAAATACTGGTAGCCAGATTTTGTATATTTTCATGGTTTTCTCCTTTCTGTTGAAATTGTCCACATGTTTGTGGATTTCAATGGCATATCTGTGTAGTCTGACATGATAGTTGTTAGAGTGGTCCAGCATTTCTGTGTTCTCAAATAATATACTGTGTCCAGGTTGGTTCATCGAGTGCTCTGCTATGGCTGACTTCTGTGGTTGGATTAGTCTGCAGTGCCTTGCATTTTCCTTGATTCATATTTGGGCAATGCTCCATTTGATGATTCCTATGTAGACTTGTCCACAGCTGCATTGTTTATGGTAGACTCCTGCAGAGGTGAGAGGATCCCTCCTGTCCTTCACTGAATGTACCATTTGTTGGATTTTCTTAGTGGGTCTGTAGATAGTTTGTAGGTTATGTTTCTTCATCAGCTTGCCTATGCGGTCAGTAGTTCCTTTGATGTATGCTAAGAACACTTTTTATCTGGAGATTTGTTTTTCACCAACTTGCATGCATGCTGGGAAATCAGGAATATATTAGTCTTAATCCAATTCCCAATTTCAGAACAAATATATTTGCTGAATTGTAAGTGAACATTAACATAAAACCCATTGGTTCAGTGGGTCTGCTGTAACCGGGACTGAGGCCCCTTCCACACAGCTGAATAAAACCTCACATTTTCTGCTTTGAACTGGAATATACAGCAGTGCGGACTCAGATATCTCAGTTCAAAGCAGATATTGTGGAATTTTCTGCCTTGATATTCTGGGTTATATGGCTGGGTGGAAGGGCCCTGAGAATCACCTTCATGCCATGGATCTGAATTGCTTTAGTTTCTTTCGTAAGGAAGCACTTTCTATTTCTACCTCAATCCATAGGTTTTCCTCTTTGTTGTTTATTTGCTTATTTATCAAATGTACTCCTCCCCAGGGGAAAATATGGTGAAAAGTTACTTTGTGGTTTAGCAGGATGGAGTTGTGAATATTATTTACATTAGCTTTTATCCCGTAGTGGTTGGCTCCTTCTGCTTGAGGGCATTACAAATATTATTATTTTTTTTGGGGGGGGAGATGGCTTACAATGATTAGCAACGGCATCAAAGAGCCTAAAGAGCATGCCATGTGTTTCCTCCGTCTATTCTTTGAAGAAAGAAGAAACAAAAAAGAGAAAGCAGTAGGTTTGATTGGGGGGAGGGAGAATCCTTGTCCAGAGTGCTGAAAAAAAATATGAATACCATTGCCCCATAAAAATGTGACTCCTAGTAGAGAATTCCTTATCATTTTATCCAGTAGGCAACAGAAGCTAGTAGCTAATGTGCAAATTCATATTTCATACTCCTTAACAACCTAAAGAATTGGATTTCTGTACGGAACAAAAATAGGATCCAAGACTTGGAAAGGCAAATATTTGTATGTGTATAGCAGTCTAATTCCTGCCTTTTTTTGCTCTTTCACAGATGCAGTAGGCACATGGAAAAATATTTTCAGTATTCATCATGGTTTTCATAATTGTCTCTGTGATTTTAAGTTTTTAGGCCACATTTAGTGTTTCACCCCTCCAGACTAAATTATCTAAGGCTAAAATCATGTGCCTTGAATTAGTTTTCAGACTGAAATGTCTCTGAATGTACTGCAAATTCAAATTCAAGTCTTCATTCTATAGAGTTCTTTGACATTTGATTTTCCAAAGCATGTAATTGAAAACTGTACTCTTTTACTCATTGGTGGAGCCATATATGTTAAGGCTGAATTATTTTTAGGATATATTTAAGTTTATTCATGCTGAAAGGTGGCACTTATCCTTTGTAATTTTAGAGTAGCGATTTGAATAAAAACATTAGTATAGTTCCATTTCATATGCCATGTGACAGGTGGGCGCAGCAGTTGATCTATTCTGAGCTGCCAAAATATGTGTGTGGTGTTGTGTCCTTCAACCCCGAATAATAATTTACAAACTCTTTTAAGTTCAGCTCATTTTGATATTTGAGGAGACAAGCCTGTATTGCCATACAAATGTTTATTTTGGAGGCTGATTGGGCCCAGAAGCTATTGCTTCTGAATAAAATGTTTTGCCCATACTTTCTGTCTAATTAGACAAAAATTAAAGAATTATATAAGATATCACAATATTTTCCTCAGCAATATATCTTGAATTTAGTGTGCTTTGTTATGTGATTTAAAAACAGGGATAACGGTCATGGCAATGGCCCTCAACAAGATTTCTGCAGTGACCCCAATGGGCTGCACATCTCCCTCCCTCCACCACTGTGTCATTAGCAATTTTCTCTCCTAGCAGTGAAGCATAGCTGTCACTTAATCAGCTACCCATCTAGATGATTTTGCAATATTTTTGATTTTAGACTTGAGGAATGCTCAACCTGCATTATTTACCTGTAATCTGGTAATAATACAATCTCTAGGCAACCTCAATTAAATGCATCAGTGCATTTTATGCATACAACATTAAACAATTTGTAATTTAAAATTAATATATTTTTTAAGAACACTATGCTTCACATTTGAGTAGTTTATATTTATAACAAAGTTTCAGAACAACGTTGCTTTCCATGAAGTCCTAGACATGCATGTTCGTCCTAGTACACCTGAGTTACTGAACTGTAAGCCAACATTCATGCTAATCCCATTGATTGAATAACGATGCTTAGTTAGGAACCAATTGGATTAAGATATCAATTAAAATACATTTTAACATTATATATATCAAGCAGGCATATATTATCCCATTGTTTCTGTCTCTGTTTCACCCATGTTTCAATAAATACAGAATTTGGTAAGTTTAGCATTGTAGGGAGGGTTCAGTGTTAATGGAATTAGACTCAAGCGATAGCTGTAATCAACAGACAGCTTGTGAAAAAGATAATAATACATTAGAATGAAACTTGGAGTTAGAGACAGGAGAGTGAGCTTCACTCTCTTCTTTATTTGTATCTGGACTTCTTTAATGGAAAAAAAGCAAACAGCTACTGCTGCAGCAACTCCAGGAGAGTTTGACGCTGGGACTTTTAAAATGTTATCAGCAGAAAACAGAGAAATAAAAAAATACTTATGCAAATGTGTGAGATATTTTACAAATGCTTTTGCTTGAAACCGCATGCAGGGGATAGTGTGATGGGCTTATTTTCATTCCAGCTTTGTTCTGGAATGAAGCATTGTTCTTTACCCAAATCCCTGTTTATTTGAAGTCAAAACAGATTTACAGAGCCAGCATAATGCTTCGAATTGCTATCTGTAAGGAGTTGGGATGGTGTAGAAGATTCCCCTTTATGTTCCTCCATTGCTCTAGGCCCCTCACTAGGATTAATAATAAGAATAATAATTTTATTTCTTATCCGCCTCTCCTCATGGTTCAAGGCAGGTTACAACATTGCTAAAAACACATACAGCAATCATCTAAAAACATTCTATAAAATACACATATTAAAATATATTTCTACAAATTATGTATTAAAATACACAGAATAAAAATTAAACATAAGACACAAGTTTTAAATTTGTGATTAAAACTGGGCTAGGATTGTGATATCACTGTGCAAGGGCTGGAGGGGGTCAGTAGGAGTGGGACAGGGATACATTTGGATCCAATGGCCCACATCCTGTTAGTGTAAGTGTGCATGACATCTCCCTCCCTCTACAATGTTGAAAAGCTTTTGTTTTTGAGAAGTAGCTACACAGGAAAACAAATAAGATTTTAAGAGGCATCACCGAAACCTGATCACCTGATGAGCCCTGTGATTGGAATGGAAAAATAAAGGGATATCTATTCAAAAGAAATAAGAAATGCAGGAAATAAAGAGGAGTGGCATTATACGCCAAAAAAACATACACCTGTGACATAACCATGACTTAGAGCATGGAAACCAAGGTGCAAGAGGGAGGGAAACAACAGTGATCTCATTGTTCAGAGTATACTGTATATCTTCAATTCAGATTTGTTATGCAGATTTGTTATGCAGAGGAAAGCCAAAGCAAAATGTGTTTAGAAACACAACCTGGCTTTTAAGAAAGTTGATTTCAGCAAGCTTAGAAAATACCAGGTAAGATCCAATGGTCAGAAATGCTTAAAAAGCAAGGAATTCATGATGGTGAGAGTCTCTTAAAAATGATCTGTTAATGAAATTATTGCAAAAAAAAAAAATCAATGCAGAAGAAAAGTGGAGGTGTCTAAAGAAACTCGGGTAGATTATAAAGAAATTAATTGAAATTTCAAAAAGACGCACTCAAGAAATGAAAAAGAGGGTGATCAAGAAAAATATTGAAAAACAGTCACTTTTGTAGAGGTCATTTTTTAAAAAGATAAGAATGAGCTCAGGTGTTTAAGTTCAGGATCTCTAGAGAGCTTAAAATAATAATGTGGGCTATGTTTGTATCAAGAAAAAGGACCAGGATATGGTAGGACCTCTGTGTGGAGAAGAAGGTGAAATACTAACAACTGTTAGAGAGACTTTGCCTCAGTCTTTTCCCAACAGTAAAACTCAATGTGGTAAAAATAGAACAAATGCTGTAGTAAGGGCTTGCAGTTGAAATAAGTAAAGAGATGGTAGAGGAACATCTAGCTGCTCTAACTAAATCCTAGTCCCCAGGGCTGAATGAGCTGCATCAAAGGGTGGTAAGTGGATCTGAAGATGTTGTTTCATAGATATTTTGTATAAATATTCAGAATTATAGCAGACTGAAGGATGGTAAATATTATCCCCATCTTCAAAAATGGGATAAAAAATAAAATCACAGCAACTAATGATCAATTACCTTTATATCAGTACCAGAAAACAGTTTTAGGATGGATCATTAGACAGTCAATTTGAGACTATGTGACTAATGAAAAAAGACAGTCATGCTTAGTAAAGTGGAAGACAGTGGGAAAAGAAGACTAATCTACTGTTGGATAGACTCAATTTAAAAAACCACACCTTTATAGTGTCTGAGCAGAGCTGTTGATAACAAGTTGTCTAGGAGGCCTCCCGTTTGTAGGGTCCATCATGATAAACTCTCCCTTTGCCAACAGGAGTACACAACACAGCCTTTACTGGCATATAACAACAAAATCACAACAGGTATATATGTATGTGTGTATGTAAGAGGAAGTCTCAGATAAAAAGAAAACATACTTAAAAGTTACTAATCTGAAGGATAAAAGTAGTAACCGTTTCACAGAAGAATGCATTAGGGTTGTTTAGACTATATGAAATTTTATATTACCCTTGCTATTGAGAACACTGTGAAAAATGGAATTCTTATATTTCATCTGCTTTGACAACAAGAGCAGAAGATGACAGGAGGGGCTGACAGCAAGAGGTGTACAGCTGTTTAAAAATATTGCTAAGAAGGTGAAAGAGCCAGGATTGTGGACAGTAAGGTTCTTCTCTAGGAATGTATGCCTGGCAGAGCGTATTCCATCCTGGATGGCTTCTTCAAGTCTGATCTGCAGTAACAGAGAGTGTGGGATGGTAATTTAGCCTGTAGAAATGAAAGAGTTTTTTTTAGTTCAGATTTGTTTTTCTTTATATCAAAGCAGGCTTTGATATAAAACTGCCTTGTCGTTCACATGGATTTCATGGTGTTACTCTAAGTACATTGCTTATATATACATAAAACCAATAAAGATTTATCTAGAGAGGGGTTGTGATTTCTTTCCTCTGAAGTTGTGCAAGGTTACTCAGTGGGCCTCCATGGCTGAGTGGAGATTGGAACCCTATCCTCCAATTCTTAATCGAACATTCAAACAATGCATCACACTAATCAGTTAAAATACAAATATTTCTTATGTGTCATTTTCATGTACAGTATGCCCCCACCTCCCATATGTGTAGGGAATACACTCTGAACTCCACAGTATAAGCAAACCTGCCAAGAAATTGAGAAATGTTTATTATGAGATATACTGTATGTTCTTAGAAGTCTATTTAAATGAAAAATTTATGGCCTTTCAAAAAGACCTCTGCCATTTATTGGGGAAAAGGGACAGAACTGATTTAAGGTAAACACACAGGTGAGGGACCTTTGGCCTTTCAGCTTCTTTGAATGGTAACTTCCAAAATTCTTTGATATTGTTATGCCTGCTGAGCATAACGCCTAAGGTGAAAAGTGAACAAAAGTATATTAAAGTAGCATGGATTCGAAATGTGCCTCTTTTTAGACACAGCAGACCACAAACCTAGGCTAAAGCTGAATGGCTGAAGAGGGGGATGGGATTTCCCCTCGCCATAAAGTTATGGTTTGTGACACCTCCAGCAGAGAATGTTCGTATGTGCCTTTATGGCTACTCTTAAGCAAAGTATTCTTCAAGAAGGTGAATAGCATACTGAGACATTTTTGTACTATATGTATGCATTCTCCAAAAATACATTATTTCTATTGTTAAGCTCAGCCTTTGAGATTCTAGAGGTAAAAGTTGGAAAGCTTTCAGAATCTCCTAGTACCTTGAAGACACTGGAATGGATGCTTTAATGACTTTTGCAGAGACAGCTCAAGCACCAAACTGAATGCTCAGAGATCTTTGCATAGACACTCAGGCAATTTCTGAACCTTCCTTATGCAGTTATGCTCAAGGAATTCCCAGGTGCAGCCACATGAAGGTGGGGGTTTACAGAATATGTAGCAATAAGACAGGAATAAGGAAATCGGGGCCATCCAGATATTTAGGATGCCAATTCCCATAGCCCTTAACCAGCAAAAAAACAAAAACAAAAACCTACTTTGTTTAATGAGATATATCTGCATAATAAATATCTCATCACATACAAGATTGTTAAACTACAAGTGGAGATTTGCATGTGTGATTTTTTTTTATAAATACAATATACAAATTGGATGTCCTAGACAAATTGGATGCCCTAGACAAATTATTTGGGAAAAATTGCAAACATTGGCTGGAATACTATTAGTGGCATATGCAGATGTAGGTTCACCTACACCTCTGTATCTAGGTTATTTTTTTTTTGCCACTGAGGAGGCTGTTATTATCTTCCTCCCCTTTCAATGACTAATGATTCTCCAGACCTACCACTGAATCACTGTGGCTCCCCCATAGCCATTCTTTGGGTTGGGAGGCTATATCCTAGAAGCCAGAGGTGAAGAGATGACATCATCAGCTAAGCCTTCCAGAGGGCCTCCAGGGATCTAATTATACTACATTTGCCTACTATTAGAACTCACTCTCTGAAGTCAAAAGATTCAGTCAGAGAGGAGGCAGATTGCCAGGAACTTACGGCTCCTAATAAGAATGGTCTGAGTATGAGGAGACAGACTGAAGCAAAGCAGGGTCCTGCTCCTCAACAAGTGGTTGCAGATGCTGAAAACCCATTGTTAATATTCATCAAGAGAGTGAAAGGAAGATAGCATTGTTCTCAGTGGTTATCGAGTAGAAGATACATATCTAATTATGCAATTGAAGGATCTCATCAGACAGGGCAATTTTAGTGTCCTAGGATGCTTCCATCCTGTTTTGGGGATGGAGCCCCATGCCAGTCATCAAATGACATCATGTGACTTCCAGTAGAGGCCTCGCTCCCAACTGGGGTGGAAACCAGCTTGGGATCTTGCGGGGAAGGCATTTCCTATATGTGATGGAAAAAGCGGTATTGTGGTAGATTTATCTTGCTGCCCCCTCTTCCCAGCAATGCAGGATGCTTTGACTGGCCTTTGTGATGAGGTTGGAAGTCTTGAAACACTCCTGGTAACTTTGTTGCTTTCAACCCTCCTTCATGGTGACTAGAAATACTTTTCAGTGTTCATATTTTCCTGACTTGGACTAGTTATGATTTATGATTTATGACTCTATTTTACTTCTTGCTCTTTCTATTTATGAGGAATACTGCTTACTGGTTCCTGGGTCACTTAATGACTGAAGTACAATACAGCTATAGGGACATAGCCAGAATTTTCTTTGATCCACCTGCATTTCTATCAGCCATAGAGTTGGGGTGTGTGTATAGTATACAGTGCTAAATGAAGACGTGTTGAATGGCCAACTGCACTATAATTTTGCATGTGAAACTATTATGCTCTGCTTTGCCATACAGGATTTCAGCCATTCAGTGTAATCTTGTAATTCATTAATAGGTCCCATTGATTTCAGTAGGATTTGAACCATGATAGGTATATATAGGATTGCAGTTTCAAATATTTCAGTTGTTCGTCTTAATTGAGTGCTTCCCTATTCTTCTTTCTTGCCTCTGGGAAGAAATGTAAATATAGATGAAAATAAATCATCAGTCTATAATCTTCCTGAACTATAAAGGGAAATTTATATCACACCAAGTGTCTGCTGTGGTTCCCAAAAAAACTGAGGATGCTTCCACATAGTGACTTACTCTGATTCAGGATGTACATCAAAGAGACCCAGTTCACTCTGGAGTGTTTTCACAGGTACTCCAAGAGCTAGTTGAAACTTGCCATGGAGCCCACAAAGCTCCAGTGATTTGGATCTATCCAAACCCAGGAGTAATTTTTTTCTTGGCTCCTCCAGCAAATGCTCAAGTCAAAAACAGAATTTGTACACAGCAGATCCAGATAATACAGAGTAATTTATTTCCATTGGAGAGCTGCCCATTACTTGCTGTGTGTGAGTGTGTTTGTTAACCTTTTCTCTAAGCCGATTATTAGGGTTCTCTTACAGCTTTAACTCTGTCCTGATAAGTGCTCTGAATGCTTCTTCTGTTTCGCAACACTGCGCTGTTTATACAATGATTGATTTCAGCACATTTTATGATGTGATCCAGACTTTCTGGTGAGTTTTTTAGTGTATGATTCCTGGCTGGATGAGGGTTGGAGGTTGTATTGTGGGTAAACATTATATAGACCCCAATTTTGAGCCAGCTTCCAACCAGATTATAGTGTCTGTGTGTATGGGGTCTGAGTGGTTAATTATATTTAGTAAAGCACAACAGTCTTAGTTCTCGATGATGAATTGGCCTCCTTATTCAAAAGGTCTGAGTTGCTTGTACGGTTTTAAGACTTTAAAGAAAACAATATGTGAAACTGAGACATTGGAAACATCTGCCAACACAAATCCAATTCCCTGTGGTTGGCTACTGTATTATATTGGTAACATATGAATATTTTGATAAAGTGGATTGAATCCATGCCAGCAGCAGGAATACTCATAGAAGGGAACTCTCATTGGTATGAGAAGTACCTGTGTGATCTGGGATATCCACACTGTGAAGGATTTTCATATATTATCCAAGTGTTGCTGCAGAAATTGTTCTTGTCAGGATAATATAATGCTCTCTACTTGTTACTTCTGCATAAAATGTGCCTCAGTTCCATTTATGATCTGTGCAGTTGGAACTCATATGGCAGGGAGGGTAGAAATGCACTGCTGGATTCTAAGCACCAATATGTGCCTCAAAGTCCTTTTCCACTACACTATGGCTTAGCTTTCTGTTTGTGACCTACACAGGCATTATTGGAGAATTATGCCTGTGCGTATACTTTTTGAGACATTGGTCCACTGTAAAAATAAACATATATTTAGGTTTGAGTGGAAGGACAAACGCAGATAAGGATTTCTTATCTTACGTCTTTAAAAAATCAGTTAAGAAATGTCATTTCAAAATGCTATATTTCCTTGAACATTGTTGATAAAAAATCAAAACCAAACCAAACCAACACTATCTTTCTGCTGACAGAAAAATGCCCCAAATGGTTATGGGCATAGAAGTTAAAATATACACATTTTCTAGACATCTTGATTGAAGCATAAAGGCATAACACAAGTTAACACCTACCATAGGGTCAGGTGTTTACTCCAGTGATCAAAAGTTGTTTGTTTTTGCACTGTATGGCACTGATATCCTATGATAGATTATTGTCTATCTCAAACTGAAGTTATTGGCATCACTCAAGCTTAGCATGTACACTAAAGCTGGTCTTCTACATCCACAGATTCAATCCACCAATGTTTTTAAAAATCCAAAAAGCAATACATGATTTTGTCATTTTATATTAAGGGATACTGTGATGTCTTACTTGTTTTTCCCTCTCCTGCTTATTTCCTGCTTTGCTGTTCTTGGGTGGAATGTTCCACTGGCTCTTGTTTTGGGGGTGGAGCTTGGGACTCTCCTGTAGGTTTGGATGAGATGGTTCAGCCTGTGAGCTAGTCTCTAGAGCAGTGGTTCCCAAACTTATTTGGTCTGCCGCCCCCTTTCCAGAAAAAATATGACTCAGCGCCCCCTGGAAAGGGGGGCGTGGCTTAGAGGGGTGGGCGTGGCTCCTGCTCAAGAGGGCGGGGCTGAGCCTCTCCTCTAGTCCAAGATGCAGGGCTGGGAGGGGGAGGTGGGCGGGGCCACAAATGGGCAGCCAGGGCGGGGATGGACGGAGTTACAAGCTCCGAGGCAGGGCTGAGCTTCTATCCCTGTCCTGTGGTGCCTGCCAGGACACAGGAGGCAGGGGTAGAGGAAGGGGCGGGGCCTCTTCCCAAGTGCCTGATGGGGCTGAACCTCTATACACCACCCCCGTGTTCTAACAAGCACCTCAGGGGAGGTATACAGAGGGTCAGCCATGTCTTGCGCTCTTGGGAAGAGGCCCTGCCCCCACCCCTAGCCCTGCCCTTTATTCCTAAAAGGCCTCTCAGGAGAGGTATAGAGGCTCAGCCCTGTCTCGGGCTCTTGGAAGGAGGCCCCGCCCCCTTCCCTAACTCTGCCCTCTGTCCCAACAAGAGCCTCAGAGGAGGTATAGATTCTCAGCCCTGTTTCAGGCTCTTGGGAAGCAGCCATGGCCACTCCTCTAGCTCCGCCCCCTGTGTCCTAACAGGCGCCTCAGGTGCTCAGCCCCGTCTCCGGCACTTGGGAAGAGGCCCTGCCGCTCCTCTGGCCCCACCCCCGTGTCCTAAAAGGTGCCATCACCGCCCCCCTGGATCGCTGCAGCGCCCACCGGGGGGCGGTAGCGCCCACTTTGGGAATCGCTTCTCTAGAGGCTTTTTTCCCTCCTTTTTTCATTCCAGAGCAAAACCTTAGAGATAGGTCTTAGAATTTGGTCTGGGTTCTTTGACCTGGCAAATTCAAACAGGCAACCTAAATCATGTACTTACCATTATAGATAGTGCTTATCTATAATAGCTTGTGTACTTACCACATAGTTATTTTACAGCATAGCTGATAGTTTACCTCATAGCCTTGCACTCAACCTATAGTCATTCCACAGCTGGTACTTACCTCACCTCACAGGTAGCCTAGTACCTACCTTACCTTATAGCTTCCACATAGCTTGTGTGCTTCCCTCATATAGTCTGTATAGCCTTCATTCTCAATCAATATACAGTAGAGTCTCACTTATCCAACACTCACTTATCCAACGTTCTGGATTATCCAACGCATTTTTATAGTCAATGTTTTCAATATATCGTGATATTTTGGTGCTAAATTCGTAAATACAGTAATTACTACATAGCATTAATGTGTAATGAACTACGTTTTCTGTCAAATTTGTGGTATAACATGATGTTTTGGTGCTTAATTTATAAAATCATAACCTATTTTGATGTTTAATAGGCTTTTTCTTAATCTCTCCTTATTATCCAACATATTCGCTTATCCAACGTTCTGCCAGCCCGTTTATGTTGGATAAGTGAGACTCTACTGTAGTTTTATTTCTGTATAATTTCAGTGATTTTACCTCATATTATTCCTAATGCAGTAAAAGGTTTATTTTCTGTGTTATTAAACTCAATTTACAATCTTTGTTTTCTATTATATGTTTCTGATTCAACATTCAAGATTCCTGCTTGAAATTACCATTTCCTGTGTTCAATAAACATATTTTTGGTTATCTGAAACCAGCTGCAAGAGTGTTTACTTTAAAGTTTGAGGTATAATAAAGGGTAAACTGATCGCCGCTTGGGTAGCCAGACACATATAGATAGTTATTCCCCCAGTATGCCTTCACAAATACCATTTTACTATGTCATTGTATATAAGGGAATTTGAGCATCCATGGATTTTGATATCCATGGGCAGTCCTAGAATCAAATTCCAGTGGATCACAAGCATAATAATATGCCACAAATACTGTAATAATTTTAGACATGTTGGAAGAAAAGTTACCAGTACATTGCATTAGGTAGCTTAAGAAGAACTAAGATAAAGAAAACAGTTTTCTCTGTGACTTACACTATCCTAATGTAACTACACAAGAATATTCTCTCTATTTTGCTAAAGGGCCTAAGTCTGAGTCAGGAGGTCTATCAATACACTTTTGTAACATTGTTTCTATTTAGCCTGAGCAAATCTCACAAAATCTGGATAGAAACGCCCATGCAATAAAATGTGTTTTTATAGATATAGTCAGACATGATCTTCGGTATCCTTGTTTTTGCCTCATAATAATTCAGCTTGCAACTTGGGCTTGTCTGCTTTGTAACTCTGGGGTCCAATAAGAGTCTTCTCACATATTCTCATGGATGAACACATTGGGTTATTGTGATTAAGTGGTAAATATCTATGGGGCTTGAAATTTAACTTGTAGTTCCAAAAAGAAATGTCAGTACTCTTAGTAATTCAAGGGCTGGTATGTTGTATAATGTCATGGGAACAAGAAGCTCTTGCAATTTGAAAAGATAGTTTCAAAAAGCCAATCTTATGAACAATTGCTGGGGGCTTTTGGTAGCACTAGGAATGTGACAGTCTACACTCACACTCCTAGTCCATATTTGCACTCCTACTGATGACATTTCTGTGCACGTTGCACATAATTGGTTGAAGAAATGTTTCTGCTTGATGTGAAAAACAATATAGTGTCTGTTCCTCTGTTGTGACTGCGCCTTCGGGGATTATGGTTGATGGTGATGGGATTCGAAGAGGAAGAAAAAACCCTCACTGGAGGAGTTGCGCAGGAAGCGACTTAGAGAGCTTAATGGGGGTTCTTCTGAGGAAGATTCAGATGGGGAGTTTGGGGAAATGGATGCTGAGGAACAGGTGGTGGCTGGGGAAGTGGGCACTGAATGGGCACAGCCACCGGAGATGTCTGGGGATTTGGGGCCTATGGATACTGCTGAACCTGGGGTTTCTGCAGGAGCAGATCCCACTTGGGATGCTTGGAGAAGGGAGGATGGTTCTTTAAGTGTTCATGGGGCTAAGTGTGGGCAGGATGATTGGGACTCCGACGAACTGTTAGGCACTCCTGATCCACGAGCCCTAGCTGTGTGGAGTTCGGACTCTGAGTAGATTTGGGACACCTGGTGTTTGGGTGTGAGTGTTTGGTCACCCAGGAGGAAGGGGAATAAAATGGGAATGTTTGGTCACTGCACTTTGCGTGTGGCAAGGTGTTGCTGAGGCGCCATTGGGATCTCTGTGCTTTCGTGAAGACTAGACTTGGACTGTGATTCGGATGTAAGTTATCTGGGACTGCTCAGCAGCGGAGGGATGGAATGTGTGGGTTTCCCTGGACTGCACTCTGATTACTATTTTTAGCTGCTGATACCATCGTTGCTTGGCTCTTTGTGCCTTTTCGTGGACCTGGTTTGGATGACTGCACCCTCTTTGGACTCTGGATTGGAATTTGACCTGGCTTCTGTCTTCGCCCTCTGACTGACGACTACTCCCGGCTTCTGACTACTGGTTTGCCTTTCGGAATTTGCTGCTGCCTCCTGACCTGACCTTGGATTCTCCTGACGACGGCTATTCATTATTCCTTTGAAGCTCTCAGCTTTATCTGCACCGTGGAAGCAGTTTACTGCACTTCTAGTTTGTTTTGTTTTCAAACCAGTTTGCTGTTTTTCTTTTGGGAACTGTCCCTTTAAATCTGCAGAGCCGGCTGGCTGTTTCAGAAATGGTTTGGAGCCAAAAGAGGCTTTTGCACTTTCAGTTATACTTTGCAGCTTCTGGAAGGTTTCAAGTCTTTGTTTATTTTGCATATTTTCTAGCAGTCAACTCAATTTGTTCTCTAAAGCTGAATTGAAGTGTCTTTTAGTTTTTATTGAATGCCAGCGTGGAAAATAGCTTGGCTTGTTTTTGAGTTATATTTTTGTCTGAACTACTCTTGAAACACTGATAAGTGAAGTGTTTCAAGGATATCCTCTGTGTTTATGTTACTTTTGGCTTATCTTCTGAATAAACTCTGTTTTGTTTGTTAACTGGCGTCTGACTCTTGACATCCTCAATTCATATAGAACAACAGGCTGCATTAAAAGATGACTTTTCTTTCAGGATAGCCAGTGAGATAGCTTCCTTTGTCACAACAGAAATACCCATTCGGTCAGGCAATAAGCGCAAGAGAAGTTGTGTGGCACAAAGAGCTATGTCCCCTCTAAAAGACTCACTTTAAGTGGAAGAAATGGGAACATGCTAACAATGTCTCTTCAAGATGGTAATATTGGGAGAGAGGAATAAAAACCGACACTGAGAAGTAGGGCTGGTGAAAATTGAGCTGTGCTTAACAATTAGGCACTGAGACCTTGCAAAAATTAGAATGCTGTTCTGATAAAGATGACAAATGTTGGGTATTTTTAGAAATCTGGTGGGCAGTATCCAGAACCATTGTAGGCAGCTCAGTATAAATCTCCTTCTAAAAGGCATACGCCTGGTGGATACTTGTAGGAATACCCACATGTCCAGTAGAAATTTAGACAATCTTTGCACGTGTCTATTTAAAATTGCCCATTGTCTTTCTAGATGAAATGTGTAGAAAGTGCTAGAAGCTGTCATTAGGAAAGAAAACTTTACTGAATGTGATCAATTCTTTTGAATTTCACACACTATGAATTATGAATAGCATGAGTTGAACTTACTGAATGGAAACAGATGGGAAGAGAAGATGATTAATTGAAACATCAGCAAAGCAAATTGCCTTGTAAATTTGCTGGTGTTTGTTGTGATTTTGAAAACTAAAAACACGATGGTGTAGCAGATGGATGGTACATAGGGTTGGCTGCTAAAGGGGCACTGGGGCAGGCTGCATGCAGGTACAAGGTTGAAATGAAAAGGCACATGGAATTGTACTAAAGTAGTAACAGACAAATCAAATTAGCAGGAATGTGTCTCTGAGGTTTGCAGAGTTTGGAAACCTCGGTTACAATAGACATTGAAGTGCTCTCTCGTTTTCTCTGTGAGTGGGTGGATCCCAATGCACTACTTTGAGTTTGGATCCTGAGAAAAAAAGCAATGTATAAATATAACAATAGAGGTAACAAGAATAATAATAACAGCAATAATAATACCAACAACAACAACATTAGTGCTGTAGTTTGGCAGAGTGCATAAGTAATTGTAACTACCACACCGAAGTGCAGCTTCTAGTACAACGTATAATTGAAGCAGGGTAGTTACAGTAGTGTTATACTGCTGAGTACTGTTTCATTATCCAGGTGAAGGCCACAAGGGAGCACTAGAGAAAGAAGGATAGTCCATTTTATAGGGGTGGAGTTGAAGGAGGAAAACCATTTCCCCCGTTTTCACTTGGTATCCCCCCTTCCCATATTACAAATGAGGGTTGTTTCCACAACAGGGACATGGATGAAGGGAATAACAGGAAAATATGGGGAATGGTTTTACTCCTTTACTCCACCTCCGTAAAATGGACTATCCTTCTCTGTCTAGTGCCCCCTTTTGGTCTCCACTTGGATAATGGAAAAGTACCAACTGCTATAATTGTGCAGTATAGCTGCATCCCAGGTCAGTTTGGAAGATTGGTGGGATGAATAATATTATTAAACCTGAGAAGAGAAGCAGACAGATATTGAAAGGAGGAACAAGATGAGAGACTGTGGACATCAGAGGAGAACATTAGGGTAGTATTGCTTTAAATGCAATGTTTCTCAGAGCTTTCTTGTGCGAGAAAAATGTTCATGTAATGCATTGAGTAACAGACGGGGAGTCAATAATATTAATAATAACAAAATGTTTGACATTCTGAATGAGTAACAAAACAAGTACTTGTTCTGAGTAGTATTCTCAATTTTGGAAATGAACTACTTTGTTCAACTACTTTGTTCAGAAGCAGGGGTGTAACAATGGGGTTGCAAAATGGGTTCATCCCCCACCCCTCCAATTAAGAATTTTGTCCTCACAACTGAGATATTTTTTAATCCCCAAATTTCTAGTAATGCAGACTGTGAGATATGGAAAGACAGTCACACTTAGAACTTTTCTATGTGCTCTTTTCACATTCCCTTGGTAACAGTGTCCACCCCTTTTCTTTACATGCCTAAATTCTACTTCTAAATGCTCAACTGTGGTGTTAATTTATTGCAATGCTAGATATTTGAAGACAGATTGAAAGGGCAGGATTATTGTCTGCTGGTAGGTAACCCACCTCATACCTACAATCTTGTATGGGAGCTGCAATGGGGGAATGCACTTTTTTTGCCCAAGGGCAGAGTAAATTGTCCTTCTTCACTTTCCTCAGCACCCACAGAGTGAAGATGCTCAAAACTGAAGACCCCCAACAAGCATAGACAGTGAGCTACAGGATGCCAAATATGGGCTGAGAGAGGGCTAAGACTGGGTCAAGCCATGCAGCAGTAGAGCAGCTCTAATGCATCTCACCTGGCAAGAAGAGATGGTACCTCACTCTGCATCATTGGAAAAATCCAGCCAAGGATCTTCACAAAGGAGAGTCCATGAAAGGGAGGGCGAGCCAACTTACTTTAAAGAGATTTCCGTATTGTTTGCATTTGATGCTGGCAAGTTAGGAAATCGTTTTCAGTGTCAGATGATTCCGGAAAACATTGGAATCTTATAAGTCGCAGGGTCCACAGACACCATAGATGAGTTTTTAGACATTAAAGTCAAAGCTAATTCACCCCCTCCCCCTGCCCAAGAATCATTACACAGAAAATGAAATATTGTAAGAGTTCTGGAGGAATAACTATATGAAAAGTATAAGATGCTCCCAAATATAAATATTGCCTGGGAAACTATCAGTCTGAAACAATCATGTTTCCTATAGCTTTATGTCCCAGAAAATGTATTTTGCAAAACAAGGGCTTAAAAATAAAGGAAGAGACTCAATTAACAATGGCATAGGGTGATGTTAGGGCTGGCCTACTCCTTGTGGCCAGTAGGTGGCGCTTGAGCATTCCTTTAAGTTTAAGGTAAACTATGAAGTTCCTGATCTGTTCAACATAGAAAAAAAGACCTATTAGTTACCAGTGTACCAGATTCAGTGTTCTACTGAACATATCAGCATGCGTAAGCAATAGTCAGAAATGAAGATGAAGTTAGAATATAAATGGGCGTTAATTTCTTTGTCAGTATTGGAAAACTTCCCCAGTCTGCCTTTGTATGTCAGAAAAGGGCATGCAAGGAAACATCACCTGCTGAGAAGGATTAAGAAAATGAAATATTTATCACAATGAAATCCACCTCCTATATCCATCCATGTGTGAAGAAGAAAGCATTGTTCAAGTAGTCAGAAAACCAGGATTATGATATCCAATTAGCCTGTTCTGTGGCATGGTATTTCTTTTCCCAAAGTGAGTGGCATCACTAGGCTATGGTGGCTAAAGAGAAATAATATACAGTGTATGTTGGATACTGAAGATGGGTTGTTTTTGTGCATGGGCAAAGCATTTGTTTTTCTCAACTGCTTTCAGCTCGGGGGGGGGGGGCAATGACAGTGCTTTCTCAAATGGGGAGCACCTGCATTTCCTTCTCCCAGTAGATTCAAGTAGCAGGCTCTTAATGGTCCAGATTGGTTCCTTCCTCCTTTCCCTTCCCTTCCCACTGTTAAAAAGGAGCAGCAGCAGCCCTTCCCAGGCCTTCATGGAGGACAAGAACATGAGAATAATGTCATTTCTAAAAGGGGACTTGTGTGTATGTAAAGGGCACTTACACAAGTGTTAGGCCATGAACAGGATGCCAGTTTCTATTTCTTAAGTGATCAGCAATAAATTTAACATGCAAATACAACAATGTGCTTCCAAGTAACTATGTTTATGCATCATACAATTTAGGGATGACCATTAAATTAGTCAAAGGCTAAAATATGAGATATGAAGTATGTGGGGTGGATGAAGGTGTGGGGAAAGTGGGCATGTGACTGACAGGTCCACCCTCTAATCGTAGAATACATTTTACAAATGTTTCTCCCTAATGTTTTGGAATGGAGCATGGATGGGACTGTGAGATGGCAACCCTTCCGATAACCACCATACTTCACTATTATAAAAACTTTAAATTGGTTTTCAGGGCTCTTATGCCCCAATGCTAATGCTCCAGGCTTGGTTTCTATGGGGCTCTTATGTTCCAATGCTAACGCTCCAGGCTTGGTTTCTATGGGGCTCTTATGCCCCAATACTAACACTCCAGGCTTGGTTTCTATGAGGCTCTTATGCCCCAATGCTAATGCTCCAAGCTTGGTTTCTATGGGGCTCTTATGTTCCAATGCTAATACCCCAGGCTTGGTTTCTATGGGGCTCTTATGCCCCAATACTAACACTCCAGGCTTGGTTTCTATGAGGCTCTTATGCCCCAATGCTAATGCTCCAAGCTTGGTTTCTATGGGGCTCTTATGCTCCGAAGCTAATGCTCCAGGCTTAGTTTCTATGGGGCTCATGCTCTGATGCTAACAGTCCAGGCTTGGTTTCTATAGGGCTCTGATGCCCTGATGCTAACACTCCAGGCTTGGTTTCTATGGGGCTCTTAAGCCCAATGCTAGCCAGGAGATTGGTTGAAAACACTTTCTCATGTATCCAAAGGTATTCCAAGAAGGGCTCCAACGCTTCAAATTGGAAGGTTAATTTGGAAGCACCAAACCATCTCGGAACCCTGTTTGGAACCCAAAATAGATATGATTTTATTATGATTAATGACAATTCTGATTAATTTACTTATGCCTACTGTTCAGCAATGGAACCCTCTCTCTGCCCCAGAGAGTGGTGGAGGCTCCTTCTTTGGAGGCTTTTAAGCAGACGCTGGATGGCCATCTGTTGGGGGTGCTCTGAATGCAATTTTCCTGCTTCTTGGCAGGGGGTAGGACTAGAATCCAACTATGATTCTACGATTCTATTATTCTAATTGAAGGCACATAGCAGCAGCAACAACGAGTGGTGTGTGAATGGGATATGAGGTTGTATTTCCTTCTCTACGGTTGAACCCTTCTTTCTTAATATACATTATGTCTCCCGGGACTGTTTCCTGGGACAAGGCGATTACATTGTTAATAGGGTTAGATATATTCATTTGAAAACTGCAGCTCAATATTGCTGGGTGTTTCCCCTATACCTTTCTCAACCACTTAGTCCTCTAAGTTCTCATTGGAATTAACTTCACAAGCCTCAGTTATTTTCATCCTTCAAAACTGGGCAGATTACCTATCCTATTTCCTTTTTTAAATTATCATCTTACTTCGACAGAGCCCTTCTTTGCCATGCCAATTATGTATTTTAAAATATGTTTTGTGCCGATAAAGCTTCTTACCAATTTCTCTTTCTTAAAGCTAGGGATGCTGCTGACACAGGTGCTTGCCGATACACAATATGCTTCAGAATTGCTATAAATACACCATAGGCTCATTATTTGCATTAAGGTTTTAAATAAATCTGTAATGATTAATTAACTAGTTGTGAAGGTGTGCATAAATTAATATCTGGGAGCAAGCTGAATTCTCAAATCTGGTAAACATACAGTATGTCTTATTATTCTAGTATCCAATGATGCATGATGCACTGTGCAACTCAAGAAATGCCTTTCCCTGCCAATGAGTTACTGTTGAACAAATCTCACATACACAAACACAGGCAGATGCAGACACACAAAGAATAGGTAAAGGAAATAATTATAAAATTTGTGTGGGTGTTGTAAAGAAACAAGCTGAAATGGAAAACTTTTGCTGTAAAATTATAATAAAAATATGTGTGAATAAAAAATGCTGGGGAATGAGGTAAGGCATAATTCATAAGATAATTGTGTCATATTTATATGAATCTAAGATCCATCTTTTTTGGCTAAATGACCATGCCAAAATTGGGGTGCATTACATTTGCAAAATACGGTAAAGTGCACATGGGTGCATGCATAGGAGAGGCACTGGGAGCAGGAGCCCACTACTTTGCCAGAACCAGGTTTGCAGAGGTGGTTGCTATAACTTTCCTCTGAGCCTGAGGGAACGAGACTTAACCAAGGTCACCCATAGGGTTTCCATGGCTGAGTGGGGGTGTAAACCCTGTTCCCCAAGTCTGAGTCAAATGCTCAGACCACTGCACCATGTTATAGTCATTTACATACAATAATAAACAGGGGCCAGTCACTTGAAGAAAGACTACAAAAAAGGGTGTCATATATTTTGGCATGTGTCCCATTTAGTAAGAGCTAATTCTTAAACTAGCTGTCATTGGTATTCTCTTCATGTCATTAGTTAGTATGGAGTCATGATTAAATGGGTGACCTTTGCTGAACACCTTGTCAAAAGTAATGACTAAGGTTTATAAATGTCTGACTATCACAAAACCTCACACGGTTAATGGCAGAAAGGAAAGGATTAGAAGTACAGTCCTTAAAAATCCCACTACTTTTCCTGTCATAATAAACCATAGTGGATTCCATTTTTTTTGGAATGATTTTTCTAAAACATGAGGCATTACACCAGGTGATTTCAGAGTCACTTGTTGGCTGTGTTCCTGCATTTGTAATGGGGGTCTTCTGGCATCTTCTTAATTAGCAATGTCTGATTGATCTGCTAGGTAGTGACTCGGTATGTTTATATTCTGAACTTATAAAAAAATCATTATTGTTCCTGTGGTGTTAATATGTGCCTTTAAATTTTATTCCATGGGTGAGCATGATTTTTCTTTAAAAAAAATCTAATTACCGGAATACATTGTAAAATGACAAGCCATTTTCAATGTTTGCTTGGGGTGATAGGAATCTGACATGAGTTGAAGTGTTTCAGCCATAAAAACCATTAACATTAAGAATCCAAAACTTAGTTCTTAAAGTGGGAAAGAAATATTAATCTGAAATCTAAAAAATATATGAGACACCTCATTCGATTTAGCAAGGACAATATCCTTAGCAGTGAAAAATGGCCCTGTTGTTCAGGCAAACTCTTGTGATGGGTTTTGCCTGTGAATCAGGGACAGATTAAAAGTGTGCCTTCATGTTCACCCCAACCAATTTAAAATGAAAGAAGACTAGGTGATGTAACCTGAAAATCAGTCCTTGAATTTTAGTCTGATAATATCTCAGGATTCAATTATTATCCCATAAAGCCATCCCTAACGGCTGTGATCATTTCAAAAGCACAACTTCTTTTTTGGTGGAGTGTGTGTGTGTGTGTACATTTACCATTCTAGTGCATCTACATTAAAACCACAAAGCTTAAACATGAAGGGGTAGCCAAAAGTGGAATTTCTTAAAAGGAAACACGCTGGTAGGAATCCTGTTGAAGAGTTATATACTAACATAAAAATCACTGCATTTTCTCTGAGGCTGAGTTAAGTGCAATTTGCAGGGCAGTCATTCTGCAAGGTCACACACACAATCCTCTCCTGTCCCTCTCCTTGAAATGTGACAAGTTATTCATGCCTTGGTTACATCACAGTTAAATATACAGTTATCTGACAGATTATAGTGCCTCATATGAGCCTGGCTGAGCCTAGGAAAAGCCTTTCTTTCAATCTCCCCCCAGGCACTGGTGGAAATGTGCAATAGGGCCTTTTCAGTGGCTGCACCTAGGGCTGGGATTCCCTTTCTAGGAAAACCCAGCTGATCTCCTTGATGTTAGCAGACATAGACTTTTCCCTATGAAATTTTGAGAACTTAAGGTTGTTAAAGAAAAGCCTTCAAAGAACATGCTGTTTTAGGTTTTGTGGTCATTTTTAATTGTATGTTTTATACCTTTTTTTTTTATAAAAGAGTTGTTAATAGTTTAGCTTGCCCAGTGGTAAAATGATAATTTATCTCCTAAAGTATCAATGAATTTTTTTGCCCATATAGTATATAAACATTGACCAACATACACCCCCCAAAGCTAGCAGTCTTCTGAGTAACTGTCGGATGTCCAGCCTTTGCAACATTTTGGTGATAATCTGGTGAAAAATGGGTGCAGATAACAACAGGAAAAGGAAAAAAAATGCACAAACATTATTTATGTGTTTCTGTCCTGACCTGGTGTTTAGAGTAGAAATCACCCTGAGATCTCTAGAACAGAGCATTCTTAACTCTAATGGCTACCAAAGTGTCAGAGTACTGATTCTAGCATCCTGACCCCCAAAAGCCAATTGCTATTCTGCCTGAGCATGATGGAAATTGTAGCCCAACACACTAGTGAACAATGAATAGATTGAAGCAAAGTATTCAAAAGTTACAAATTAAAGAAAAGAAATAGGATGGCTAATAGCTGAAACAATGTTTCGGCAGTTTTTTGAAACATTGGAGCTAGGTTGATCATAAAATGATACATTTAGAAGAGAATGCAAGGACCATCCAGTCTAATACTATTCTGACATGTAGAGATGCACAGCCTCTGTTCAAAAAGCTCTAGAGAAGGAGACCCTATCACACTCCAAGGCAACCCAACCCAACCACAGTTCAAGGCACTTTGATAGTTTTGGCTCCAGCTCCAGCTGCTAGAGATGCTCCCCTATTGTGTTGCAGTAAGGATTCACAGTAAGGGTGCATAGCTTGTACATGAGCCATACAACAGTTTAATGAAGCAGGGAATGACAAGATTGAAATGCTAGACTTTTTGATTCCCAGAAATGATATATGCCCCCTCACTTCATATTTTTCTCTGGAAAGAGTTACAGTCATATGACCCCTCCCCATCTTTCCATCTGTTTGTCTGTCTCTCTTTGCAAATAGATTTCTCCACTGAAACATAAAACATTAAGACCCATTAATTGTGTAAAAGACTCACTCTTGATGGACACAAAAACTGTTCCAATTAGCTTGATAATATGGCTAAACACAGGTCTCTGTATTTTTGAGCACTCCTTGGAGTTTGTTTATGAGTGACTGCCAAGACTACACATCAAAATATTCCAGTACAATACAGGGACTCATTGTGACTTACCTTCTGATGCATTCTAGGCACAATCTTCAGTCTCCCGAGCCAATTAGTGGCCAAATTCTAGTAACCTCTCCACCCCCTCTCCCATTGCATCAAAGTCGATTTTCCATTATTGCTGTAGTAAAATTATTTCCTAGAGCAGTAGATACTTACTGCCATGAATAAAACCTTTATCATGTAATTTTGAATTCTTTGTCTAGTCACCTGGCTTCTAGACTCTGAAGAAAAATAATAGGAACTAAGAGGTAGGCTGATGAACATTTATGTAGGAGGTTCTTTTCCAGTCACTTAACTTGAGTTTTCATTTTGTTTCTTTTGTTTCCCCTTCCCCATTCCATACTTTGTACCACCCTTTCATTTGTACCCAGTGTCCCAATTATTCTTTCTTTGTCCTTTTGGTTAAAGAAGGAAGGGGAAGGGATTTTCATGCTGGCAGTGTTTGCTCCCTGATGGGCTGGGGAGGGGATGTTTCTGCCTTTGCGATACACCTCTAACCTGCACTGTGCTGCCAAAGGCACCTCTTTTTGGGAAGGGAGCATGCTTTGGGAGTGTCATTCTGATTTATTTTTCTTCCAAAAATGATTTAGCAACTTGATAGGGATTTTTCATGCTAATCAAATTAGCTATTTAAAATCCTTTTGTTACTCCGCAAGACCTTTTCATTTATGAATACATGCCTAAATTTCACCATATTCTGTATACTCTCACTTTGCACAGGTAAATAAAATACAGTCAGCAGTCCAGATTCTATGGGGTTAGGAAATTGCTATCTTTTTAAAATCCAATAGGTGATATAGAATTTAATGCCCATTGGAAGCTGAATATAGAATTGCACTGGGGAACCTAGAGAAGGCCTCTTAAAGGGCTAAAAGTTCACCACTCAAATCTTTTGGTGGGCCGCACCTCATCCTCCTTCCTGCCAAAGGGGAAAATCCACTTCTTCCCCACCCTCACACCATTCTAATGCGGGTGTCATGCAGCTGGGGAGGCACCAAGGGGGAAGCCCAGGGAAATTGTGCATGGCTGGGGAGGGGCCTGAATTTTCTCGCAGGCTGCAGAGAAGGCCTTTCTGGGCTGCCTCTGGCCTGTGGACCATATGTTGTGCAGACCTGACCTAGAGGTTCCTAGAAAAGTGTTCTCTGGGACCTCCAGCATTACTGAGGAAAGTTGACCATAGTGTCTGGAGGACTTGGAGATTCCTAGAGGGAACATTTGTAATGTTCATTTTTAATCAAATCTGAGAATAACTAAATCTGCAAAAATCAAACTCACAATTATGGAGGGATGATTATACTAATCTAGGGAAATGGGATTTAACACTTGCCTCTTTAGATGACACAAGGAGATACTGAAAAGTTGGGATTTTATTTAAGTTTATTAGACTTTGATCAGATGTGAAGGCTAAGTTTGATAGCCAGGCCTGATCTGACTTGGCCTTTTGCTAGATACATGATCTAGTCAAGAACAATAGAGCAATCATTGACTTTTTCTTCAGGGCTTGCAACAAAGGAGCTCATTGGAGTATCTTTCCCTCCAGCTGAGAAACACACAAATGCCACCACTACACAAAATGAAACAGCTGCTCCTACCAGTGCTTTTAAAGTTTCATGAAATGGTAACAAATTCCTATTTATTATTTAATTTGTAGTACAAGATGCAGAAGGAATTTGGGATTTTAGATGATTTTTACCTTAAATGCCAAGATATCTTGGCAGATCTTCAGTGTAAAGCCCGCATAGGCATAGGCCAGACTTGTTTCTCAGTCTCAGATAGCAGAATGTTTTGGCCTCGCCCTGGCCACGATTGATGGATTGAATGAGAGCTCTGTATTAAAAAAATGGTGGGGGCAGGGGGAGGGAGAAGAAAAGAGGTACAGTGTTCCCTCACTTATCGCTGGGGTTAGGTTCCAGGGCCACCCGCAATAAGTGAAAATCTACAAAGTAGTGATACTATATTTATTTTAATATTTATACATTATTTTAGTAGTTATACACTATTGTAAGTCTTTATCAACCAATTGTGTGTTGATAAATCACCTCCTTCTCCTCCCGTTGCCACTTGGGCTCCTTTTCTCTCCCTTTGGCTTCTCTTTCCTCCCTTCCTTAGGCTATCAATTGTAATTTTTTATGAGTTTATTGAAAAACCACGAAACAGCGAATCCGCGAAAAGTGAACCGTGAAGTAGTGAGGGAACACTGTACATCAATTTGTGGCTATTGCAGCACATAGTGGATTTGCTGCTTTGAGGAAGCACTCCGTACAACTTGTATAAAATAGTTTGCCCATGGGAGCTACAAAACGTTTGTAAATATGCTATCCATTATAGTTGCTTTTTCAAAAATACCTTCTAAACTACTCAAAGCCAGGATAGTATGACTCTGATACTCCTTATTGTTTGGGAAAAGATGGAAGGCTAAGGGGGCTGACTATTATGTCAACTGTGAAGTCCTGAGTTAAATAAACACTTGTAATTCCTACCAGCCTCACCTAGTATGGTGAATAGGGGAGAGTCTGGGTGAACTGCAGCCCAAAAATATAGAGCAAAAATATGTTTTTCTTGGGATTGGGTGGGGTGGTCAATCATATAGCTGTGTACTTAAATGACTAAGCCAAAACTTGGTTTATTGACTCATTATTCGTAGAATAATAGAATAATAGAGTTGGAAGAGACCACATGGTCCATCTTACCATGGAAGAAAAATAACCCTGACAGATTCTTAAGTTTGAAGGCTGTTTTGCTGCTCAACAGCAATATCTACCATTTTATATCTGTCAGACATGCCATTCATATGAAAGAATCATATGAAAACATGTCACTTCTGCTGAATTGCCTTCAATACTCAAAGCACAACTGGAATTTGTGTGGTGATCTTAAGGTAGTTGCAATTCTACTTGGTCTGCAGCTTGGCTACACAAAGTTTTGCTGTTTCCTTTGTGAGTGGGACGGTAGTTATGTTTTCCTGAGCCCCAGTGGCATAGTGTGTTAAAGCACTGAGCTGCTGAACTTGCAGACCGAAAGGTCCCAGGTTCAAATCCCGGGAGCGGAGTGAGTGCCCGCTGTTAGCTCCAGCTTCTGCCAAACTAGCAGTTCGAAAACATGCCAATGTGAGTAGATTAATAGGTACCGCTCCGGCAGGAAGGTAATGGCGCTCCATGCAGTCATGCCAGCCACATGACCTTGGAGGTGTCTACAGACAACGCCGGCTCTTCGGCTTAGAAATGGAGATGAGCACCAACCCCCAGAGTCAGACATGACTGGACTTAACGTGAGGGGAAACCTTTACCTTTACTAGTTATGTTTTGGAACATCTCAGTCTATGTGAGGACATTTGCTTGATATATGAAACACCACACATTTTTATTGTTTATTTAGAATATTTATACCTTGCCCCTGAGTCAGAAAGGCTCCCAGAGCAGCTTACAAATGGTTCCTTTGACAGTTTCCTGCTCTCAAGCTTACAGTCTTAATGAGACATAACACATAAGGAAAAGGGGATGGCAGTGAAGGGAAGGATTAGCTTTATCAGACATTGCCTGCTCTTTTCTTCCTCAGAGGCAACATCATGAAATGGAGAGAGGACCTTAATTTTATGTAATTATTAATTGCAGTTAAGTAAACATAATTCATTAATCTTATTCCAATTTTAGATCATCCCAAACAATAGAGTTCTGTGCAGAATATAATACATCATTCACTGTGGTACAGTGACACAATCATGTGCCTCTTCATCAATCATGCTGGCCAGAGTCTTTTTCATGACTTACAATGAGACAGCACCCTGTTGTGTTTTGGCATGACATGAAGTGATGCCAGGAGGACAGTAAAGAAAACTATTTTCTTCATCACAGAGCAGTTCAGGAATCAGCAGGATAGCTTTCTGTCTTGACAGAAATGGCTTTTTCTGTTATTTGCCCTATTATTGTGGTAGTGCATCCACTGCATCACTGCATCACTTTGCTGTTATTTTTGCTATTGTGCAGAACATCATGATCAGGATCCCAGGAAACTTCAGGAAAGATTGGGACGTGCTTATTTCCTTTTCACATTAGCAGTGAGGGCAAATGCCAATTTTAGGGTTTTGAATTAGAAGAGCATTCTCAAAACTAGACGTGTGGTTATATGGTATCATCTAAACAGAGTAGAATAATAAAGGATAAAAATCATCAGATAGTACTGTAAGGTTCGTAGAATTGTCCCCTGGGTTTGTTTATTTTTTAGTATAGTTTGTGTATTTAGGTGTGTGTTTTGTTTGCGTGTTTGTGTTCTGATGGAATTTTGTAGTTTGTTGTAAGTTAGTTGTGTAGTTTTAGCATTATAATTATAAAGAAGCATGCTTTTTTGCATTATTATTGCTTTTTAACTACATTTTTTTGAAAAAAAGATTATAATCATAAGAAACCTCAGAGGCAAGGTAGATGCTATTTGACTGGAAAGAATATGCCAGGGCAGTATCAACAGATTTCATGTATTTACCCCTCAGCTAAAAAGGCTCCTCCAGCATCTTACAATCAGTAATTTTAGAATTCATTGCCTTTAGACTTGTCATCTAAATAACACACAAAGAAAAGGGGATGCCAGTACAAGAAGGCATGAAATCCAGCAGATACAGGTTTCTCTTCTCTCCTACAGAGACCACAACTGTGGCCATTGGGAAGAAAGGAGGGCCTCTCATCAGCTCCTTGGGCAAAGGTATGGTGAGGGTTAGCTGCTCTTCTCCTTCTCTGAGGCCACAGCCCTGGCAGTTGAAACAGGGAGGGATGACCTCTTGCCAACATCTGCGGCGAAGGCAACAAAGAGCAGCTCCAGGAGGCTCCTCTCTTCCTTAGAGGTTAAGCCATATGTCAATGGGTGCATCTAGCACAGTAGTGTTGGATAGGTAGATAACAGCTGCCATCTCTCCCTCCTTTCCTCTCTGTTGTAAGCGGTTCAAGTAGCGATTTCAAATATCAGCCATACTACTCATTGCATATATGAACTGACCCTTGGGTAAAGTTAATTGGCCTTAAACTAGGGATTTAAGAATGGGAAATAAATTTGACAGTTGTGAAAAGGTAGTATTTTCCCCACCTCTTGAGATTCTTGGCCAAAGGAATGACACAGAAAATGTGCACATTTGTGAGGTTCATGGGACATTTTGTAGGAATAAAGCCAAAATCTAAAAATCTATATGGTTCAAATGTGTACCACAGGAAAAATAATCACAAATAATCACAAATGTCAATCGTGATAAAATGCATAAATAAAGCCAAATGAGTGAATAAATGCACACATTAGGGGAAAATACATAAGAAAATCTCACAGACACAGTCTTATTTTCCAATATTGGGGGAGGAAAAAGTGGATGGCAAGAAATTCAAGGTAGAATTTTAAGTAAAGTAATAAAATTGAAAGTGAGAGATCACTGTTGGAATGAAGATGTCAGTTTCGCCTTTCTCTGAACTCAGTGGTTCTCAACCAGGGTCGGCCCGAGAAAATTTTAATGATTAAGCGGGGGGCGAAAATTGCACCCCCCGTGCTGCGGGAGGTGTGGCCTGGCCCCACCTCCCGTGCCCTGGCCCCGCCTCCCACTCTGCTCGCCTTGGCCCCGCCTCTGGTGCAGCGTGGGAGGCGGGGCCAACCTGGCCCCGCCTCCCGCGCTGCTCACCCTGACCCCGCCTCTCACACAGCGTGAGAGGCGGGGCCAGGGCGCGCAGGATGGGAGGCAGGGCTCCGCCCAGACGGGGCCTTGCCTCCCGCCCCACGCGCTCTTGCCTTTTTTCCCAGGTGGCCAGACTGCAGTGAAGGTTCCTCCAGGCCGCGATTGCGGCCTGGAGGAACCTCCGCTGCAGTCTGGCCACCTGGAAAAGGCCAGATGGGCGAGGGTGACCAGCGCGGGAAGCGGGGCAACCCTGTCCCCGCCTCCCGCGCTGCTCACCCTGACCCCGCCTCTCACGCAGCGTGGGAGGCGGGGCCAGGGCACGCTGGGCGGGTGGCAGGGCACCGCCCTGACGGTGCCCCACCTCCCACCCAGCACGCCCTGGTCTAGCTGGCCTAAGTTGCTGGACGCAGGCCCAGATCGCCCAGCCGATCTGCGCCTGCGTCCAGCAACTTCCGCGCTTTGCCGTTTGGCGCGGCAGCGGCGGCGCTACGGGGCGCTGTCAAGGCGTCGACAGCGCCCCCTAGCGGCGTGCGCCCGAGGCCACGGCTTAACGGGCCTCATAGGTTAAACCGGCCCTGTTCTCAACCCATGGGTTCCCAGGTGTTTTGGCCTTCAACTCCCAGAAATCCTAACAGCTGGTAAACTGGCTGGGATTTCTGGGAATTGTAGGCCAAAACACCTGGGGACCCACAGTTTGAGAACCATGGTTAACTGCTATTTGAACTCAAATAGGATAGGTCAATCCCATTGATTCATTCAATTTAATCTAGTTAGGACTCTTAAAAGGACTCAGGGGTGTCAATTACGCAGACCTGCAGATGTATTTGTTCTGAAACTTCACTCATCACCAGTGGTACTGCTGGCAGAAAATTGGTGAAAGTTGGAGTCAATCAATATTTGGAGGGTCAATTGATTAAACCAAAAAATATGTGATGCACTTAATTTAAACATATTTATTTTGGACAAATTCTATGGACTTTGGGTGGACTAATACCTAATATAGTGCTTTTACAATCTACCTGCAAATAATTGTTGATGGTGATGATGAAAAAAAGAAGAATTATACTGCTTCTCAAATCTTGAGGAACCCTAACTCAACAGTTTCCAAAGCATTTTACAGAAAAGCCTCCACTTTGGCTGAAGTTACCCAGGAAACTAAGTAATTGCCATAGAAACAGAATATCTGTTTCTACTAGCAACAGCAAGTTACTAAGGTTCTTTGAAAGTGTAACATTTTAGAGCTACGCTGAGTTAAAGTTGTGATTTTTTTTGGAGCAGCTAGACCCCGTAAGTTTTTATGGAGCTCTATGGGTCTGTGACTTCAGCAATGGGATGCAATTGAAGCCTGAGCTTCAGCAATCACTCTGTCCACTCATGTGAAAATATTAAGACTTTTCTCTTTCTTTGTAATTGAACTATTCTACATTTATTATTCTGTCTCTTTTGACAGTACAGTTGGCCCCCCACACTTGTGAGTCTGATTTTGTGAATTTGCTTATTCATGTATTTGATTAAAATGTTCTGTCTTGGAATCTCTGCATCCTCCAGCAGAACTGACTATAATTTATGCTGGAGGACCTAGAGACTCCTAGAGAGAGCAATATAATAATAATAATAATAATAATAATAATAATAATAATAATAATAATAATAATAATAATAATGTTTATTTCTATCCTACTCCATCTCCCCAAGGGACTCGGGGAGGCTCACAACATAATTAAATGACAGTAAGATACATGAAATAAGATAAATAATAATACAACAAGTGATATAAAAACAGCAGGTAAGCTAAAACATAAGTAAGTAACATTAATAATAAAAATTATAAACATTAGCTAAAACACCATAATTCATATGAATTAGAAGGGCCTACTACTTTTAGAAACCTTCAGTGCCATTCACAGTGGTGCAATGTGCCAGCTGAAGTGCTGACCTGAAGACCTGAAGGTCGGCAGTTTGAATCTGTGAGATGGGGTGAGCTCCCATCTGTCAGTCTCAGCTTCATATTTGAGGACATGAGAGGAGCCTCCTACAGGATGGTAACACATCTGGGTGTCCCCTGGGCAACGTCTTAGTAGACAGCCGATTCTCTCACATCAAAAGTGACTTGCAGTCAGGAGCGGCTTAAGATATAAGCGGGGGAAGCATTTGTGGGTGGCAAGGAAATCCACTAGAGGCGCTGTTGAGGTGCCAGGGCCTTGAAAATTTACCTAGGGGCAGCCCGCCTTGCTGCTCTCTGCCGGGCTCCTTGGCCTGGTGCAGCAGTGACGCCGGGGCCTCAGGAGGCTGCTCCGAGTAGCCAGGGGACAGCACTCGGACCACCTGCTACTACTTCTGCTGTTGCTGCTAATGCTTGGGATCCGAGGTCGCTCTGGAGGCAGATCCCACCCTTGCCTGCTTTGTTTTCCTTCCTTCCTTCCTTCCTTCCTTCCTTCCTTCCTTCCTTCCTTCCTTCCTTCTTTCCTTCCTGCCTTCAAGTCCTGGCTGGGAGATCTGCTCTGGCTGCTGCACTCGCTGCTCTGGCTTTCCAAGCCTGGTGGGTTTTTCGCTTTCCCCCTCTATCGCTCTTGCAATCTCTCTCTCTCTCTCTCTGCCCCCCCACCCCCACCTTTCGATCTCTCTTTCCTGAGGGAGCCTGCTGATGGTGATCCGCAGCAAGCTCTGATATTATCCACTCACTGCATGGTGGGACGAGCTCCTTGCTCCTTTCATCAGGGTCCCCCCCTCTCTCTCCCTTCCTCTCTCTCTCTCTGTAATGCCCCCCCTTCCCACCACAAGCCTGGGAGCCAGCTGGGCACGGGGCGAGTTCATCCCAAAGTCACATTTTGCTCCAGCGAGGAAATCAGTGTCTAAAACCCCAGGGAAGTTTGGGGTTCGAAAGAGAGAGAAGGAAGGAAAGAAGGAAATGTGGGAGGGATAGTGGAGGGAAATAAACAGGCAGAAATCCTAATCCTTCGCCGAGGGGCATCTCCCCCCCCCCCCCCCCCACACACATGTCACGGACTCGGAGGAAAACAAGAGCGGGGGAAGAAGAGGAAGAAGGAAAAAACAGGAGGAGGAGGAGAAACAACAACCACAGCAAGAGAAAGATCTTGTTGTTGGCAAGGCAGGGATTTCATCTGGGGGAAACCACAGAGGAAAATCAGAGACTGGATCTATATTTTTGCAACTGCATTATATGGCAGTGTAGATTCAGTCCCTGATTTAATCTGTTTAAAATGCAGTTTTGCAACTGTGTTATATGGTCAGAGGAGACCCATATGATGCAGTTGAACTGTATTATATAGGTTTATACTGACTATATAATGCAGTTTCAAACCGCATCTGTGGCAGTGTAGATGCCACAGATGTGGGCCGGTCTGTGGCGCAGGCTGGAAAGCAAGCCAGCTGCAACAAATCACTCTGACCAAGAGGTCATGAGTTCGAGGCCAGCCCGTGCCTGCATCTTGTCTCTGTTCTATGTTATTGCATTTAATGTTTGCCTTTATGTGTGCAATGTGATCCGCCCTGAGTCCCCTTCGGGGTGAGAAGGGCGGAATATAAATGCTGTAAATAAATAGATCCAGCCTGAAATACAAAGTACATATATGTTGTGGAAGACTTTCATGGCAGAAATCACTGGGTTGCTGTGAGTTTTCCAGGCTGTATGGCCATATTCCAGAAGCATTTTCTCCTGACATTTCACCCACAACAATGACAAGCATCCTCAGAGGTTGTGAGGTCTGTTGGAAACTAGGAAGGTCCAGCATGGGAGAAAACTTATCTGAGGCAAGTGTGAATGGTGCAATTGGCCAGCTTGATTAGCTGGCCTTACAGCTTCAAAGTCTGGCTTCTTCCTGCCTGGGAGAATCACAGAAGTAATCACACAGAAAAACTCACAGATTTTCAGGGCAATCACTCCCCAAACCCTACCAGTATGCACAGTTGGCCATGTTGGGTCTGTATGCTAAGTTTGGTCCAGATATGTTATAAGCTGAGTTCAATGTTCTCTGAATGAGAGTGAACTACAACTCCCAGATTCCCAGGGCAATCACCTGGGGTCCCCAAACTTTTTTAACAGGGGGCCAGTTCATTGTCCCTCAGACCTTGGAGGGACGGACTTCCTCTCTGACGCAGAGCGAGGGATTCCAACTGATCACTAATTCGACTCATGGCAAGTCTCCTTGAAACTCCCTCCTCAACTCTCTTTGGACTTTACCTTTTCACACTTCCAGTCACATTTTAAAAATAATTTCCTTTGTTCAAAACTTAAATCTGAATCTACACTGCCCTATATCCTAGGATCTAATCCTAGATTTTCTTCTTATTCCAGATTATATGGCAGTGGGGACTCATATAAATCAGTTTAAATTAGATAATCTGGAATCAGATCCTGGGATATAGGGCAATGTAGATTCATCATGAGGCCCCTTCCATAATGCCCCTATATCCCAGTATTTGATTCCCTACACTGCCAGATAATTTATTTTTTTATTTATTTACAGTATTTATATTCCGCCCTTCTCACCCTGAGGGGGACTCAGGGCAGATCACATTACACATATAAGGCAAACATTCAATGCCTTAACATAGAACAAAGACAAGACAAACACGGGGCTCTGAGCTGGCCTCGAACTCATGACCTCTTGGTCAGAGTAATTTGTTGCAGCTGGTTGCTCAACAGCCTGCGCCACAGCCCGGATTATCTGTGATAAGAAGATAATCTGGGATCAGATCCTGGGATATGGGGGCAATGTAGATCCAGCCTGAGGTCCCTTCCACACTACTTCTATATCCCAGGATCTGATTCCAGATTATCTGATTTGAACTGGATTATTTGAGTCCACACTGCCAGATAATCTGGAATAAAAAGATAATCTGGGATCAGATCCTGGGAATTATGGCAGTGTAGATCCAGCCTGAGTCCCCTTCCACACTGCTTCTATATCCCAAGATCTGATCCCAGATTATCTGCTCTGAACTGGATTATATGAATCTACAATGCTAGATAATCTGGGATAAAAAGATAATCTAGAATTAGATCCTGGGGATTACGGCATAGATTCAGCCTGAGCCCCCTTCCACACTGCTGTTATATCCCAGGAACTGATTCCAGATTATCTGCTTTAAACTGGATTATATGTGTCTACACTGCCGGGTATTCCAGGATAAAATAATCTGGGATCAGATCCTGGGATATAAGGCAGTGTAGTTTTAGCCTAAGGCCCCTTTCACACTGACCCTAATTCCCAGGATCTGATCCCAGATTATCTTCCTATTCTATATGGCAGTGGAGACTCATATAATCCAGTTTAAATCAGATCAACTGGAATCAGATCCTGGGACATAAGGCAGCATAGAAGGAGCCTGATTTCCATTATTAATTCCAATGGGTTTAACATGGGAGGAAAACAAACCTCAATTAAGGTATCCGTTTTTAAGTGTGTATATCTTTTTTTGGGACACCCTGTTTAGAGTAAGTTCAGATGGAAAGTGGGGGTCTTAATACAGGAGGATTAAAGGCATAACAATCTATCCACTATGACATTTCCATGCAGTTTCAAACCAGTATTGTAAGGAGGAAAATGCAGAAAATCCTGGAACAATTGGAAGCCTGAAAGGGGAGGGAATTGCACCAATCACAGAGCCTTGATCCCCATTTAAGAAGTTTGCTGGAGTTCTCAGGAGTTTGTAGGAAGCTGCATGTAAAGGATCAGCTTAGATTGGGTGCAGGGGAGGGGACGTGATCTCTCCTCCATGCAATCAGGATAGAGGGGTCCTGATTCTCCCCGTTTCTCTGCTTTCTCAAAATGTTAATCCCCCCCCCCCCCGCCATTAGTGTTTCTTTGTATTGACTCTTGTTTTCCAAAGTTTTGATTTGTATTTATTTTACTCTTGGTAACTTAGGGTTGATATATACATCTTAGGACCTGATTGGTTTTTTTTGGGGGGGGGGGTGCCAAAATACGGTTTGCTTACACTTGAAAATTATGTAGGGCCAGCCCTGCTTGTAGTATATTCTCAATTCACTTTTGACATGATTTAAAAAGTGCAATTTGGAGGTCAGTTTCCAGTGAACATTATCCATTGAGATGTCCTTGAGAGAATCCTAGAAAAGTGCTCCCAGGTTAAAAAAATATTGGTGCTTTTGTTACTTTTGTAACTCTAGCAAATGTGGAGGGCTGACTGTAATAATTTATTAACTATCTGGAAAAAATTTCAAGGTTCCAGTTGTTGGAAAAGGATTCTTGGAAACTTTTAAAATAACATTTTATTTTATTTTTATTTTTAAGTGTATATCCTGTCTGTCTTGAGGCATGGGATTCAGGGATCTAACATATCTGAGTTCTGAACACTTGCGTTGAGGTGATACCTGCAGGAAGAATCAGAGGTAGCCTGATCTTTCATTAACAAGAGGGAGACACCCACCTCAAGAGTCAAACACAAGGGATGGTGAATTGGTCCCTTCCCTCCTGATCAGAGGGTGTTGGTATCTAGACTGGGATACTGGTTGGCTCTGGAGAGTTGCACCACAGTGTTTCTGCTGTAGTATTACTGTCAGTTGTTGGCAGTCAGAAATTGTCAATGACACAGTGGTGCATAAAAACCCAAATGGTACCTGTTGCTACTGTAAAATTGAAGAGTGAGTACTTGCCTCTGCCTCTACTTCAACTGCTTTAAAGTAAATCTGCATCCCATTGGTATGTGCAGGAAGACATCTGTGAGTAGAGATTATATTGGATGTTTCCTTTTTAAACTAGACAGTTGTTCTTTGTAATTTCCTTTCAGTCTTTTATGTAATTGAAAAATTGACAATGTGCCAACTGCTAATCTTTTCTGTGGGTGACACATATCTAGTCCCTTCCAGCCTTTCAAGAGTTGAAATAAGGTTTCATCCTATCAATGAAGAATTGTGTAATGTCACTTCTTTTCTCTCTCTCTTCTAATGTATAATAATTGAAAGTATGCAATTGCTATTCAAAATCCATACCACACATTTTTTTTTTAAAAAAAGGCAGTGCTATTCCAGGCCCCATCAAAGGTTCTGTTTCAGAAGAGTGACTGAGTAGTTAATGGGAGTACAATGCCTACCCATTGCCTGATTGAAATGACTTTGGGCTGGATTGTGTTTGGCCAGGGTAGGATGAGGCATGTTTGGTTTGTAGGAAATACGTTTTGGGATGAAGGAGATCTCATTTAAGGGGCCCACAAATGTCCAATCTTGGAAAATCAAGGCTTGGAAATGAAGGCAAGGCTTATTCTCCTGTGACAAGTCTGTACAGAGAAAGTTACACAACTGTGAACACTAGAGAATCCTTTAAGGTGAAGAAAAGTACAAAAAGGTTAGGACACAGGGATGTGTGACTTATGAGGAGGGGATGAGGCCACATTGGGCACAATTTTCTTGAACTGCCTACAGATGAAGACTTTCACAGAGGAGTGACTCCAGGAGTCTCCATCAACATTTGGTGTGGCCAGAAGGTGTGCAGGACTTACTAGGGAGTTGGCAACTGTCAACTTCATCATCCGGGCTAATATGCCCATCGTATGCCGGGTGCTTTCTCCTTTTGCCACAGAGACCATCCAATGACATAAATCTACTTCTGGCAGGGCTCTGTGGCAAAAGGGGAGAGGAAGCAGTATATGTCACCGCCATGGCAACATGGGAGCCATGTTGCATATACAACAGTGGGGGGAAGCTGGGTGGCAGATGCTCCCCCTCCTGTAGGATGGGGCCAAGGGTAAGTCGGGCAATGCGGGGTGTGAGGTGACAGGTTCTCCACACCCCCTGCCAGGCCCCCACAGATTTGCCATGATGCGTGGTGAATCCATAGGTTAATGTGAAAAGGTCCTGTGTATGGCTCAGCCTAATTCAAGGGATGGCAAAATGCAGCCTGTGATTCAAATGTGCCCCCCAAACCTGTTTTGGCACCCCCTGGTCTAAGTGGTCAATTGTACAGCCAGAATCCTCTGGTATCAAAATTGGCAATTTTAGGCCATTTCAGTTCAAGTGTGTGTGTGTGTGGGGGGGGGGGGGGGCAGGAGGGGAAGGAGGGGAAGGAGGGGAAGGAGGGGAAAAACAATGGAAAAGGGATGGATACAAGTAGGAAATGAGGGCTGTTATATAGAAATATTTTTCTCTTTTCTTTGTTAAATTGTTAAAATATATACTGTATACATCACCTATGTTATCTTCTAAACTTCCTCATGAGGAAATGTGGTTACGTTATGCTCTACTTGTTTGATATAATAAATAAATAAATAAATAAATAAATAAATAAAGTTATCCAGAGAAGAAAAATAAGACAGAGTGCAGGAGGAATGTTCCAAACCAAAAATGTCCGAACGATCGTGCCCAACTGGTTTTCTTTTAAAAAAATAGTTTGTACTCAATTAACTCAGCAGGGGGGAGTGAGAGGGGTAACAACTAGGCAAGATTCTGAAGTGTCAAGATATATAATTGAATGTCAAAGTAAAATTTCCCATATGACTCTATTTCCCTGGTAGGAAGAAACTCAACTCATTTGAAATGTGGTGATGGAGAAGAGTTCTATGGATTGCTGAAAAGATTAATTAATGGGTCCTAGAGTGAATCAAGCTTAAACTCTCCCCAAAAGCTGACATGACTGTCAGAACTTTAGCCTTATCAGGAGCAGACATGATTTACTACCCTGTTTCTCTGAAAATAAGACATCCCCAAAAAATAAGACCTAGTAGAAGTTTTGCTGAATTGCTAAATATAAGGCCTCCCCCGAAAGTAAGACCTAGCAAAGTTTTTTTTTTTTGGAAGCATGCCTACCGAACAGAACACAGTGCATGCAGGATTGGTAAATGTACATACCAGTTGTACATGGAAATAATGGTAATAACAAGAAATTCTTGATAGGATTCACAGTTTTTCTGGTTATGCTGGTTTCTGATGACAACTACTGTACAGTATATAATAAATGTTCATTTTTTTGTTCAACAATAAATGTGAATTCTTCTTCATGGAAAAATGAGACATCCCCTGAAAATAAGACCTAGCACATCTTTGGGAGCAAAAATTAATATAAGACACTGTCTTATTTTCGGGGAAACACGGTAGAAAGCACAATAATGCTTCCTACGGTAGAAGGCAATAAGAAAAGAAGAAGACCACATTTCAGAAGGATAAACTCAATCAGGGAAGTCGCATCTTTTAAGTCTGCAAGATTAGAGCAAAGCTGTTGATGATAGGATGACTTGAAGGTCTCTTGTTCATAGGGTCACAATAAGTCAGAATTGACTTGATAGCAGTTGACAAGAACAAGACAAAACAAGGGTCATGCTGGTGTCTTGTGCTGGCAAATGGTACTTTTGGGAGTGGTGCATCAAGGAGAAAGCTGCATCTAGACAAAACCCTTCTAGATTGAAAAAAGTCTAGATTGGAAAAAAAAGTGGAACAATTTTTCTCTCCTAGCAGGGACAACTTTTATTGCCACTCTATCATTACGTTCCATGCAGTCATGCTGGCCACATGACCTTGGAGGTGTCTACTAGGCTTGATCGATCCATGAAAAATTTGATTCTAAACTCGTTTCAAAACTAGAGGGGGCATTTTTTCGTTTTTGTTGCTAATAACGAATTTGGCCCCCAAAATTTTTCGAAATTAACGAAAATTCGTTATTCTCGAAATTAATTCGTTAATGGCGGACGCGCATGCGCGGTGGCCCAAAAACAGCCCGAAGGGGGGGGACTTAGGGGGCTCTCCCGCCCTCATTTTTTGAGTGATCTTCTTCAAACTTGGTACAGTGGTAGAACACATTTAACACTGATAGCTCACCAAAATGTGGAACGTTTCCCTTATCCTCTGATTTTTGGCAAATTTTCATAGCTTTTATAATAAACCATTTTTTAATAATTGCAGAAATCTGTTCCTGGTTTGAAAGTCTTATTTCCTGTTAAATTGGGTTGTCTTTACTGTGAAAGTCATTGCTCTACTTCAGAAACTTTGTTTTTGTGGCTGAAACTTTGTTAAATTGGTGTAGTCCCCGGCTGAGACACAAGCAGCCCCGCTTGTGTTTGAGAGCGGTGAAGGGACAAAGGCACCCCCCCTTCTTTCCCCAAAAGGAGTTGTATTTTGTACAGGGAAGTATGGGATATGCAACTCTTTCCCAAACTTGGCTTAGGATTATCAGGAAGCGTCCCTGGCTCGGATCCCTTGTTTCCAAAAACACTTTTGCGTGGAAAAAAGAAAGGAGAAAGCCCACCCCGCCCGCAAGAAGAAAAATGGCGCCAGGAAAAAAACACCCACAGGACAGCCCTTTGCAAAAACAAAAGAAAAAGAAAGACCCAACTAACACACACCACCCAAACTCAGCCAGCCACCCCACCTTTTCTCCCGGTCTTCACACAGCCATGCTGTGACGCAGCAATCTTTCCTGCCTGCCAGTGCCTGCACCAAAATCTCCCTTCCACCCTCTCCAAAATTCCCAGTGCGACTGAGCCACGAGGCGTGTGCACGCTCAGGACGTCCTACCAGCCCCTCCCCCTGGTTAAACGTGCTCTCTGATTGGCTACAAGGTGCAAACAACCCGCTAGATTGCCCCAGTGGACTTAAACAAGTTTGGATGATTTGCCAAAGCATTTTTTAAAAACGAAAAAAAAGGCGCCATAACGGAAAACGGCCAATCGCGGTTCGAAACCGCGATATCCAGGCGTGTGGACAACCAAGGTTCGATATTGCTTCAAAACAAACGAAAATAACGAATCAATAACGGTAAACGGGGAAAACGAATTATTTGAGCAAGCCTAGTGTCTACGGACAACGCCGGCTCTTCGGCTTAGAAATGGAGATGAGCACCAACCCCCAGAGTCGGACACGACTGGACTTAACATCAGGGGAAACCTTTACCTTTTTACTATCATTGCAGTTCCTGTAACCATTTTGGCCCTATGCTATGCTGGTCAGCTACAAAATCAATTCCAGATTAATTTTACCTCTTTTGCTGACAATGTAAGGTGTTTCTAATTAGCAGCCAGACTGCTGTAGTTTTGTGTAGCATAGCTCATTTCATATTTTGTCTCATTAATCTGTGGAATCCCACATGATTTGACTGTAGAGTGTTTGTTGTTCATTTCAGTTCATATATTGCAGAATATCTATCACAGCATAGTATATAGGCAGAGTACCTGTTCCAAGTTAGATTAGTGATACATGAGCACAGCCTGCAGGTTGTGAGGCTGAACAGAATGAAGAAAGACTTTTCCATTGATGACTTTATTATTTCCAAATGTTTGCAGATTTTATTTTTGAAATTGCACAAATATAAAACATCATGTCATTATCATCATATCACAGCTGTAAGAGAAAGAATTTGACTTCATGGGACAAATGATCAATGAAATTATACAGAAGAGAATAACAAAGCAGTACAGCATCACACTGTTACACCAGAGCACCCAACAATAAAGAGGCAGGTAATGGAAATGAGAAATTGTAGGCCAGGGATGAGAAATGCATGGCTCTCCAAATGTTGCTGGACTAGTACTTACTTAGGTGATCCCTCGTAACCTGAGGATGATGGCTTTCCAAGTGTAGTGTCTTGGTGGTGGATGCATAAGTGGCTGTGGAGACCTATTCTTGACCCGCATGTTCTTCCGCAGTGAAGACATTGGTTTTCAGGTGGAAGGTGGTTTTGGTCAGGGTTGGCTTGATGCACCTTCCTCTTGGCATGGGTTGGACTTGTACTACCACATCAACCTCAGCTGGCATAACTGATGGTGAAAGACAATACAAGTTTTAACACAATATCTGATGAGCCACACTAGCAATTGCTGAACCAGGCCAAACTACCTTGAGTCAGAAGAGCTTGCTGACTTCCATGTCAGATGGGAAGTGATTTTACCTCAGGTTTTAGTCTAAACTTTAAATAAATTTTTGAATATTCAGAACATATTGGGAAGCAGGGACCCAGGACCTTAGATGTCCCTTTGAAAGTTTAGGGCAGAATCCCAGAATGGACTGACTGATTCATTGTTACGAAAGCTACCATTTTCCACTCATCTGTAGTATTGCATGCAATCAAGTTGGTGCCATCTGGTGTTTTGCTCTAGAACGGTGATTTGTCATAATGATTAGCCAGTGCTAATGTGATGGACTTCATAGCATCAACATCATGACATACTGCTGTATTTGATGATGGAATAATGGAAGGATGATTAATACTATCTAGGATCAAAAGACCTACTTCAGGTATACTGAAAGATTTGGACTAAGATTCTACATCACATTCAGAACTGTGCTGACCTTTGGAACCCATATTAAGCTTGAAGGTGATGCTCTATGCCAGGCCACTAAGACCTTTGGGCCTCCAACTTCCAGAAATCCTAGCTTGTTAAATGATCAGGAATTCTGAGAGCTGAAGTACAAAACACCCAGAAAGGACTCCAGGACCTCCCCAGAACCCTTAGCCCCCTTCTATCCCTGTGTCAACTGAAGGTTTCTGCTCATTGCAGCATAGCACAAGGGCCCAAGGGGCTAGCTGAGTCATTCTAAACCACTCAAACTTACTGTAGATGTCTGTCACATGAGTTTAGGGTGTGTCCACGGGGGGGGGGGGGGGAGGAGTGGTGGTGGTATTTATTATTGTGGAAATAGTGCCATGATTGTGAATATGTAACAGAGATATATAATGAACTGTTATTGATCAGTAACTGCAATGTGAAATGCCACATTTGATCACACCCAATGGGATTTTTTAAAAATGTATTTTTATTTAGGCTGTCATGTTGCATTCTTATTCTGAAAGATTTCATTGTGGTGTGGCAGACTTCCTACAAACCTCCTGGAAAGTGGAGAACCATTTTTTTCTGCTTTTTTTAATCCTAGACTATGAGTAGTTCCAAAGTTATCATTCTACTGATGGAAGCAGCTCTGCCAGTAGAAAATCATAATAAAGATCAATGTCTAGCCTGTCCCCTCAGGAAGACTCAGGTATTTCATCACTGCTGCCATTTATCTGAAATAGAAAGCAAGAGTTTGAGTCACAGGCATTTGCTAAGATTGTAAAGATGCTTTACACAGAAGGGTAGAGTAACAACATGACATTTTTGTAGACAGGAATAGGCTCTCAGATTAAACAGTGACATTGTTGTGGTTTTAATGCTGGCGTATATTTTGATTGATCCAAGAACAGTGGCATATGCCTATGATAATTTTCTGGGATGCAACAGAAGAGCCTCTCCTGCCAGGTGGACATTTCTAGAAATATGCTCAGTCAGTAATCTGAAGAAGGCAAGCACCTTAGGTCTTCAGGTGAGCTGTCTTTTTCAGGTGACTGGAAGAGTTTTATTCTTGATGCCAAGAGTTTCCCTTTCTCCTGACAAAACTAAGATCTATTGATGTGAAAGACAACTTGTGTTTCTCTTCTTAAAAATACAAAGAAGCTTGATAAACATCCAGAAGCCTCTAGAGACATGTTACTACTTGTACATTTTTTCAAAAAGATCTCATTTGTACATAGGAAGTAAAGACTGACAATTCAAAAGATTTCACTGCCATTTTTGAAGCTCATATTATTTATGTTAACACTGATTTTTATGCAGTCTAAACATTGTGATAAATAATATCAGAATGTCTTGTCTCAAAGGTTTCATTTGGCATAAATTTGATACAATGCAGGTGTAGACAGAAGGCAGACACATCTGTTGGAATCCTCCTTACAATAGCTGTGCAAGGATTTCTGAATTGTTTTATCAAGCAACAAAATGAGTATTTTTTCACAGTGCTGAAATTAAGAAAGTTTGGGACCTGTTTGCAAATGGACTGAAATGCAATCTCTACCACATTCTGTTCCTAAAAATGTACTTCTGAACTTAATTTTTAAACATTCTAAATGCATATTGTGGATTGTGGTACAGTGATAGTTGGGGATGCTCTTGCTAGTGGGGTATTGAATATAGGTTATCTTTCAAATATATATACAAAGTATTGAACTGTATTCTCAAAATAATTTCAGCACCTTGGATAGCTCTTCTAAAATTCCAGTTAAATCCCAGGGTGACTTTACATGAGACATGAGAACTGTCAGTTTACCTCTGGTAAGCCTGCAATCTGCCCACACTGATAAACTAGAAAACAAGGGTAAGTATGAGGGAACTACACAAGATCCCATAGTATAAAAATATATCATTGAATACTAATATTAGGATTATCCATGTCATCAGATTTCCAATTTCTATCTTGAGCTGTGAAAGAAAAAAGCCTGGCATCTAAATGTTAAATAGATATCTCTTGGGAGGGACTTTAACAGATTACAGAAGTGGCCCTACTGAGATGGCTTTTTACTGCAGTGAGCACCTCGGAGTATTTCTTGTAGGGCAATATGAACCTACCAAGTATATGAATATAACAGGAAGACTCTGCAGAAAAAGAGGGCCTAACTTGTAAAAAGATTATAAAAAAACAGAGGGAAAGATTCAATGAATCACACTTATTGGTATATAACCCTAAGAGAATTGAATTGTTTTACCAGAGATTCATATAATACATAAAGTGAGACTGCTGACATTTTGCAAGAGTAATGAAACCTTAAATTCAGACTAAGAGTGCTTCCAGGCATGGCTTAAACCCGCTTTGGCATGGGTTTAAGTCTCCACACCACCCCCAAAAACCCAGAATTTCCTGGTGGGGTGTCCCCATGCCATCTTGGTAACTACTGGGATGGCATGGAGCCACCCCCCCCCCCAAAAAAAAAACCATTAAAAGAAGCAATAACTTACCAGGCTTCCATTAAGGTACCACTAGAGTGGCTCTTGCTTCTTCCCGTCTCCTGACGCATCATTTCTAGGCACCAGGAAGACCCCAGAGGTACCTTAATGGCAGCCTGGTAAGTTATTGCTTCTTTTATGGGCTTTTTGTGTGTGTGTGTGTGTGGAGGGTGGAGGGTTGGAGGGGGTGGCTCCATCTTGCTCCTCTGGGTTTTTGGAAGTACAAAGAAGCAAGATGAGAAATGGGGACTCACTCCCGGTTAGTCCTGGAACTATCCGTGGGTAAGTCTCCACAGGGGCCCAATATCCCATTAGACCCGGGCTTTTCAGGAAGGCCCAGATCTAATGGGGTATCAAATTAATTTGGGACAAAGCAGAGTTTACCTGTTTTCTCTCAAATTAATTCACTTTTACCGGACACAGTGTTTGGGTGCCTCTGGTAAAAGCCTGAGTCTCGCATTTTGGGGTCTGTCTGGATAGGCCCTAAATCTTCTTTAATCTCAACCCTGTTTTTTTCTCCTTTTCTCCATTTATCTCTTCATTTATTATGTTTCTCATTTGTGTGATAAAATCCATAACATTCATATTGCAAATAATATACTGTGAACTAATAATTCTGGTCTCCATTATATTTTACATGACTTTTCATTTCTGTTAATGCTTTAGTGCCTTATTTTGCTGATGGCTTATCTTGTCTTTGAAGAAAAAAATAGTTAACAGTATAAAGAAACAGGAAATCCCACTTCTCTATTATGTTAGGATCAGACTTACTTCCAAGGAAGCATACATAGAACCTGCAAAAACTACTTTTTGAGTGGCTCTGGTGATGCTGGGTAAGGGAGTCTATGAGCTGTAGTCCAAAGAAAACTACTTTTCCAAGCTGTCATTTCAGTGTTAATAATTTAAATGAAGTAATGGTACCTCACTGCCAACTGACTGTATTTATCCTGTGACTCATAAACCTTGGCCAGAAATCTGCCTAGGATCTCTTTGCTCCATTTGCCAAACCTCACATTTTTTAGATACAGTAGAGTCTCACTTATCCAAGCCTCGCTTATCCAAGTCTCTGGATTATCCAAGCCATTTTTGTAGTCAATGTTTTCGATATATCATGATATTTTGGTGCTAAATTCGTAAGTACAGTAAGTACAACATAACATTACTGCGTATTGAACTACTTTTTCCATCAAATTTGTTGTGTAACATGATGTTTTGGTGCTTAATTTGTAAAATCATAACCTAATTTGATGTTTAATAGGCTTTTCCTTAATCCCTCCTTATTATCCAAGATATTCGCTTATCCAAGCTTCTGCCGGCCCATTTAGCTTGGATAAGTGATACTCTACTGTACTACCTTTCCTCAGCTCTCTTTCCCTTGCACTCATAGAGGATGCTAATAAATTACAATGTATATTTGCTGCAGCAAAGGCTGATACTCTTTCAAACCATCTCACATCTTTTAATTAGGCTAGCCCATTTGGAACACTGAAGAGCATTCATCATGTATATAAATGAAAGGCATAGCCCTAGGAAGCCTGTATACTATTTAGTTTTAATGAAGGCATGGCACATTTCTCTTCTGGCAGGATGTCATATCAACATTACTCTTTTTATTTACACATCTCATAACATCTATGCAAATGGACCAAGCTTTCTTCTTTGCAGTGCCTTATATAGCCAGGAATCTGTGTCTAAAATACAAAATTTAATAAGCACAGCTTTAAGGAAAGATTACCTCAAGGTAAATCCCTTAAGATTAAAATGGGAGGAAGCTAGAAAGTTAAGAAAGTTAGTGGCTTAGTGGTGTTGTTGGAGTGGACATTTCCTTTTAATTTATTTCAGTTTACTCTCAGTAAACTCAGATAAAAAAAACCAGAATTCTATGAAGAAAGTAGTGTTTTGAAATATTTAGGGGTAATTCAATGTTTGTATACCCCATTGTACTGATTGCTGCATTCACATACTTTGGCTCAGTTGGTTTGTATATGTGGAACAGAGCTTGAATGGCCCTCTGTCGGGAGTGCTTTGATTGTGCGTTTCCTGCATGGCAGGGGGTTGGATTAGATGGCCCATGTGGTCTCTTCCAACTCTATGTTTCTATGAATAGTCAGTGGTACCATTTTGTCCTTTTCTTCAAGCAGCAAAAATGTCTTGTACTAGCCATGGATGAAACCCATCAAACATTTTTTGTCCCACCCATGGCTAGTCCCACACCAGGGCAGGGAAGGTATGGCTAACATACACAGATCTAGAGACAAAGGATGAACTCTCTAGTTTGGGATCTCAATTTAGCTCCAGGTTTTCTTCTGTGACATGTTGGAGGGTGTGTAATTCAGATGTCTACTCTTGTATGATAAAGAAATATATGATTGAATGGTCAGGCCTACATTTACTTGTGCTTTTTTCTCCCTGTCAGTGTGGATGGTTGGAAGCTCTGCTTGCAGTGCGGTACCCAGGGCCTGCCCCACCATGGAGGCCACGTGAGGCGGCCGCCTCGGGCGCAGGTCCCCGGGGGGCGCCGTCAGGCTTCCCCCGTCCCAGCGGGGACCATGGGCTCGCTCGCCGGTGAACAGGAAGGCCTGTTCGGCGACGAGCGAGCTCCACATGGCCGCTGCCGGCTGGGCAAGGCCAGCCAGGCCCGGGCTCACTGGGCGGGAGGCGGGGCACCATCAGGGCGGTGCCCCGCCTCCCGCCCAGTGCGCCCTGGCCCCGCCTCTCACGCTGAGTGAAAGGCGGGGTCAGGGCGAGCAGCGCGGGAGGCGGGGCCAGGGCGCGGGAGGCGGGGCCCGCCGGCGCTGCGGGAGGCGTGGCCATGTGCCTCCCGCAGCACATGGCCACGCCTCCCACAGCACCGGCGGGGGGGTGCTTTTCCCCACCCCCGCTTAATATTTAAAATTATCTCCGGCCGGCCCTGGTGGTACCCTATACAAATCGGGTTGCACATCAAGGAGGGAACCCGTGGGCACCTGTTTCAGGCTCCCACAATGGATGTGGGATCTACCACTCCTGTACTTGTTAAAGCCTGAAGGGAAAATGCCCAAATAGAGATACTATAAAATGATCGCTCTCACATCAAATAACCAGTAATAGCTAAAGGGTTCTATGCCCATGAGCAGTACTCTGCTCTAGGTTTTAGTCTGAACTTTAAACAAGCTATCCAAATATTCCAGTCCTCTTCTCTAATTTCCAGCTAGACGTTTTGTAGCAGGGAAAAAGTTCCTCGGTTAAATTTAATTGGCTCAGTCGGTTCTTATTAAACAGAACGTGCAGAAAGGAAGTGCCCTAAGAAGGAAGAGGGCAGACATCACCTATTAAAGCAGGATTGTGAGACAGTGTGTTCTTTACTGAGTTCTCCCAGCATGCATCAAAAATGGTAGGGTGTACATTTTCTATGTAGGACTATTATCTGTAGTAATATAATACCAAATGAATATTATGTTCTATCAATCAGTGGATTCAATTGAGTGGATGGCAAAGCAGACAATATAAAGTAAAGAACAAGGAATTAATCTGTAGAATGAGATCTTCATAAGAAAACTGAGAAGGTGGAGTAAGCTATATAGAGGTGAGTGCTCGTCATTTAACAAAACTGATGCTGTGCCAAAATTCAGTTGCAGAACCTGTTTCAACATGATTGGCTTTACAACATTGGAAGGAAAATACATGCATCTATTATTATTATTATTTTATTTTATGACACAGCAAACAAGATAGACATGCTGGATTTCGTATCACAATATCAAAAGTCGAACACTTCCCAAGCGTTTAGGACTGTGTGATGTATTTTCAGATGATGTGCGCAGATTCCAGTAGGGTGGCCTTTTGCAGCTGGCAGATCGTAATTTTGTCAATGTCTATTATTATTATTATTATTATTATTATTATTATTATTATTATTATTATTTCATTTTTATCCTGCTTTTCTCCTGTGGGTGGAACTCAAAGCCGCTTACAAAATACAAAACCAATACAAATACATACCCACACAATACATAATCAGCTGAAAAATCATATACCAATATATGATTGGTATCTCTCTGTTTCTCTCTCCTCCTCCTTTGGAAAGGGCTGCCCTTTGGGGCAAAGCGGTGCCTCTCCCCCCCTTTTGGCAGAGCCAGATAAGCCTCCTTTGGCTCGCTTTGGCTACCTACACTTAACCTCCCCTTTTCTTTTCCAGCCGGACAGCCAGGGTATTTGCAGCCTGGCTCTATGGCTGGAAAAGCAAAGGGGAGGTAGGTGTTGGGGGCCCTGGCTCTACGGCTGGCAGCCCTGAGCTTCGGCGAGGCTCCTTCGTCCAGTTCCCTCCAAAGCGTCTCCGGGAGGCAAGCCCCAGCAGCCTGGACTTCAGCTCAGCTGGGAAGTCCTTTCCAAACTCAGAAGGAGGAGGAGAGAGAGACACAGAGAGAGAGAGGTGGGGCGGAGGGCCAAAGGGGGTGAGAAGGCAGAGGGAGGTATGGAAGGAGGCAGGGAGGGAAGGAAGGAGTCACCCTCTACTTCCGGAGGTAGACATTCCGGCCTTCTCGCATCCCCTCCGAGGAGGCGCTCTGCATCTTTGGGCACAGGAGCAGCAGCCCTTCCCTCGCCAGCAACGGGGCTCTGAGTGGTTCAAGCTCTACGCAAACTACGTATACACACGCGAGGACGCCCCTTAGAGGATTGCGCCTTCCGCAATTTGTAGTTTGTGTATAGTTGAGCTGCCCCTGCTCACACTCCACATTCACTCATTTGGATCCAACTTCACTGGGCAAAGTGCGTCAGAACAAGAATCAGAATTACTCACAAGCAATGTAGTTACCTGTAGGGAACTGTGATTTAAGGGTAACAACTTAGGGCAGACTGCAGTTATATGTTGCAACAGATGAGACTTTTAATAATATGTGGTGTGTTGTGTATTTCAATTTTTTCAAAAAATTGTCGTTTAATGTTCTTCGTTTTAAGTAGTTGGCAAAAAACATGATATAAATGAATGAAGGAAATAATAAAAAAGAAAAGTTCTCAGAAGTGGTTTGTGGCTTCTATGTCAATGGAGCAGTGAATGTATGCCAACATAAGTCTGGTCGGTGGGGATGTGAGAGAGATTCTGGCATTTCTATTCTGGGGAAGCCAGAATGGCTCTCTCCTTGTTATTCTTCCAGCAGCAGGCTAAGTCCTTTTTATACAGAAAGGCCTTAGAAAGAGAAGCAGTCTAGGGGATGCCACATTGTTTCTAACAGTATTTTACATTTATATTAAAATTGTATTTTAATTCAATTGATTTAAAGTGAATTCATTTACAGTAGAGTCTCACTTATCCAACATAAATGGGCCGGCAGAACGTTGGATAAGTGAATATGTTGGATAATAAGGAGGGATTAAGGAAAAGCCTATTAAACATCAAATTAGATTATGATTTTACAAATTAAGCACCAAAACATCATGTTATACAACAAATTTGACAAAAAAGTAGTTCAATACGCAGTAATGCTATGTAGTAATTACTGTATTTATGAATTTAGCACCAAAGTATCACGATGTTTTGAAAACATTGACTACAAAAATGTGTTGGATAATCCAGAATGTTGGATAAGTAAGTGTTGGATAAGTGAGACTCTATTGTAATTCTATTTTATTGTTTGCCTTTTATATGTTTTTAACTGTGAAGTTTTTAGCCACTTTGGGCACCAAACCTTGGAATAAAGTGGTGTATAAATAGCTATTATAACAATAAACTTTAAAAGAGCTATCCAAAGCACTGACTATCCCCTTGGGATTCCTTTGGGGAGCTCCTTTAACATTCTTTTTTTAAATTTTTATTTATTATTTTCAAATACAGTGCACATTTAAAAACGGGGATAAGTGAGGAAACACAAAGGCATACACAGAAAAAGTATATATATATATATATATATATATATATATATATATATATATATATATATACATACACACACACACACACACACACACACACACATACACAAGACAATGGGAAAGGGGAGTGGGGATTAACATTCTAACAAAAAAAGAAAAGAAAAGGGGGGAGGGGAGGGGAATGGAGCAAAGGATGGGGATTAACAAAATTGGGAATCACAAAAACTCAGGGAACATTGAATCTAAAGGGAAGTATAACTTCCATTCTACAAAAAAAAATCCTATTATTTAACACTGTATTTAAAGCTATCATTTTCCAGTTTAAACAAAGTTATTAAACATAGTTTTGATCACTTCTTAATATATTCTTCTAATTTAGTCCAATTTGTCCTTCTAGCAGGTTTTCCTCTAGTTTCTTTCAAAAGGAATGTAAGTTTATCCATATTTTGTATTTCTTCTAACTTATGGATCCAAGGGTCTTTTTTCGGGATTTCCTCCAGTTTCCACACTTTCGCGAAAGTCATTCTGGCAGCTGTAGCACAATATGTGAATAAAATATCATCATTTTTGTCAAGTTTACACTCACTGTCTAAAATACCTAATAGATAATATTCTGGTTTTAATGGGAACTTCAATTGTAATATTGATTGTGTTTCTTGGTGAATCATTTTCCAATAGCTTTTTGATTTTTTATATAGCCACCATAAGTGATAAAACCATCCTTCCTGTGATTTAACATTCAAGCAGCAGCTGGACTGGATTTGCCATCCTGTTGATATGAGAGTTATTAGTCATCTCTGGAAGTTATGGTACTGGTGTTTTAAATAGCATTTTCTAGTTCTTCTATGCATTTTTTTCCAGCTACCTTTTTCGTTATTTTTAAATGCCAGCTTGAGAAGTATTTTAGCAGGATTCCATTTTCTCATAAAATTTGAAGTGTTTTTTTTTTAGGAAGTGAAGGACAAAACATAGCAAAGAATGCAGAAAGCTTCCTTTTCTCCCATGTACTGGGTAGCACTAATAATAAAAATTAAAAATTAAACACATTGACACTAGAAACCAGAAATACTTGTGTCACAAATTACCTTTTAAAGATAACACCTCAAGCCAGAAGGCCATCTTACTACAATCCAGTCTCAAGGGATATTGGTGCAACCACAATCCAGTCCTAGAGCATAGATAATAACAAGTAAGATATTTCAAAACATGGTCAGAAGGCCCTACCTCAATTGCTTGTACAACTACAGCCAGTTTTTACTTACTATGTACTCTGGGAGCTATTTGGCTCCCCAAGCACAGGGCATGGTCATGGCAGCAGTGAATTTGTTCTGGTTTTAGTTTGAATTTTAAAGGACTTACATAAGGTGCTAAACCCTATCCCAAAAATCATTTTGACACTTTGAAGAGTTCTTCAAAGGTAAGTCTAGAGCACTGAGTGGATTCATTGCCCCAATGGCATGAAAATCAGCAACAACATCTGGACACAGGGGCCTAAATCAGGTTGTTAGTCCAAATGAGAATAAATGTATTGAATCCATGAAATTTGCCTCTGTGTTGACTCAACATTCAATAACGGATAGAATGGATCTGCTCTAGTTAGAACTGACTGGCAAGATGTCACCCAAGGTGTGATTACTAGATTGCTTTGGTTCCAGGACTTTCTTATATTGTTATACTGCTGTGCCAGTACTGTCAGAAAGCAGAGGCTTTGATCAGGCACACTGGGCTGGCATAGGTGGGGCACAGGCAGATGGGTGTTTCAAATCTGTCTTTGTGTCAGAGCAGCCTTCCACATTCTGTCTGCAGTGTATCTTCATTGGATAGAATTAGTCTCATCTTATGATTATCCACTCCTGGCAAGGATGGAAATAGGCGGGAAACCAGAGCTTTGTTGCCTGCCACCAGGCATGATGGAAAATATTCCCCTATCTCCACTGGCAGTGTTGTTTGTGGCTACCCAATTTTTCCAAGCAGCAGCTAAGCTTGAAATTGGAATTAAAAGAACAAGAAACAACTGTTTGGCAGTTGTGAACAAACAAACAAATGTGTCTTTAACGCAGTCATCCCAATTCCTACCAAATACAAGAGGGGGAAATTGGTGCCATTTTCAGGAGGACTTTGGACAACAATAAATATAATGGCTGATAGCTTTTAAAAAGATACCAGTTACATCATCCTAAGTTTGACTTCAGACATCGTAGCTGCTTGGTACTATTCTCATTTGTGATTATGGCATTATTGCCATGACCACAAATGATAATGAAACTGACTTGTGAAGCCAGCCAGCCATCTAGACTGATGGAGGTCTGTGTTGGTGGTGAGTTGATGTATCCAGCACACTCCCACCAGTGAATGATAGTGAGGAGAACAGAGGTAGAGGTTCCTGTCACAGCTCCTCGTTACAATCTTACTTGTAGTGGGAGGGGTGGTCATATAATCCTGCACAGTTTTTGTTGGCAGAAGCACAGACTGCCTCATGTTAAGGTGGGTTTCAGGGGTTAGATGAAGAACTTACATGCACCTGCAACATCATGGTTTCTGATTAGTTGCAGTATCTTGGGCATTATTTTTTCTTTTTGATTTTTTTCCTGACCAGTTGGCAAGTTGCTAATTCAGGTTTATAAATAAGAACTGGGCATTAAGCTGAGCCCCATGGTGACAAATGTTACAGCAACTTCAAGTTGCATTGCAATTAAAGAGATAATCTTTATTCTTTTCTCTCTGAATTCTTTATGCTTTTTACACTTCTTAATGATATATTTTAACACTCTGCTTATATTAACAACAAAATAAAAATAATAGAATTAACAATTGCTTCATCTTCATCACCATTGTACACAGTCTGTTTCCCAGAAAAAGAAGAGGAATGGATGAGTAATTTTTGCAGAAAGAATGAAATCAGAAGACCTTACTTTTTCTATCAGCAGCAAGCTATTATTTTGTCTCTCATGCTGAAGCTTGCATAAATGTATTGACATGCAATTCTGTATGTTTCCATGGTAAAACACATCAGGCAATTTAAAGGAACTTTCTCCCAAGTAAATGTTTGTAGGACTGCAGCCTAAAGCTGCCTTTCATTCTTCCACGGGAGGAAAGGAAGTGTTTGTCCTGTTCTTTGCATAACTGCCCTTGTTTACACTTACACAGCCAATTTCCTGCATGGCTGGGCAGCTGGGTTTAATATTATTATTATTATTATTATTATTATTATTATTAATAATAATAATAATAATAATAAAACTTTATTTGTATCCCACCATCATCTATCCAAAACCCCAGTGTGTAAGTTTTATATTTCAAGGAGTTGTTATTTATTTACTTATGTAATTTATATATTTCTTGGCAACTTTTCAAGACCATGGTGGCATACAATAATGAAGAGAGAAAAACCCTGTTTCAAACAAATTATTAAAAGCACCTCTGAAGTATAAACACTACATGGTTCATAAAATCATCCAGCTAAAATTAATTATATTTTCAAATATCTGTCAACAACAAATAGCATGAAACCTGTTCTGTTAAAAACCAGAGGGAATATGTATGTTTTCAAAGACTTTTCCAAAGCAGTTCCACAGGCAGCCAGATGTAAATCTTTTTGGGGAAAGGAGGGCTGTGATAGGGTGGGGTGGGGGTGGGGGACTTCTAGGAGATGTTGGTGACTGCAGACCACCAATGGAGCAGGACATTCACATATGAAGGCCAAAGTCCTAATTACTAGATGATGGGTCCCATTCCTATAATATTAGGTTGGTGGAGGATGGCCAGGTTATTTTTATTGCTTTTAGCAACACAAACCCTCTGCTTAGGATTTTACTTGCAAGCAAAGAGGAAAATTTAGGACATAGTATCAAGAAAATATTCAGGTATGGTGCCAGGACTTCTTCCTTGGTAACTTGGAGGCGCCAACATAGACATTTATGCTCTTTGTGTATCTCTTTCTGGTTTCTCTTACTTTTTCTCTCCGTGCTTCTCCTTTTCCTCTTGTTTCAACAACCTCTTCTCAGCAGTACCTTTTCCATAATGGGAAACAGAAATGTAAAATTGATATGCAGCATTCTATTCCCCTACTTCTGTTGAACTCCCTTAATTACTTCATTCCCTGCAATTGGCTTGAAGCACTAAGGGATGCGAAAATGAATTGATCTATTTCAGTTGAAGATCTCCTGCAATCTGCAAAGGTGGAGTGATCCACTTTCAATTCTTCTCACAAACTCTGAAGCCCACTGGGATAGCGATGGTAAAAAAAGAAATTATTTGAAGAGAAATTAACTATATACATGATAGTGGTTGGGAATTGATGTATTTGACTTAAATAGAAGAATTAGTCGAATTCACTCTACTTGCCAGTTCAGGAAACATGACATCCATCTGCTTAAGATGTACGAAACATTTCTTAAAACTGCCCAATATAAAGAACATATTTACCTTCCCACAACCCTCCTCTGGAACCTATAATGAGTGTGTGTTGACTAAAATGGCTAGACAATGGGACCTACTCTTTCTGGACTGAACACATGGACATAGGAGGAGCATCTTTAACAACATGGACAACCTCATTGTCAAAGTTCTTATAGACTTTTCTGTGCACAAGCTTCAGAGTTTGATAAATTCTTTAAAAAAGATAAAGAAAGAACATTATTATCTCACAAAGACACCGGTAGTCTGAGGTAATTTTATTTTTGTTGTCATTGTTTTCAATAAAAATATTACAGTATACAAGATAAAATTATTAAAGGTAAAAATACATTATTTGATTTATTTTTTCTCTAAACAGTTATGCCTACCGTACATGTTTTTTAAATTTTTATTTTTTTTAAACAAATAGAACTATTAATCTATTAGGCTATCTGTGTTCTCATCTGGCACTTAAGAACAGGTCACAGGTCACCTTCTGGTTCTGCTTGTTCATTATCCTCACCATTATCAGCTCATCTTTAATGTTGTCATATAGGTGCATCTTGTAAACAAATAGTACAACTTTCTAGTACCATAGTAGCAAGGTGTGCTTTGATCAGATGAAGCCAAATTTCTTTCCTCAAATAAACACAGCTGAATTTTCAGTTCCAGTAATCCATATATTAACATCCACATGGAAGAGTGCACTATGAAGATGCCATTAGTGAGGCCTGTAAACGTTTCCATGAAATGTTTTAATTTTGAAAAAACAACAACACTTCCTCTAAAGTTGACCAAGGCGCTACAAAGGTTTTTGCTAAGAAGTTTCACATTGTGTTGGAATGTCCTATAAAGATCAAGGGTGTTGATCAAGATGGAGGTGTTCTAGATTCAAAATTCTTGAATGGCATATTATCTTATCAACTCAGATTTATTCTATGGCTTTCTGTTCAAGATCCACAATTCAGGCTTAGTTGTCTCTTTGAAATAGACCACAATTTTTCAGATAATCAGAGTAGTCATATGTGTGTGTATTTTTAAGTCCCACTGAGCCATTACAGCTTATTCTGAGAGTGCATCTGCACTAAAATGCAGTTTGACACCACTTTAACCGCCATGGCTCAATGCTATGGAACCCTAGGATTGTAGCTGGTGAGGCACCAGCACTCTTTGGCAGAGAACGCTAAAGAGCTTGTAAAACTGCAACTCAGGATTTTTGTAGAATTGAGCTATAGTAGTCAAAGTATAATGAAACTGCATTAATTCTACAGTGTAAATGCAATATGGGCCAGTGGACTGAATTAAGATTTAGGGTCCTTCTACACAAGCCCAAATCACAAGAGGAACTGGGATTTTATATCCCAGTTCCTCTCAGGATTGAGACCACACGCCACCACAAACCCCAGGATTTTGCTAGATGCTCTCTCAGCATCTAGCCAACCCACAGCCCCATTTCCTCCAAAACCTACTGGACAGGCCAGGCTGCATCTCCAGGTCCTTTGGAGAAAGCTTCTGGCACATCAAAATTACATGTGAGAAGTTTTGGAGAGGGGAGGGGAGAGTTTACCCCCCCCAAAGCTCCCAGCATGTCATTTTGACATGTCAGAAGCCTTCTGCCTGAAGATGCAGCCAGGCCTATCCAGTAAGTTTATTGAGGGGGGCTGGGGGAAGGAGTGCCATCCCACTCATTTGAGCACTTAGAGTCTGAAGAACTGGGATGCCAATGGGGATTTACTCTCAGGATTGTAGAAGGAAGTCCTGGGAGTCAATCCCGACAGGTCCAACTCTTGGAAAGATCCCATCCTTGTTGTAGGATCCAGATGTTTAATTAATCCAGGTGTTTAATTAAACCAGAGTAAACTGGGAAATTCTAGTTTACTACGGATTAATCCATATTAACCTGACATGTTGTTTGGGCACCTCAGATTAACCTACAACCTTAGTCCATATACCAAGTGCTGAAATGAATGGGACTTTAAAATAATGATTAAATCCCAATGATTTCAAAGGGTCAACTCTACATATGGCTAAGATGGCATCCAACCCAATTCATTTAGAATTGCAGCTACAATTTGTCATCCATTTACTGAGCAAACATTTTTGACACAACACAGATTCCTGGGTGAAATTTTTTTTCTCTTCACTACAGATAATATCTACACAGACATGTATTTTATAATATTGGGGCTGTTCAGGAACATTCATTATGAGAGAGTTACTAAAATATTATGATGGAGTGATTCATATGCATAATTATCTCAAATTTCAGACAACAATAGGAGAATCTAGTTTCTATCACAGAATTAATTTGCTGGAAAGCATCCTTTTGAATCTTACATTTTTTCCTTGGAGTTTGGTACATATATATTAATCATTGTGATGTATTATTTTCTGCCATTTATCAAATCTCAGTGCCTAAATGCAACAATTTGCCAGAATACATAAAAGGATTCCTTAGTAGAGAAGGCTATGAAGCTTAAACAGGCTAAAATGTGTATCTCTTTTGAAACTGTAAATGGCTTTTGAAAAACAGGTAAAAAATAACATACACAAAAGATACTGCAGAGTGCTTCCAGGTCCAAGGGGAGTCTTTTAAATTTGCTATACATTCTTGCTTGTCGAATCATAAATCCACATTATGGCTGTCAAATTAATCTGTTAATTGCCAGAAATTTCTGGGGCGCCCACTCTGTTCCCAGCCCAACATATTATACTAATATTATGATGTTTATTTTTCTGCTTTTTCTGTCCACAAAGTAGACTCAAAGTGGCTATTGGATAGGGTTCAGTGAGAACACAAAGCCCTTTGAATCCTTCGATAATTGCACCAATATCAGTGAAATCTTTCTCTAGACATCTAGCTCAATAAAATTTAATTCCCAAGGGAACTGTAGAAAAAGGATATATTTTCATATCAGCACAGTCTGTTGATACCATATTTTCCCCCTTTCTCCCGCCTTTCCCCAAGGCTCAAGCCACCACATTGTGTTTTTTAAATTTTGTTTTTTCTCTCTCAAATTGAGGAAGAAATTTATGGATTTTGGAATTATCACATCCAAACAGATCCAAATAGCTATTGAATTGTCTGCATTAAAAGGACTGTGTTGTAACTGCCTGCCACTTAGCATAGTTTCTGCTGTTTTTGTTTGGGATTTTGTTTTGTTTGGGATTTTGTTTTTGTTTTGTTTTAAGCTAAGGATGTTAATAAATTTCTTAGGAAATTTGGAGATTAAGTAAGTTTCTAGCAAACCTTTACATTTCAATATTAGTCAGAAATAGTATTTGCTCCCCCCCCCCCCCCCCCCCCCAGTTAGCAAGACATGAATTGCAAGCTGGTAGCAACAGGCAACACCTAACCATTACATTACCCAACTTCCAGTCCTAATATCAGTAATATTAGGATTGGAGAACCTAGAAATTGCTAGAGAGGTATCATCTCTAGGAATTTGCTGGGTCCTTCAGAGTAATTACATGGAGGACATAGAAAGTTCCTAGAGCAGTGGTTCTCAACCTGTGGGTCCCCAGATGTTTTGGCCTTCAACTCTCAGAAATCCTAACAGCTGGTAAACTGACTGGGATTTCTGGGAGTTGTAGGCCAAAACACCTGGGGACCCACAGGTTGACACCCACTGCCCTAGAGACATGGATAAGTGAAACCTTGGGTAAGGGGTTCATGGTTACAGTATTAATTTATACTGATTTTCTATTCTTTTGACTGAATGCACCCTAAAGTTAACAGGAATTCCATATGCTTTGTAAAGCATCAGAGTAATAACTGGATTCTGCTAAGACCCTCCAATCTGGATGTGCCTGTAAGTTAATGAGATAGAGATGCTTAACACTTTCTGTGCTTTGGAGTTCCTCTGATGGGCTCTTCCGGCATTTCTCCTATATAGCCAGGAAGAAACTCAAGGTTCATTTGCCGTGTGTGTGTGTGGTAATAGGATAGAATTCATTGGGGAAAGAGAACTGGCAGATACAGGAGACTATAGCATCAACTCATTACCCTTTAGTCATGAGATCTCATTAAATATGGGTTGGGGCACATATATTTGCCCAGAGATAAAAACTGTAATTCTGTCCTGAATTGAAATTTGAGTTGATGACTTTCTGGCTCTCACTGCAGTATCCAGAGTGAACACAAAGGGACACAAAGGGACACAAATGCATACATATGATATATGGATTTCATGATGAACAAAAGTTTATCACTCATCTTTCTGCCCCTCTTGCCCTATATTGTTTGTTCTTCTTTCTTTAACTTTGGTGCTTCTGATCTCACTTATTATATGTTGATTTAGAGCAATGGAACATCTGGCTTATTTCCAGTTTTCAAAAGTTACTTTGGGTATCTAGAAAAACCAAGCTTGCCTCTTCAAGAGTATTCATCTATTTTTGATGTCAAAAGGCTTGATTCAATAAGAAAAAACCCAACAGCTTTATATCATAAAGGAATTGATCATTGGCTTCACCCAATAAACCAAACTAATGCACAGTTCCCATAAAATCATCAATAATCAGTTTTCCATAATAATCATAATGTAATCCTCAGTGTTCTTTTCTTGAACAAATTCTTCTCCTTTAAATGCTGGTTGAAATAATATTTTTCTCCTTTGTCCTTATTTGTCCTCCTCAAATGTCTTTATTCAAACTCTTTCCAAACTTATCACTCAGCTGCTGTATTAGGCTCGCCAACTCTCCAGTTGCTTGTGATTTTTCTTCCAGAAGCTCATAGCGGAGACTCGAAATGTCTTGCTTAATCTCCTTGAGTTCACCTAAAAATAAAATATGATACAGTTTACAAACTGTACTGGATGCCTAAATATATAGTTCAGCTGCCCTTATAAATTTTTCAATCCCTCTTGTGTCTGCTGTGTTTTTGCATGGAAGGCTTTTTGCTTACTGATCCCATCAGCAACCTTCTCTGTATTCATGGTGTGAGAGAGTTAATGGAGTGTGTGAGGTTCCAATTGGATTGAGGCTTGGGATGGTTACTGTGAAAGTACAGATTAACATTTGGCACTGTGAACATTTATTAAGCATATCTCCAGCATCTTTTAAAAAAAATCTTCAGTTAGCAATTCTCTGGATTTTAGGAAATATCTTTCTCTGGGGAAGTAAAAAGCTCATATGTGAAGTTGGCCAATTTTTTGTCAGCATAAAACATGCATTGGAGACCTTTTCAGATTCCCAGAATTTCAGAGGTATCTACATCAGTCTTATGAGGGGATGCCCCGGAAAGAATACCATGACCTTTCAGTGACGTAACTGAAAACTGAAATCACTGCAACAGAAAATGTTAATACAAACCCCATTAGTATAGGAAAATTAACTGCAATATCTCTAAAATATTAAAGAACTTGCCTTCATTCACTTCATCATTCTCTCGATCCACCTGAGCTTTCAGAACGTATCGCTTAATAAGTCTCTTCATTATTTTCTGAAAATTCAAGTAAAACACAGTTAAATGGCACAATGTCATAAGGCTGCATTTATATAATTAAACAACCATATTTCCATGCAGAATTGATTCTAGGCTTTATTGCACAAATCCTCTATTCCACCACTGTCACATTATCATATACCAGGTTGAGCATCTTTGATGTTGCACCTCACTTTAATTGAACAATTGCACTGATTCACCAATTTGTGGTCCCACAATCACATATCCACATATCCTTGCAGCAACCCTACTTTTCCACACTACTGTTGTTTCTTAATATTTTGTTTGTGGTGCAATTTTAGTGGAATTGCAGAATTTAAAAACAATCTCAAAAAGGATAATATAACTATAGAATAAAATAAAAGGAAATCAGGCAGTTTGGGAATAGTGAGGGATGGGAAGTGGAGGAATATCATCCCCCCCCCCCCCGACATTGCTTTATTGCTGCATGTGAGCACAGAAGCAGAAGCGACCCATTACAACAAGGTAGGTGATGGGACTGGAAGCCATTGATGGGCTTTACTAACATTTCTCATTATTACCCATCAATAGCTAATTTTTTTTCGTGTCAGGAGCGACTTGAGAAACTGCAAGTCGCTTCTGGTGTGAGAGAATTGGCTGTCTGCAAGGATGTTGCCCAGGGGATGCCCAGATGTTTTGATGTTTTACCATCCTTGTGGGAGGTTTCTCTCATGTCCCTGCATGGAGCTGGAGCTGATAGAGGGAGCTCATCTGCACTCTCCCCGGGTGGGATTTGAACCTGGCAGCTTTCAGATCAGCAACCCAACCTTCAAGTCACAAGGCTTTAATCCACCATGCCATCGGGGGCTCCTATCAATAGCTTATGTGGAGGAATTATGGAGAGGATATAGACTGGCAGTGGAATGCACATAGTGGCATGTGATAAGGATCATCTTTATAGATCGAGCTGCAATGTCAATTTGCCTGCCTCCTGCAATCAAGTCCTTGGTTAGCTGAAATGAAGTTTCATTGAAATCAATGAGAAATGTTAGTCAAAGTAAACCTGGAGCTCATGCATTTTAGTGAGACTTTGGTGCACCTTGTCTAGTTTGCATTCCTTTCTTTACACTCATGAGTTTTGGAGTACTACCCTGATTTGCTGAAATGTGGCTGATAATGTCCAAGTTGCTTTAAAAAACCAATAGTTTTTATTTTCTTTGATACTAGATACAATACAACCCTGTACCTGTAGAAATGGTATCCACAATTTCATTTACCCATGTTCAACAAAATAAGTACTCTTTAGGGATGTTCTAAATCTTTCAGAGCATCACTATGGTATTTTCTGGACTGGAGGTCCTTAATTTCATTTGGTATCCATGTGAAATTGAGAACGTATTTACACTGAATATAGGAGTTGTACTGTGTTTGCCTTATACAATATGAAAGTTGAAGAGCAAAATCAACTATTAATTGGTGATTAAAACATCTTTTTTTATTCCTGCCTCCAGTGTGAGAAGAATGGATCACTTTCTGTAACTAAACCTTTTGAGTCTCTCTTGCAATGAGATACTAAGGAAGAAGATGAACTCAGAGGTGTAGCCAGATATCCTGATTTGTTAGCCATGCCTGACTCCCAGCTATTATTTCCTGAAGGCCTGTCATGTATAAGGATAATAAGCAAGCAGGGCCGGTCCAACAATGGAGGCCGTTTAAGCGGCCGCTTCGGGCGCACGTCAAGGGGGGCGCTGTTGAGGCTCCCTCTCGCACTCCTCGGCCCACTCGCACATCTCTCGCACTCGGCCCACTCGCGGCCCTCTCGCACTCGGCTCAATCGCGCCCCTCTCGCACTCGGCCCACTCACGCCTCTCTCACACTCAGCCCACTCACGCATCTCTCTCACTCGGCCCACTCGCGCCCCTCTCGCACTCGGCCCACTCACGCATCTCTCTCACTCGACCCACTCACGCATCTCTCTCACTCGGCCCACTCGTGCCCCTCTCGCACTCGGCCCACTCACGCATCTCTCTCACTCGGCCCACTCACGCCCCTCTCGCACTCGGCCCACTCGCACCTCTCTCTCACTCGGCCCACTCGCGCCTCTCTCTCACTCGGCCCACTCACACCCCTCTCGCACTCGGCCCACTCACGCCTCTCTCTCACTCGTCCCACTCACGCCCCTCTCGCACTCGGCCCACTCACGCCTCTCTCGCACTCGGCCCACTCGCGCCTCTCTCTCACTCGGCCTACTCACGCCTCTCTCTCACTCGGCCCACTCACGCCCCTCTCGTACTCGGCCCACTCACGCCTCTCTCGCACTTGGCCCACTCACGCCCCTCTCGCACTCGGCCCACTCACGCATCTCTCTCACTCGGCCCACTCACGCCCCTCTCGCACTCGGCCCACTCACGCCTCTCTCTCACTCGGCCCACTCACTCCCCTCTCGCACTCGGCCCACTCACGCATCTCTCTCACTCGGCCCACTCACTCCCCTCTCGCACTCGGCCCACTCACGCATCTCTCTCACTCAGCCCACTCACGCCTCTCTCTCACTCGGCCCACTCACTCCCCTCTCGCACTCGGCCCACTCACGCATCTCTCTCACTCGGCCCACTCACGCCCCTCTCGCACTCGGCCCACTCACGCCTCTCTCGCACTCGGCCCACTCACTCCCCTCTCGCACTCGGCCCACTCACGCATCTCTCTCACTCGGCTCACTCACGCCCCTCTCGCACTCGGCCCACTTGCGCCTCTCTCTCACTCGTCCCACTCATGCCCCTCTCGCACTCGGCCCACTCACGCCTCTCTCGCACTCGGCCAACTCGCGCCTCTCTCTCACTCGGCCCACTCACTCCCCTCTCGCACTCGGCCCACTCACGCATCTCTCTCACTCGGCCCACTCACGCCCCTCTCGCACTCGGCCCACTCACACCTCTCTCGCACTCGGCCCACTCACGCCCCTCTCGCACTCGGCCCACTCACGCCTCTCTCGCACTCGGCCCTCTCGCCCTTGCAGCCCTCTTGCCCCTGAACAAGACCTGAGGCCAGGCCTCTGGGCCTGCTGCTCCACCTGCACCCTTCCTGGATTCCTCCCGCAACGCCCGGCAGCCCTCCGAGGCTGGAAGGAGCTCTGGCAGGTCGAGCAGGCCTGTGCCCCTGCCATGCACCTCCTTGGGGACCCTCTCAGCCATGAAGACGGGGCAGGTAGGAACCCGTCCCTGTCCCCAGCATTTCGCCAGGTATGTCTCCAGGGCAGGCCTGGGCCAACTTGGCAACTGAGGGGGAAATGGAGGGGCCTGAGGCTGGGTTGCTGCAGGTTTTTCAGCTGCCTGGCCATGTTCCAGAAGCTGGAACATGTGGGCCTACTCCTAGGATTTATAGTTTCCTAAGGCCCCTTCTTCACAGCCATAGAAGACAGATTATCAAGGCAGATAATCCACATTTTCTGCTTTGAACCAGATTATATGCATCCACACAGCCATATAATCCAGTTCAGAGCAGATAGTCTGGATTTTATATGGCAGGGTATGGGTTCTTCTACATAACCATATAATTGAGATTATGAAGGCAGATAATCCAGGTCATATGCACTGAACCGGATTACATGCATCCACACAGCCATATAATCCAGTTCAGAGCAGATAGTCTGGATTTTATATGGCAGGGTATGGGTTCTTCTACATAACCATATAATTGAGATTATGAAGGCAGATAATCCAGGTCATATGCACTGAACCGGATTATATGCATCTACACAGCCATATAATCCAGTTCAGAGCAGATAGTCTGGATCTTATATGGCAGGGTATGGGTTCTTCTACATAACCATATAATTCAGATTATCAATGCAGATAATCCACATTATCTGCCTTGAACTGGGTTATCTGAGTCTACACTGCCATATAATCCAGTTCAAAGCAGATAACCTGCATTTTATATGGCAATACAGAAAGGGCCTAAGGGTATATTGTAGTGTATATTGTAGTGGTGTACTTCAGAGGGATGCATATATCTCACCAAAGGGCAGCTGCACTTTGGAATTAATGCAGTTTGACTCCAATTTCATTGCCATGGCTCAATGCTATGAAACCCTGGGAATTGTAGTTTTATAAGGTCTTTAAACCTTCTCTGCCAAATAGTTTAGATGCCTCACCGAACTATAACTCCCAGGATTCCATAGCATTGAGCCGTGGCAGTGAAAGTGGAGTCAAACTATGTTAATTCCACGGTGCCTCACTTCTTCCAATGGAGAAATAAAGATACAAGTGCCAGTTAAGTCCAGTGGATTTCTTTATTCATACCAGGGGTCCCCAAACTTTTTAAACAGGGGGCCAGTTCACGATCCTTCGGACCGTTGGAGGGCCAGACTATAGTTGGCCACCGAGCAATAATAAATAAATATATAAATAAATAATAATAACAATAACAATAAAAAAGAGGGTTGGAAGACACCCTTTGGGCCATTGAGTCCAATCCCCTTCTGCTTTGTGCATCGAAAGCACAAGCAAAGCACCCCTGACAGATGACCACCCAGCGTCAATGTGAAGAAGAAGAAGAAGAAGAAGAAGAAGAAGAAGAAGAAGAAAGAGGTTTGGAAGAGACCCCTTGGGCCATTTAGTCCAACCCCCTTCTGCCTGTGTGCACCAAAAGCACAAGCAAAGCATCCCTGATAGATGGCCACCCAGCCTCAATAATAATAATAATAATAATAATAATAATAATAATAATAATAATAATAATAATAATAATAGGATTGGAAGAGACCCCTTGGGCCATTTAGTTCAACCCCCTTCTGCCTGTGTGCACCAAAAGCACAAGCAAAGCATCCCTGATAGATGGCCACCCAGCCTCAATAATAACAATAATAATAATAATAATAATAATAGGATTGGAAGAGACCCCTTGGGCCATTTAGTCCAACTACCTTCTGCCTCTGTGCACCGAAAGCACAAGCAAAGCATCCCTGATAGATGGCCACCCAGCCTCAATATTAATAATAATAATAATAATAATAATAATAATAATAATAATAATAATAATGGTTGTAAGAGAAGAAGAGACCCCTTGGGTTACTTAGCCCAACCCCCTTCTGCCCTTGTGCCGTGGGGCTGGATAAATGGCTTCGATGGGCCGCATCCGGCCCCCGGGCCTTAGTTTGGGGACCCCTGATTCATACCGTTACCTTCCCGCCGGAAGTGGTACCTATTGATCTACTCACATTGGCATATTTTCGAACTACTAGGTTGGCAAAAGCTGGAGCTAACAGCGGGCGCTCATTTCGCTCCCGGGATTTGAACCTGGGACCTTTTGGTCTGCAAGTTCAGCAGCTCAGTGCTTTAACACACTTCGCTACCGGGGCTCCTTTTTGTTTTGTGTATTTTATGGAAATATGTTTCCATATGTATATTTTACGGAGTGTTTTTAAATTATTATGTGTTCTAGCAATGTTGTCAACCGTCTTGAGCGGGTAAGAAATAAAATTATCATTATCATTATTGAGTTGCTGTGCATTTTCTGGGCTGTCTGGCCATGCTCCAGAAGCATTCTCTCCTGACATTTCACCCACATCTATGGCAGGCATCCTCAGAGGTTGTGAGGTTGAGGCAAGTGTGAATGTTGCAGTTGGCCACCTTGATTAGCATTGAATGTCCCTCACATATTCATAGCTGGCTGCTTCCTGCCTGAGGGAATCTTTGTTGGGTGGTGTTAGCTGGCCCTGATTGTTTCATGTCTGGAATTCCCCTGTTTTTGAGTGTTCTTTTTTTACTGTCCTGATTTTATTTATTTATTTATTTATTTCCCATACTTGTGTCCCGCCCTTCTCACCCTGAAGAGGACTCAGGGTAGCCTCACAACTGCCAACAATTCGATATCCGATTGTTTTGGGGGGGGCACCAAAATTCTGTTCGCTTACACTTGAAAATTACCTTGGGCCGGCCCTGTAAGCAAGTATCTGTACCCCAATGGAAGCAACGTTGGTAGTCACTACTACCTTTTTCAAAGAGCCTGATTCTGAAGATACATTGATCCATTTGCGAAATAGCCTCCTCACATAACTGGCCTGTGATAACAGTCTATACACAATCACTGGCTGTCATTGCTTCTACTTGCTACATCTCAGATGGGATGTGCAGCTCTGAGGTATTGCCAGTGACTTGCTCTATGAGTAATGGAGTTTTCTGCACTCCTTTGTCTTCAGTGGTAGCTTGAGCTAGTGATTTGCCATTCATTATTGACAGCAAAACACATTGGAGAGATTATGTGATACCAGATTTCATCAGTGACCAGTGCAGCTTTTTGCAGAGTTGGGATGTAGGAAAATTTAGTTTTCTTGCACATACTTCACTTGTAGTAATTGGATTGTACTCAATGATTGTACAATTAGCAGGCAATTCTTGGAACCTATAATTCTCCTCCTTTCCCCTCCGTGCTCCTCAAACCTTCTCCACTACTTTTTATGAATGTGTTTTTTGGTACATGAGATATAGAGCTAGAGGGAACCTTACAGAACTAGTAGTATCTTTATTTGTCAATTGTTTTGACATCAATTGGAAAACGAGTGAATCTCAAAGGAAACAATAGTCATGCACAAGGTTTGAAATCCTGTGTAAAGATATGTAGATAGCTTGACCAAAAGTCACCTTCCTGCCAATCTGCCTGCAGTCATCCACTGGTGGCCGTTGCCTATAACAAAGATTTACTGGAGATAAACACTTGTTTTTTCACTGGGGTCTCAACCTATTTGAGGTGGCCCTGTCTCTTAGCTTCTTGTAGTTTGATTTTGCTTTGAAAATTCAAGTCTATGAGATGTAATGTTTTTCATGATGGAGGAAACAGATGTCAGAAAAGATTTGAATACACAGTAGTCTTTGTATAGCTGCAGGAAGAAACAACAGAAAGACATCCAGAAAGATACTACTCCACTCTTAATTCTATTATGCTTTGCAGCCAGTTTGCATTACCAGGTAAGAGTTTCAGCATATGATCTGTCTATAGGGAAAAAGCAGTTTTAATTCAGCCAAAGAGATATGTAGAGATGTAAAGATTAGTAAGGCATAGTGAAAAAGGCATCAGATAGTAGAGAAACTATATAGTTTGCTATATAGTTCTATATATATCAGGGCTAGCCCAAGATACTTTGTTGCCTAAGACAAAGAGGCCCTATTCCCCATCATCTTCCTGTTTCAAGTACAGGAGTGAGCTAGATTGGCATATGACATGTACTTACATATAGGTGATGGAACAATTCTTTCCCCTGTAATCTAGGAGGTGCATAAGAAGCCTTATGGGACACATAGTCTGTCCTCCAACACACAGGAATGATCAGAAAACCTCCCCAAACACTAGTGTAAATTCTACCGATGTTCTCTTTCCCCAGGAAATGCTCTCTGGAATGATTGCCCCCACAATGATTAATGGTAGAACTGGCCCTGATATATAGTATGCAGATGATATGCACATGATGTATATTATGGATATATTATATGGCATATTGCATGTAGATGAGAGGCGGGGTTGCTTCTAGAAGAATATATGAGGTACAATACACATACTATATGCTGGAGATGGCCATGGTGGTAGAATCCATTGGGAAGTAGTGTTGCCACCTGGGAAAATAGAAATTGAGGAACATATTTTGGGAAAGTGGGGATATAACTCAGTCCAAAAAGAAATTGTATTATGGAAGAAGAGATTAAAAGGGACAGAGGGGGAAGGAAAACAAGGACTGAGCATGCAAAATGCCACTATCTTGTCATTTGTTACACCTTTATGCATCTTTTGATGTAATGTTTGCTGGAACACTTTAAAATTGTTGTACGGTTTGTATTTGGTATCCTTTTTATTATAACATTTACCCACATTGCTGGCATTAAATGTTTGCATTATATATTACTTTACATAGGTATTGAACACTTGAAATAAAGTATCATTACATATTCTGGGATATTTGTAATTCCGGTTCAACAAATCATTATTGCCTTTGCCCAATCCATTTTCCTTCCTCAAGTGTCTTGGCTAATTATGAGAAACAGTATCTTAGAAGCATAGTTACAAGTACATTATTGCTTACATAGGAAGGTCCTGTCCAGGCATCCAGCCAAAAGAAGATATACTATAAGCATGACTAGGGATGGGAGTTCGACTCATGAAGCCTTTTCAATTTCATATACATAGCAAGTCTGAACTGAAGAGGGCAGAAATGGCACGAACGTGCTCATAGAGCGTGAGGGCAGAGGACAACGCTATATTCTACACAACTTTGCGGTGCGCCCTCTTCATATTTATCTATATTATGTTAGGGATAAAAACATGGTGAAGAAATTCTTATTTATACAGTAATTTTACACACATTATTCAGTCCCATTTTCTAGGTCTATTGGGTATTGCATCTCTCAAATCTATCTTGCATGGATTTCCGAAACAACCTGGTTTGCTTCTAGACGTGTTTCAGTCAAGGATCAGGAATTCTTTCAGTAAGGGTATGTGTGTATGGGTGTGAGTTCATTCACCGTCAAGCTGTCTATTGGCTTGTGACCCCATGAATTTCATAGGGTTTTGATTTGTCATTACCTGCCTTTGAAATATAAACCACACTTGACAGTCCTTATCTCCATCCAATTACAGTACTAACCAGGACTAACCAAAGCTCAGCTTCCAAGATAAGCCTCCAAGGATCAGATGAGTTTGATGCCTTTAATATTCAAGGTGCCTTTAGTAATGTTGATTGGACAAAATTTTCCAATGGTAAAACATAAATATCATTCCAGTCAACATGGGTGTAGAAGTATTCTTGTAGTATTTAGACCATTGTGGGATTACTCATTAGTTGACTTCTATTAAATAATAATGAGCATATGTCAGCATCTTCCATTCATGAAGAACAGAAGCCCAGTGAGGGTCACAGTAGAAGAAAAAAAGGAATTGATGCTGTTCTTGGCTACTTAGCCTGCACTTGTCTATGTAGTAATTGTAGATATTTAATAAAATGAATATTGGTGTCTTATACTTTGTGGAACAGAATGTTGTTTTGCAGATTCCTATTTCCCTCAAAAGTAAGAAAAACATGCAACTTGCTATTCCTTTCTTTTCACATTTATGAAGGGTGATAGCTCCTTGCAAAGAGGAGGTTAGGCATTTGCCAAATGCAATAAATTCAATAAATAAACCACAGGAACAAACTAAAATTTCATATATGAAAAATAAAATGCAAGCAGTTGTTTTGCTCAGATATGTTGTAACCTGCCTTGAGCTGTGAGAAGAGGCAGGTTTATCATCATCATCATCATCATCATCATCATCATCATCATCATCATCATCATCATCAGAGCCCATATAATGCAGTGGTTTGAACGTTAAATTAGAATTTTAGAGATCAGAATTTGAATCCCTGCTTGGGCACAGAAACCCAGTGGGTGACCTCTGGGCAAGTTACATTATTTCAGTCTCAGAGGAGGGCAATGGCACCCTTCTTCAAACAAGTATTTCCAAGAAAACTCTATGATAGGTTTGCCTTAGGGTTGGCATAGGTGGAAGGCACACAACAATAACAAATATCACAATTTTACCAAAATACTCTAAAGGCGTCAGATCCCATCTGATCATGGAAGCTAAGCAAAATCAACCCTGGTTAGTACTTGGATGGGGAACTGTAAATGAATACCATGTGCTGTCAGCTATATTTCAGAGGATGGAATTGGCAAAACCACTGCTAAGTATTCCTTGCCTAAGAAACCTCTGTTAAATTCATGGGGTTATCATAATGGAATAGGTGACTTGACTTTATAGTACATAATACAAAGTATAATGTTTTGTGTTATACTGTTCCTAGGAAGAAGAAAGCACACTGTCCAAGGCTGAACAGTAACCTGCTACTGAGATATTTCTGCAAGAAGCTATCAGGACTACCAGGAGAAATCATGCACTATATGTTTGTTTTCCCCACAACTTTTTTTTATTTTCTATACCAAAACTGGCACCCCTCTACTGCGAAAAAGAAATATGTCTTTAATATTTAATATTAAGAAGTTAGAAATACCAACATGTGAAATACTGACATTCATACTGGTGTGGGGATGATTATCAAGAGATGACTGGAGTGTTTTCTTGCTGTTATTTTAATTTTGGAATCATAGTGACAATATTTTAGTATTTTCATTAACTGTTATATGACAGACATGCATCATCTAACTAGACAGTGTTGTGTAGAAAACCATATTAGTAATTATTTTATACCTTTTCTATATAGCAGAAAATGTCTCTTAGTTCGAGAACAGGGTCAAATTCTGTTGCTTGTACTTTTTTTGTACATTTTTCGTTGAAGTACATTATACTGTAGCCTTTGGCTTCCTTTTTATTATTATGATTTTAATATTATATATCTCGATGGAAAAGCTGACATTTTAAATAATATATCTGTTGGAGTTGAGCTTGGCAAAAATATCATAAGAAAACCAAAGAAAAAACCTCTGACTTCATCTGTCTATTTTCAAAGGTGCAATTGTTTTTATTGTTGCCTGTGACTTCTACAGTGTGCCACCCTCTGCCCTTCTAGACAGCTCCAATTGCTCTCTTTTGAAAAGGATTGTATGTTTATTTATATTTAATATTATTTTATTCATTTATATTTTGCCATTCCCTCTAATAATGGGATTCACATACAGTCATGCAATTTTTTTTAGGTTGGAAAATCTTTCTAAACTTTGTAAAGAAGAGCAGATGTGTTGATAATACCACTGTTCACTGTTTTAATGTTAACTGAGATCTTTGGAGAAGATTTATCTCACCTCTTCTGCCTTCAGACGCATGTCTGATGGAAACATAAGAGAGACCCTTTTTCTTCCCAAGGCTAGATTAGCCCTTTCCTATTGTTTTTCCATTGCTAGATACATTATTTATTCAGACTGGCCTTTGGTAACAGACCTCACTTACTGCAAAATACTTTAATGTTTGGATCACATTCATTTTACTCAGTTTTTCACCTTGATTGCTAGACAATTGGTCTGGTGAATAAATAATGCTGAACATAAAAAGAGGCCAGATATTTAATGAACGTAATTGAACTTCATGGAGAAGAGTTCTATAATTAACATGGCATGCCAAAGAGACAATGTGGATTCCAGAGAAAATCAATCCTGAAGTCTTTCTAGAAATCACTGAGACTATTGTATATTGAATGTATCTTGATAATACATTAGAAAAAACAATGTCTGGTGAGGTAGAAGGCAGTAATTATAGCATTGACTCTGCAAGATCCGAGCAGGACCACTGAGGATAAGGTGACTTGGACATGGTTCATTCCCTTTGTTGCCATAAATTAAAGTTGACTTAATGGCAGTTAACAACAACAATTCAACTTTGTTCCCCTTATAGTACAATATAGAACAATATAGTACAATATAGGTCAGTTATACTTTGAGTAAACCCATTTGAGATCAACGGGACTTGCCATCCACCAGAAATCATTGTACTCTATAAATACAATCCAACATCCCCTCAGTGTAATGCAAATGTGTGCATGCAGAGATACTATTCAGATACTACACAATTCTATGCAGAATAGAAACACTGTGCAATACATGTTAGTGACTGGGTGTTTACAATTCACAGGCACAATGAGCATTGCTCAATACTAAGAAATGCACAATTCCTCTCCAGCTGCTGTAAGCAGAATAGTTGCAAAGGTAAATAATTTGCCTGACATGTGGACCATGTCTTACTCATGCCAAAGTCATCCAAAGTCTAGATCCAGGCCAAGATTTCAATAGGTTATAGTACAACATATGCAATTATGTAAACTGGGGGCTATGTTTCTATATTCGTTTATGTCCTTTGAGCCAGATGGGCAGTGTTACATGAAGTGTACCACGAATAAACCATCCAGTGAAGTGATATCAGGTATTGCTTATTTGGGGAGCTCCCCCCCCCCAACCCATTGAGCCTTGTCAAAACATGTGATTTAAGATATTTTAATTCAATTTTCCAGAAATAGCAAATTGCCAAAATAGTGGGTAGAAATAGAGATACATAATCAATGCTGGGCTGAAGTCAGAGATATATCTAATGAAGAAAGCACAGTGGTGCCATTATTCTGCAAATTCTCACATAGCTACTAGTGCAAAGATTTGCAGAGTATGACATAGGGCAACCAGGTATCTTGAAATGTTTGCATCTCTTTCAGTGCAAGGACACAGCCATCATATTGACACAAAACTGGGCCCATAATTTCCAAAACTCCTAATGTGGGAGGGATTGGATTCAGCAAGGTTTCAGCTGGCCAAATGGGAAGTCAAGCTAACTCTTGGCTAATAGTTAAACTTGTACTCTATGTCAGGACAAGAAGCTTTATATCAGTAAGGGCAGCCCTGAATATGACCAATAGTATTTCCCACTCTAACTTTGGGTGACAGAGAGGGTTGTGGATCCTAAAATATGAAAAGCAATCTTTTTCATAGCAAGCTCATCCTGTGAGTTTTGATATGTTTGCTGTCTAAATAAGTTCACTGATAAAGAAGTACAGTAGGCCCTTAGTTAACTGGTGCCCATGGCAATTGCTAGATGCCAGATAAATGTCGTTTCTGGTTGCTTGAGAGTTACTATTACAAATAGTTCTAACCAAAACTATACACCATACTATACTATATCATAAACTCTATATTGACTTGATATTAATATTTAAATACAGTATAGGCAGTTCATGAGTTACACACATCCAACATACAAATGACTCATAGTTGAGAACAGGGATGAAACAACAGGAAGTGAGAGAAATCTACCTCTCAGAAGGGAAATTTATTTTTGAAAGAGTTATCATGGAACAAAAGAGTCTCCACAATAGCTTTATCACCAATCCTTATTTCCACAACAAGCCAAATTTTTCAAAATTCAATTAACACATGGACATAAAGTGAGATGAAATCTTCTGAATAGGGGCTCAGACAGCAAAATAAAAACCACAGGGGGTTGCTATCCAAAGCTCGAGTGTGTGTGTGTGTGTGTGTGTATAGATCTCAATTTAAGAACAAACCTACTGAATCTATCTAGTTTGTAACTTAAGGACTGCCTGTAATTGAGAACAAATGAAGACAAATATAACGTAATATAATACAGCTTTACTGCATTATAAAAACCAGTGTTGTGAACATGGTATGCAATTTTAGCTAGGTTTTTTTGCCAGTTGTTTGAGTTCTGGTTAGCTCCATTATATTAGTATATTCTGGGGAATTCAACCACAGGGGTTCCGATTGGAGCAAAATTAAGGCTTTATCCCTCAAATAAGATTACTGCCCCTACCTGAAAATTTTCTTCAGACTCCCAAGTTTCAGCAGCTCAGTAACTTAAAAGTTTTTTTTTCCAAAAAAGGAGCTGGGAAATTTGTCAAGGGAATTTGTAAGGGACTTAGCATTCATAAGAGTCCTAAGGCCACCTCTACATTGCCATAAAAATCCAGAATATGTGCTTTGGCTGGATTATATGGCTACTGAATGCAAAAAAGAGATGGTGAATAGGTGGAAGAGGAAATGGAATAAGAAGAGGTCATGGATCATTGGCTGACTGGAACCTAGAACAGAAACACTCAACATGACAGCAGCCTATTGCAGTAGAATTAGAATAATAAAGCATCTTTTTTTTTCTTTAAAAATGACCATAGACACAAATCTGGATCACACAGATTCCTAGCAGATTATGTGCAAAGGATGGGTTCATACTAATGGGAAGTTTAAAGCCTTATGCAGTAATCTAGATAGAGCTATGGTAGAGCTCTTTCCATAGAAACATGGCTATTTTTTCCTGTGACCCTAAATCAACTTTTCCATAGCACCACTAAATAAAGACAATCAAGCTATTACTTTCCCAACAATTATAATACTTCAATGGACTGGTAGGTAGAGAGTGCAAGCTTTTTAAGAGGTGTTACTAGTCATGTTTTAAAAGTTTCGTGATTATTATCAATCAATATAATTTCTCCCCTGAAATGAAATTCCTTTGTGGTAATAAATTGAGCTAGACTGTTGAAAAAGGCGTTCATCCCATCCATGTAGAACAGCTATAGGGAACTCTTGGTACATAAGCTAGATTCACATATTAGGGCCCACCATCCACCCAACTTTTGTTCTGCATGACTTGCCTCTTCTTCCTACAGAGGTTTGCGGGGGAAATCCATTCTCTTATATCTGATGAGTGTTCAAAGATGAGAGATTTCTCTACTGAGACCCCTTCCATACAGCTGAATAAAATCCCACATTTTCTGCTTTGAACTGGAATATGTGGTTGTGTGGACTCAGATAAGCAAATTCAAAGCAGCTATTGTGGGATTTTCTGCCTTGAGGTTCTGGGCTATATGACTGTGGAAGGGCCCTAAGTGCTGAAGAAATACACGTTACTATCAGTGAAAAGATCATAGAAAAGAGTGGCCATCTAAAAAAATTTAAATTCTAAAAAGTATTTAAGAAATATTTCTGAAGGCATTTAAAGAACAGATATTTTAACTTTTACATTCCATGCTGTTCAAACTCATTACATTACACAGAATTGTGTTGTGCTTTGCATGCCTCAAATCTGTTGTACTGCATTATGAGTAGTATGCTTGGGACACCCCACTTTGTTCTCTTCCACACTGCCATCTAAAATCCAGATTATCTGCTTTGAACTGGATCATATGGCAGTGAATACTCATATAATCCAGTTCAAAGCAGATAATGTGGATTATCTGCTTTGATAATCTGGATTATATTGCAGTGTAGAAGGAACCCTTTTCAGGATTCTCCTCCTCCCATTTTCTCTCTGAGGCTTCAGTTTTCTTCAATTTTTGTCATCGGAATTCAAAAACCAAAGTAGTTCAAGTTCAATTAACCCAGGAAGAGGAGAGAAGGGGGTGAAATCTTGCTGTTTTCAATACATTCAGGAGAAAGCAAACTGCTACAGCCCCACCTAGGTTGTATGTTCTTCATTAATAGCTGTTGCAGTCTTGGACCCCTTCCACACAGACCTATATCCCAGAATATCAAGGCAGAAAATCCCACAAGATCTGCTTTGAACTGGGTTATCTGAGTCCACACTCAGATAATGTGGGATTTTCTGCCTTGATATTCTGGGATATAGCCTGTGTGGAGGAGCCCTTAGTCTTAATCATGTTGTGAGCTACCTTTAGTCAGAGTGTTGGAAGAAAGATAAGATATAAATAAAATATGAAATAAAATAATGTTTCTTCTATTGACAGTGCCTTGTATTCAATGGAAGTACATATGCTTGTGATTCAGCTGCCACAACTTTATAAAGTTGAATGGCAGTTGGGTGGTTGTTGGAGAAATTGGGTTTTTTATTGTTTTTAACAAGTTATCTTTTAGAGCTGGAAAAGATATCAAGGTTAAAAATCTGTGATTTAACTGAGTCTCATTTCTACAAAGACCCATGTGCTCCTCCTGAATACATTCCAGAATCAGGCTATTCCAAGTAACAAATATGGTGAGGCATTGCATCATCATTTAAAAACTGGTTCAGTCCTTGAAACATCAGTCTGGGGTCTTTTGTTTTCTCACGGTGTCTTAACTATATCCACCCAATCTATCTCTGGATTATGATTCACTTAAAGAACCTGATGGATGTTTACTCAAAGTAAATCCCACTGGGTTTACATGGATAATTTGGCTGCAATCCTATTCACACTTTGCTGCTAGAAAATCCTATTGAATTTTTGAGTAGGCAAGTGTGAAATCACAATGTTCAGTTTCTATGCACTTTAAAATAAAAGATAGTTGTTTAATGTTCCAGTTCTCAAGTGACATTTCATCATTTGGATTCACTGGCAGTTAGTGATTTCCATTTCAATAGGTTAGTGAATCCATTCTGGGTTTTAGTATGAATTTCACAGAAACAATTGGGCTTAGGTTTCAGCATCTTGGATATCTTTTTTAAAATAACAGAGATGGCCAGATCACAATTTTTAAGGACATGATAAATTATGTGAAAGAGATTTTGACAGGGCCACCTTAACAGTCAGCCTCCTCCCTTAGGCAGCACATTTTGGATGTCATTCAAGTGTAGCTAATTTACTATTTTTAAACATATAATTGTATTATTTTTATTGACACGGAAAGGGAGTTATATTTGTGGGGTTTTCTGCCCCAGGTGCTGAAATAATTTGTGTAGTTTTAGGTGTTTGGTACCTTGATGTAGATCTCCCTCCCTTCTCTTAGTCTCTCTCACTGTCTCTCTTTGGGTGCAATTTTTCTGCTTTGCCTCAAAATAAAATATTTTGTTCTGAACCTGGAGCCTGAAGAAGTATTTCTTCTACTAGCATGAAGGGTGACATGTGGAATATTTGTCACAGCTCATGTTAAACAGAACCCTGCAGTTCTGTCTCAAATTATTGAAAGACTAATATCTTTTGGGTATATTTCAAATGAGATTCTGTATCTTCTGTTTCCTTGAATTGCATGTTTCATTGTTTCATGGGGACAAACTCAGGAGTTATGGGTTAGGACCTGCTAGACTATGCAACTGGTCACTTACAACCTTATCACTATGGGTTTTTATGGCTCCCTTTCCCTCTTCTGGACGGGGCCTGCCAAGTGCCATCAAACAACCATTGGCTTGACCCCCAGGCCCATTCCTCCCAAAGTGGAGGAGAAGCGTCGCAAGATGCTTCCTCTGCCATGATGGAGAGGAAAGTGTGTTTTCGGTAGCTCGGGTGGATCTACCTGAATTTTTCTTCCCTTTCCTCCATATGATGGGGGAAAGGGCAATGCATGTCGCTGCCCTTTCACCCATCTGATAGGCACAGGGTGCACCTCGTCTCGTCCCCACCATGTGATGGAGGAAGGAAAGAGGGCATCATGAGGCACCCACATGACTGCTGGCAAAACAACACAGCCCCAGGGGCTGTATGAAGGGATCCTAAACAGGCAATGAGTTTTCAGTCTTTCTTGATGTACGGCATACAGTGTTCCCCACTTATCACAGGGGTTAGGTTCCAAGACCACCCGCAATAAGTGAAAATCTGCAAAGTAGGGACACTATATATTTATACATTATTTTAGTAGTTATACACTATTTTAAGTCTTTATCAACCAATCGAGTGTTGATACTTCTCTTCTCGTTGGCACTTGGGCTCCTTTTCTCTCCCTTCAGCTTCTCCTTCCTTCCTTCCTTAGGCTGTAAATTGTAATTTTTATGATTTATAATATTATTTTAGAGTTTATTGAAAAACCGCGAAACAGCGAATCTGCAAAAACCGAACCGCAAAGTAGTGAGTGAACACTGTATTTCAAAGATTGCTCCTTTAAATTTTTAAAATCGGCTATTGTGCTCTTTAATTAATGTATTCATTTTACCACCAAGACTGAAAGCATAAGCATTGTTGATAAGAAGGAAGTTCTGTTAAAGCTGGACTGAGCACCTGTTGAGGATTTCAGGCTTTATTGATCCTCCCCTGGGAACACAGATGGCTCCATCCCTCAGTTTCTACTGCCAAAATTGGATGCTCCACAACATTTTGTCCCCACACCCCAAGTCCCACAGAACACATTGGGGCACCAAACTTTAAGTCATTTTCATCCCTCACTTTTTTTTTTTTGCTTGAACCTTTAAAACAACCAATAAATATCTATCATTCTCCTTATATAAGACCCAAGACAGTTTGATGGTTGTTGAAATTGAAAAGGCCTTGATGTAGATAATAAGTGACTATCTGCTCACTTTCTGTTTGCAAAAGACCTTTTGGGACTTAAAAGTTAATTTCTCCATGGGCACAAATGTAGTAAATCAACACATAGCAAAAGCTTTTGCGTATATTATGGCCATCATACTTAGTCTGAGGGAATAGGAGTGCAGGGACTCTAAGATCTCCACAGCAAAAGATATGGAGAATATATGTGACCCACAAATTGCATGCCTTTGTATTGAAGTGTTGCATATGTCAAATGAAACTACAAATTATAACCATTAGAATACCTGACATATCTTCCTTTTCCCATCCCACCCATACATGTCTTTCTTCTGTGAAAACAGAATTACCTGATATCTTGTGGGCTTGTTGTAGACATTCTTCACAGAAAAGTCTGAGTTTTGAATACTTGACTCAAAACGAACTTTCTGAAATGTACAAATGTCAAACATTTCATCATAAAGATAACAGGGTTTTATGAAAGCATCAGAAACCAAGCTCATAGACTAAGATCAGTAGATAAAAGTAATTAAAAACCTTAGTTTTCTTTTATCTTTAACTCCTATATAAGAAACTGTTAAAAACTTATCATTTTGTGAGGACTGACTCTTACTAAATTAAATACGAGTGCCTTTTGTCACATGTCTCATACAATCAACTACATACATAGATCCAGTTTTCACAGTGTAGGGGTGTGATTTCAGATTTCACTTGGGGATGTTGAAGAAAAAAATCACTTAGTCTTTAACATATATGTTGTTTCTTAGCATGTGTTTGTATTTGTCTGTCTATTTGTGAATAAATTAAATTGCCAGAATGGAAGTATTTGAAAAGCAAAGGCTTCTTCACATGTTTGCTGGTTTTAGCAAAGCAGCTACTTCTAAAAAGTCTTGGGGAATGTGTTCACAACCTCTGGACTAGCAGAAATGCTGGGTAGAAGAACATGATGGTCAAACTTTTCCTTATTAGCATTTTAATACCTATGGGGTTTTAAAAATGTATGTGTGTTCAATGTTAAGGTGATTTATAGTATAGACCTAAATCATATTAAAAGAAAATTACTATGTTACAAAAATTACAGTATACCCATATCAAAGCAATCTTCATAATTAAAACTAAAAACTTAGTTCATTCATCATAAAGGGAGCAAGAGAGAGATAAAATCACACCAAAATACAAGGATACTCTGTCACAGGAGTAGGTGAATTTGGAGAACTTGGGTGATAGTTATATGTTTGGAAGTCATAAGGTTCATCATGAAAAACAACAATACAAATTCTGGATTGTTTTTTAAAAATACCAGTATATTGTATTGCTGTTTGTTTGGAAGATGAAGAGATCCATATGCTATGGAGGCTTCTCAGAGCATGGCTTTTTCATTTTTTAATTAAAAAAATATGAGGGGTTTGAGGGAACACAATTGTTGTTATTTCTACCCTGCTTTATTTCTCTAAATAAAGACCCAAAATGGCTCTAACAATAAAAGCGATACAATATATAACTTAAAACTGAAAAACATGCAAACATTAAAATAGAATTAAACATAGAAATATTAAAAATACATAGTTAAAGGCCATTATGCCACTAAAACCATGAGCTTGAGGGCCACATAAGGCCCTTTGAGCTTTTATCAGGGATGCAGAATATAAACCCAGATGTGTGACAACAACTGCAGGACACATGTTTCTCTTTCCCTGTTCTATAGGAAAAGGTTTTCCCCTGACATTAAGTCTAGTCATGTCCGACTGTGGGTTGGTGCTCATCTCAATTGCTAAGCTGGAGAGCTAGTGTGGTCCATAGACACCTCCAAGATCATGTGGCCAGCATGATTGCATAGAGCGCCGTTACCTTCTTGCCCGAGCTGTACCTATGGATCTACTCACCCTTGCATGTTTTCAAACTGCTAGGATGGCAGAAGCTGGGGCTAACAGTAGGAGCTTGCCCCGTACCCCAGATTTGAACCTCTGACCTTTCGGTCAGCAAGTTCAGCAGCTCAGCGGTTTAACCCAGTTCACCACTGGAGGCTCCCTTCCCTGTTCTATAGATGCTATGTTATTGCTCTATCTCTATTATTCTTTTTCCTCCTGATATTTAGTTCTAACTTGGTCAGCTACCTGTACACTGCAGTCATATCAATTTCTTCCAAACCAATGCAATGTAGTGACCGGATTATCATGCTAGAATCAAGAAAGCCTTTGTTCAAACTGACTGGGCTACCTGACCTTAAAACAACTACCAGCAGATGTGAAGGGAGGGAGAGTAGTGATAGCCCCTTTCTATTCCTAGTAATTCTTCTCTCTTGGAGAACTGAGCTGTACCATGCAGCTTGTCATGCATTTTCTAGATTCCTTAAATAATGGAAGACACTACCCTGGCAGCACTGTTGAAGTAACAGCCAACTGTCAGTCAAGTCAATATAGAATGGAGGAGCTTGCCATTTTTCTTTGGGTAACCATGATGGATTAGTCACTATTAGCATGCTTAACTTCCTCCAAGATTTGTTGTGTGGATAAAACGGCATATACTATCTTAAACTCATTTTAGGAATTAAACAGAGGAACAGAATATGGGGACTGTTAAAAAGAAAAGGATGACAGGTGACATACCCGTAGCTTAGAATTCAGCATGCCCATCTCAAGATCATTTTCACAGTTTTTGGCCTTGGATTTGCAGAGCTTTATGAGGCACATTTTAATTCTCATTATGAGATAATAAAACGACTTAGGGCTTGGCACTAGGTTAAAAGGAGCAGGTAGAGTCCTCCCCTCATCGAAATATGAGAGCCAGAGCTTTGCACGTGCAAACTTCCACTCCACATCTGCATCCTCCTGCAAAAGGAAAAAAAAATGAGTGATTTGTTTTTCAAAAGGCAGCATTAGATCTTGGGAAGACAGGGATCCCTTTTATCTCATTGTCACCAAAGTGTTTTTTTTATTTTGCTCTTATTTCACAACTGCCAGAATATTTTGCCCTTAAAGTCATTCTTCAGGGAAATGACTAATTGTAATTTCCCTTTGTAAGAAGCCATACATCAAACTCATCAAGAAAAAATGCATTCCCCTTTAGCTAACTTAACTTGTGATCTGTTGAATATCCTCACTTTGAAGTATGGACCACTTATGCTCTCTGATAGCTGAGGATTATAAAATTTGATCTGGCTTCCAAATCATAATGCAATTTGTTCCTTTATCAGTGCCAGTGTGATGTTCAGACAACTCAATTTTTTAGTGAAGATAATGCATGTCTATATGAACTCAAGGGATAAAGAACAGTATAATAACTGTATAGAGAAAATGCAAGATTAGCACTGTTGTGTTGATATAAGGGGCAGCTTTATTCTTTTCTGCTTCTTGTACCTTTGCATACTCTGAATAAACTATTGTTTGCTGAATGAAAGACAAAGAGCTATCTCCTTCAGTAATATAATTTGCTAACTGCTGACAGTCTAGTTTTGTATCTGCAGTATGATAAAAAGGCAGAGTGCTTTAGATTTCAGACCACTCACTCTGATGCAGTCATGCATTGAAAAAATGGTTTGGGGGTAAATATTTTATTTATATGTTGATTAGGTGTAATTAAATCTGCAATATTAGAAATATTTCAGATGCTGATTGAGTCTGAAATGGTTGGGATCCTTAGGGTTTTTATGGATTTTGGATTTTTCTTTCAAATTTGGGAATATGCATCGTGCATATGCACAGTGAATAAGGGCTGGGGGAAAAGGGGGTTAGCCACAGATCATACATCTAGCACCCCCCCCCCCCCCGCTCTATTTCTTGCTTTACTACTGCAAGAAATATAGTAGAGGAAAATACAGAGAGGGAAGGGGGAAGTCAGCTTAACAAGGTCGCTGCAAAAACAGAATCCCCAGATACTTCCCTGGTTGTCAGCAGTACATTTTCTGCTCTTTTAGCAAAGTAGTCAGGAATGAAAATCTTATGTCATTTCTCCTGCTACTCATTTCATTAAGTGGCCAATGGGGTCACTCTGCATTCAGCCTCAAAGTCCATTTCCAGGGTGCCTGCCTTGCTGCACTCTAACATTGGCTGGGTGGAAGGCAATGCAGACATTTCTGGGATATCTGCTTTTTACATGTGCCTTGTGTAAAAACTTGGTATTGTCTGGATTTAATCTCAATTATGTTTCCTTCACTGGTTTCAGAATAGTTTTTGTAGACTCCATGGCTTAAATATAAGGGGACAGGCCTCTAGAAATTGTGCCTATCATGCTAACTGCAGCCCAAACTCATCCAGAGATTGAAATGGCCAAAATCTTTTTTCTACAAATGATCTGTAAATGAAATAAACACAGCAGATGGTGTGGAGATGAACTTTCACTGTTCTTGGTCTGTAACCATAGCTAAGAATAAAACAGGAAAGTACATATTTTTACAAAATGCAACCAGAAATTAAAGAAAATTTCATGTCATACCATTACATTTGTTTGCCTCACCTCAATTTCCTGATAGGAATTGTTGATCATGGCTATTAACATGTTGAGGAGCACAACCACCATGGTGACGTTATAGACGCCGTAAAGCACATAGCCAATGTTTTCTATAAACTTGTGATCATACTTCAGCACCACTGATATTACCTCCGACAAACCAAATATGGACCAGAATAAGGTTTTAAAACTTTCTTCTACCCTAAATACAAAATAAAGAAATTTACTTATTCATTCATAAACTAGGCAGCAGTATAAACTGATCATAATAAAATAAATGGTAGCCTGCTAATGTAAATAATGACGGCTTAATTTCAATCACTAGTTCCAAATATAATTAATCAATGAATGGAAATTTACCTATGTTAACTCACCAGTTGATGATTCTAGGTAGAACTAACTGACTGCATTCAGACCTTTCTGTCCTTGTATTACAAGTGGTAATAACACTAAGGGGGTATGCGTGGTGTTGACCACTCTGGGTGACCACTAGAGGGGATGATACCAAAATTACTATCTTGCTCAGAGAGGCCATTCTCCCTGCCTCTCAAACTGCTGCAGATGGTGATAGGGTGTGTGGCTTCCCCTCCTCTCCTCTTCCTTTGCTTCCTCCAGCAGGCTTAGCCTCCCTCAGCTGCGGCCTCTTTCTTCCTGCAGATTCTTGTGCTGAACCAGGTACTATCACAATACCATGGCACTTTTCAAATGAAAGTTTGTGGGGGCCTACCTGCTCCTGGTATAATAGCATGCAGGAAGTGTGACTTCTGTCTGGGACAAGCATGTCACCATTCCTTCTGCTCATGTGGCTATGGTTTCTTCTAGGGAGAAGAAAGCTGTGTGATGTGGGAGAGTTATGAGCTTAAGGCTGGTAGGCTCCTGGCTGCCAGGGGCTGCCTCCCTTCCCCACAATGGGTGATACTGACTCTAGCAACAGTACTAATTATCAAAATTTTCATCTATGGTTGTTAGTATCTCTAAATCATATTTCTTGAAATGATAAAGGCATTTGGAAACAATAGACATTGACAAAATCACGATCTGCCAGCTGCAAAAGGCCACCCTACTGGGATCTGCACGCATCATCCGAAAATACATCACACAGTCCTAAACACTTGGGAAGTGTTTGACTTGTGATTTTGTGATACGAAATCCAGCATATCTATCTTGTTTGCTGTGTCATAATAATAATAATAATAATAATCATCATCATCATCATCATCATCATCATCATCATCATCATCATCATCATCATCATGATAGTAATATCAGGGTAATTTAAAATAATGGGGGGGGGGAATTGTGGAAAATCCTTAGCAGGGTGATAGTTTGCTTTCCCCGCCCATTGGGTGGAGAGTTCTAGTTTGGGGTTTTGCCAGCACATTGGGATTGATCCCCCCTCCTTTCTCCCCTTTCCTCACTTAAAGTTTCTGGCAAAGGCAGCAGGGGTTTTGCAAGGGAGATCCTGCAGAATTAAAGCCCTGCAATTATCAGGCTCTCCCCCTTCTGCAAGCCCGGGTTTAAGTGTGGGAAGACTAAGTGGTTTGCAAGAGAGATCCTCCCTCCACTTTTGCAAGCCCGGGTTTAAGCACGGGAAGATGAAGTGGTTTGCAAGAGAGATACTCCTTCCACACCTTCCAGGTGTGGCTTGACCAAGGCAGAAGCCACTTGCACTTTCTCAAGTAGCTCCTGACACACACAAAAATAATTTATACCATACCATGTTCTAATATTTTGTTTTGATTTACTTTGTGAAAATCAAAATGTAAATAATAAAGTTCCTGAAAGAAATACGATTATGTTCCATCACTAAATTCAAAAGAAGACATATTACATTGCATCATTGGCTTATTTTGAGAAAATAGAAGCAAAAGTATTTTGCTATATGCAATAGAATTGAGTGAGAATGTGAATATCTCATTTTCCCCCTCTGTAGTCATGGTCATGCCCAAATATCTTTTCTGTGGATTAAACAGAAGATTATCCAATTTGTAATATGCTGAACTTCAGAATGGCAGAAGTCAGGTAAGTGATTCAAATTTATTTAGTGAAAAGCCAAGCTTGCTGATTGCTTCTTTCTTTAATACAGGTTATCTCTGTTACTGTAATGCAGTTAAATATATATCTTTTCATAAAGAAATAGGATTTTACTCAATTACTACACATTTCAAATTGAACAGTGGGTGTGATGTTCTTTATCATGCAAAGAATTAAAGGCATGTACCAATATATGATATTAAAAGCCATGCAGTAAAGTATCAGACAACAGAGCTTCTTGTTGACTTGTTACAGTGAGCCTTAGACTTATTTCCAGCAGGACTGATCACTTATGTAAATCTTGCAACTGCATAATTTATTTCATGTCAAAGAAAATAAAACATAATTCATTTTTTGAAATGAGACTCTTGTGCCTTATAAATTTAACTGCCTTACAGAGAAAACTGCAGTCATAACTCAAGAGCCACCAGCTGTAAAGGATTAGGATTACATTAAAGCCTCTTCTTTCTGTGGAACCCTTTTCAGATGATCACAGAAATCCAAGCCATTCCTCCTGTCCCACCAGTGGGAGCAATATACTTGAGAGGATGTAATAGTGAGATTTTTTTGGCTTGGTTGAGGAATCATTCCCATTCCCAGAGGCCTAATTGGTGCCATGCTGAACTCATTGCAATACCAAGAAACATTACTTTTTTAAGCCTTTGGGGTCTAATTAATTTATCCAAATCAGCACATTTGTTACATTTAGCCAGTATTTAAACCGTGTTAACAGTTTCTGTCTTGTTTTAACTTGTAGAATTGATCAGTATGCTTTTAGGTTGCAACCTTATATGAATCTGTGAAGCACAGTAGTTTCACTTGTGGAACTACACCACACAGAGGCATTTATCCACCCCTGGACATGCCTTAGAGCCACAAAAGCCTCCATCCCATAGTCATTCATGTCTGCATTCATGTCCTAAGTGGCTCAGAATAGTCATAGACAAGTGTAAGGTTGATTTAGTCCCATTTTGGGTATGACAACTCAGAAGTAAATCTTAGTTAATATAGGAGGTGATTACCCCAAGGTATGCATATATAGGATTTAGTTGAAAAAATCCAAATTTTGTATAATATTAAAGTCAGTTTATAATACAGAAGAAACAGGCATTTTGAAATGTGCCGTGGCTATACCACTGAAAGAGTATGAAGGGAGAGAGATTTGAGTCATTGGCAGCCACTTCTCATTTTAACAGCAAGCTTCTATATGATTTCTGGTTCAGCAAAAGAAATTAATGCAAATGTAAATGAGTCCAGCTTCAATTTTTGGAAAGAGAGCAGTGCATAATTAATAACTGCCTTTTGAGAGCAGCTTTCGGAATTTGCCAGAAGAGCTCACTCCACATTCAAACATAATTCAAGTTTGGAGTAATAGCTGACAATAATTTCCCATCGCTTAAAATTCAAGAGCTCTTTTAACATATGAATCTTGCCATTACTGATCCATAAACAGTCTCTGCTTCCAATGTATAGAACGACCAAGGTGGTGGTTAGTGTTACTGTTTAGAATTACAGTCTGGCTCGATAAACTTTTGAATAGACAAACTAAGCAATAAAATAACATTCTCAGCAGGATTGTCAAAATTTTACCCTCTAAACATTGCTGTGTTGAATCCCTTGCCCATGCCACACCATGGGTTATGCTGGCTAGATATGGGGATAATTGAAAATCATTTTTTACTTTAGTTTATATCCTGCTCTCTGTCATAGGATCTCAACATGGCACATAAGTAAAATGTATGTAAATATATTTTTAAATTCAGATTTTAAAATAATAAAGCATATTAACAAAATAATATTACAACATTTTAATGTTGCAACAGTTTAAGAGATTAACAATTTCAGTTGTCCTCCTTCAACCCCCAGAAGGTTTGATACCAACTTATTTTCCAGTTTGACCTTTAACAATATTTGGAGGACTTCACATTATTCACATTCTGGATTTAGTGATGGTGACACTTTTAAATGTGGGGCCCTGTCCAGGAGCTATATGTCTATTTCCATTGACAGAAGTAGCCCCATTAGTTAAACCAAAAGTCTCTGGGCAATGTGTACCTTCAATATCTGTTTGAGAGATCTGAGAAACTCTCTAAAACAGATTTTTGAAATAATGTGGAAAAAGAATGAAGTCTGTTTGACGGTATCTGAGGGGTAATATCACAGCTCTCCCAGTTCTTTTGCCAGAACTGGTTCCGTCAATGGAAGGACAACACCGAATTCTGGCCCTTGATGCATGGAGTTTCTATGGAGAAGAAACAGGTAAAATCCCAACCGAATAGTCCTTGCCTGAGAAAATGTTGTGAAATTCATGAAATCATCATACACAAAGCAGGTGATTTAAATCACAGACAATGGGAAAACATTGAACTTAGCCTACAGCCAAATTTGAAATTGCTTATACTATTTTAATGAATGTAAGTAATAATAATACAAAATGGGGGAGTTACAGCATGCTGGCTGTCAGATAACTCGTGTCTGGCAGTAGCACTTCACAAAGAATATGAGTAATATAGATATCTTCTATCAGATTACTGAGACTCTTAGATAATAATGGACTGTATGCAGCTTCTTAAGAAGAATTCTTTATCTTACAATATTTGATTATGGAAATTTATATTTAAACAGTTTACTGGCTTTAAAGGAGGGTGGCAGCAGTAAGCCAGCTTGCTATCTATCTTCTGCAAAAGAGAGCTTGTGAGCTACTGATAGCTCTAAGAGGGTTGCAGTCTAGAAGAATTGAAAACAGTAACATCAGAATTTCAATGGAAATGTATGCAATGGCAACAAAACCTAAAGATAAGAATTTACCAACATTGCCCAGTAAATCAATAGAAAAAAAATTGACCAGCTGTTCTTGGCGTTTGAGTCCAAGCAGGCATCGCAAACTCATGTCAAAACATCGGTAAATACTTTAGTGGCGGAGATGGCTCAAATACAAACAAAAATGTGATAAATGTATAACTGTATGGTAGCAACAGAAACCAGAAGCAAGGAAGCTGAGAAAGAGTTACAAGCAGTTCGCCAGGATATAGTAGACATAAAAGCTGAGTTATTAAATCTTCAAAACAGGTCGAGAAGGAGGAACATCAGAATTAAAGGTTTACCTAATGACCTGTCTAATATTAATTTACTAAGCAAACTGATTGGGGAAAAATTTATGGCATCAAACTTCAGCCATTTCATATTGAAAGAGTTCATAGAGTTTACAGATTGCAAAAGAACAACTCTCAGCACGTTCTGGTTGTTTTTGTGAAGAAATCCCAGAGAGACTTGGTCTTAAAACAATTCAGACACACCAAAGATCTGCAATATGAAAGAAGAAAAGTCCAGGTATTTCCTAATTTGGCAAAAGAAACAATAAAACAAAGAACTCAAAGATTGACTGCAGCAGACATTAGATTTTTGTGGGGCTTTCCTGCAACTATAAAAATTTATAGAGATAGGACTTATAACTGCTAAGTCACCAGAACAAGGAAAAAGCTGTTGCTATAATTAGGCCTAGAATCTGAAGAGATTAGTGAAGATAATGAAGAAAGACTTCGGGGATAAATAAACGGACTCAAGAGACTTTAACAAATGGGTCTTACAGTTAAAAACCTGGAGCAATATATTTTAGGTTATTTTTCTCTTCTTTCAAGGGAAAAGGGATGCTTATTTTAGTTGATGTAAGTTCCAGGTGCAGAAGACTAGGGAGAAGTTTGGCAGCATGCCAGGCTGCCAAGGTTATATAAATACAGATAACTTTTGTCAAAGGATGAGGGCTAGGTAAAATATCAGGCTGAATAAAATAAAATAAAATAAAATAAAATGAATGAAAGTTAATGAGAAGGGTTGTAAATATGATAAGTACATTAGAGGTCAAATGAATTTATTTTGCATCAAATATTACTCTGATATATATAAGGGTAGAAGTATTGGGAAATAATTAAGTGTGGGCCAACTAATGTAGTTTCTCCCCCCGATTGTTAGGAACACATTGGTGTTCAAGCTGGCTGTGGCTACAGCTAAGGCAAAATCGAGAAATGCAAATGTATGTGGGGGTACAGTGTTCCCTCACTACTTTTCGGTTCACTTTTCGCAGACTCGCTGTTTCGCTGTTTTTCAATAAACTCTAAAAGACTATTATAAATCATAAAAAATTACAATTTACAGCCCAAGGAAGGGAGGAAGGAGAAGCCAAAGGGAGAGAAAGGTAGCCCAAGCGGCAGAAGGAGAAGGAAGCAATTTATCAACACACGATTGGTTGATAGAGACTTAAAATAGTGTATAACTACTAAAATAATGTGTGTGTGTGTGTGTGTGTGTGTGTGTGTGTGTGTGTGTGTGTGTGTGTATATATATATATATATATATATATATATATATATATATATATATAATCCATACTTCGTGGATCTTGACTTATTGCGGGTGGTCCTGGAACCTAACCCCAGTGATAAATGAGGGAACACTGTATAGAGGATGTAGGGCAAGTGGGCCAATGGAATAATTTTTTTGTGTCAATGGGGTGTATGTAAGGCCTGTAATGAGGAATTTACTTATTACTTTTTATTACTATTTTTGTTAATGAATAGATTTAAATACATTATCCTTAATATTAGGGGTAATAGGGGTCCATATTTATTCTTCTTATTTTCTATACACACAATTAATAGTTTCAGAGAGGCACACAGCGTGTGTATGTTAAATTTAAATTATTCCACAACACAAAATATCTGCTCTCAAGATCATGTCTTAAATTTAGGGCTTAAGGTTAAAATAGTAAGTGTCATAACCCAGCCACCTTTGGCTTCTGAACCTGATTCAGAAATGAACTTTGACCAGGATGAAGCTTATTCTGACTTTTTGCCTAGTCCGCAGAGCTCCTTCCAATTACAGCTCCCAGCTGTTGATAGCTCTGATGCTTCCTTAATTGGGAGAGATACTGAAAATATTACTCCCATGGCTGAACCAGATGTTCCGAGTTCCCCAGGGGATGTATCCTTTAACAGAGGGAGTTTCTGCATCACCAGAGATCAGAGAAACAAGGGCTCCGAAGGAGTCAACGTTTCGCATCTTGAGAGGATAATGGATAGAAGATTCCCTTGGGAACCTCTGGGGAGTTTGGCTTCCCTTTGCTGTGATCAGATCTAAGTTCCATAAAAGTGCCCTACACTGTGAACACTTTGCGGTGTCAACGTAGCGATTTCCTGAAAACAGTTCACCGACTCTAGATTCTACCAAGCCAAGTTTCCTGTTCCTGGCGACCAAGCCGAACCACGACTCCCGATTAGAACTGGAGTAAATCCACTTCCTTGCCTTGTTCCTGAATCAAGATTGGTTTTAGCTTCGTCTCGTTCTTGCCTTGATATCAAAGACTTTCTAGTGACTTTGGACCTTGTGATTCAGTCTTGCTTCCTTGTTGTTTTCCCCACTCAAGAACTTTTCAACAGTTTTGAGCGTGTTTCGGTTTCTGGACTTTGGACAATAATATTGGACATTTCTCTTCAACTCTTTGGGCTAATTCATACCTTTTTACAAAGGACCATTGTCCACTCATCCTTTCCACTTATTCATTCCTGAATTTATAATTGTTTTATTAAAGATATTATATGATTATTGGTTTCTGTTTGGTTTTCAGTGCTCGCGCTGCCTTGGGGTGCAACAGTAAGGTAGCAAACCTCATCATATGGGTCTAGACCGGGTCACCTAGGCTCCCATCAAATGATGTTGTGCTGGCTCCGTGGATGCAATGGGGTGGAGCTGACATGTTGCTGCTGCCCTAGAAACATGGGAGGCTTCCAGTGTTGCCCAATCTAGGGAGGGGGGGTCACATGCACCACGCACACTCTTTGTTTCCCCCATGTCATTGTCCTCCTGGCAATACAGGTGATGCAAGACATGGGATGTGGATTTTCCACGCATTATGGCAAAGTGGACCACAGTCTCCTTCTGCTGGCAGCCGTCTGATGAGGTGGGTACATGTGGTAATTTATGGAGGAGAATTTTCTGTTTGATAAGCCTGCTATTTCAAGGGTTGTCAAGCTGAAGTTCAGTTTATAAAGAGAAATAAGGGAAATCAGGAAGATGCCTTTAACATGTCCTGCCAAAGGCAAGATCAGAAAACAATACTCAAGTCAGTCTTCCAAAGTGTGGAAATTTTCTCATTGAAAATAAATTTAGAAGACAATGAATATTGATGGATTCTCTTTAATTCATTCTCTCTGTTTCTCCCTCTGGCAATTCATTTTCTTTTTGGCAAGTAAAATAGAAAACGGACAAGTCAGGGAGAGGCACAGAACAACACATCTCCTTTCTTACATACTAGAAGACTACTTGTATGTCTGGACCAGTCAGAAATGGGATAGATAGTGCAAGGCTCTGGATCTGTAATTTACCTCTTATTTAATCTGCATAAATAGTAGTTCAGTATCAATAACTCAAGGAGAACTGAGGAGAAAATAAGGCAACAAGTAGTAAAGAAATCACACAAGAAGAGAGAATTTGCTATCAGATAATAGATAACACTCCAACTGAAATTTTGAACCATGGTTCTAATTGGAACACTGGAACTACAGATTTGTGTAGTCAATAATAACACTCATCCAGAATATTTTGTTTCCCAACAATTTATATTTCCTTTCTCTTGCTACTAAAAACCACTTGGAATATAATTTTTCCCAATTTAAATTATTCTCAACATAATGGTTTCAACTACCATGTGTATTCCTTTCCTATTGTTCCTGATGGGTACCATACTTGTTTTATATTTTACATAGATTCAATTCACATCATGTCTTTCACATTTTATTGTAATTTAAATGTTCCATCTTCTATTTGGAAAATGGAATATATTACTATATTAATAATACATTTTTTTTAAAAAAAAATTCAGGCCAAATGATGCAGACAATTGTCTCCAGTCAGTTCTCTGCAATTGGGAAGGAAGAGAAAAAGATTGAATCACTGGAGTTGGCCAAATGAGCAGCCCTTCTTTTGGTCTCACCACATGTTTGCAGTATTGAGCAAATGAAGTATGAGCTTTTGCTAGGATTTGTAGCAGTACTTATATTTTAAAGCTTGTTGGTTTTCTTCTCTCTATTCCTTTCTTTGACTAACCCTCTATGTGTGCCATGACTCCAGAATGGCGCAAGAATGACTCTGTAACTTATAGAGGTCAGACATTGGAGATTTTCTTTTTACTTTGTACTCAGTTTCAGAGAGTATTTTTCTTCCCAGCAGAGAAATGCTCCTATTACTTTGAACTCAATCATGCAGATATCTACTCCCAAGGACCCAATGAGTTCAGTAGGACTTGCTTTTAATAGGATTGTAGCCTGAGACATTAAACAATACTGTTGGGATAGATGTCTTTCTTTATCAAAAACATGTATTTTCCAACTGTAAAAGTAAGTAAGTAAAAGTTTATTTGTATACTGCCCTCTCTCTCGAAAGGGATTCAGGGCGGTCTCCAATATAAAATCAGCATAAAACATTGTACAATAAAACACTGAAAACACTAAAAAACACTATAAAACTGTATCTAAGTTAAATTTACTTCATGTAGCTAGAAGTTTTACACATTATTCCCGTGTACTTATTCTAAGAACAACTCTGCTCTTAGGCTGAAGAGCTACAATTGCCTCAGGATAATCACATACATTTTATGTTATGGGGAAACGTCAATTTGACTTGATCTTTACAAGCATTGGGCAAAGGTGTTGGATATGAACACAGAGTTCATATACTAGATGTGAGAGAAATATATAATTCTGAGCAGGTCTGAAAATGGGATTTTGATTTTTAGAATATTATATCATAAGATGCTATATTTATTAATCATGTAACACACATTCATGTAAAATTAAAGAATTCTTTAATTTGAGGGATTTTTTCCCCTTTACATTTTCAAACACTCCAAATTTCAGTGTAAAAATTTCAGGCTTCCTGTATACTTTCCAATCATCCCAATTTTCCTGAAAATGCCACAGGGCAGACAACTGAATATTTGTGCAAATGAGATGTTCTATGATAGAGTCAGATGCAGGGAATTTTACAAAAGCATCTCCCATTAGTCATATGTAGTTCCAGAGCTTTTGAACAGGGACAGCTTAAGATATTTTACTCTTTCTACCTCCCCACCCCTCTTGAGTCAGGCTGCATAAAATTCAAAGGCTTCCAATTTGTGCATATGAGGCAGAAAATCCTGCAAACTATCAGCATCCCTGACAGTAAAGGAAATAAAAATAATTAAATAGCAAACATTTTTCTACTACTGGTGGCTTCCTCACTCTGTCCAATGGTAATGCTAGCCCTGGTTTTGCATACAGTCTTAATTTTTAAGTTTCCAAAGTTTCCAACTTGTGGTGATCCTAAATCTACTTTGAGGTTTTCTTGGCAAGATGTCTTCAAAGAATGACAGTGTGACTTGCCTAAGATCACCCAGTGAGTTTTCATGGTTGAGCGAAGATTCAAACCTTGGTATCCAGAAGCCTAGTTCAACATCTGCCAATGTGCTACATTGGCTAGGATAGAGGGAGACTTCGTATCTTGTACTGATATATTGTTCTATACAATCTCTATTTCTGCAGAACATAAGCTGCGGCAACTGGGAAGAAAGCACATTGACCCAAAGCAATTATGCAGATACTCACGTTGTAAATGCTGGGTTGTATTTTGCACCAAGGTAGTAGGAGTAAAGGTTGAACATTCCAATCATGAAAGCAAGAAACACCATAATAAAAATGACCATGAATTTGAAGATGTCTTTCACAGTCCGTCCCAAAGAAATTTGGAGGGGACCAAAGCTTTCGTTGGCTGGGAGAATGTATGCAATCCGGGAGAAGCTGAGTACCACCGCTATTGCATATAGTCCTTCTGATATGATCTGAGGATCTGAGGGAAGCCATCTGCTCCTGGCTGAAAAGAATCACAATGGGCAACAATTATTATTCATAAACGTGACAAGAATTAAGATTTGGGGAAGGGAGTTTTAAGTCATTCCAGGGGAACATTAGAACCCTAAGAACTAAAAAGATGTTGGTGATTCCATGCATATCTATTATCTAATTCAAAATGTAAACAACAATAAACTGAAAATCAAACTTTATATTTCAAAATGAAACAAAATGTAGCAATTTAATTTTGTGTGCTTTTACTTTGTTTATATTTGAAAATTTATCTCCTACTTTTTCCAATTGTGAAGAATTTTATTATGGGAGTTCATTTTTGTGGAACCTGGTTCAATTGCATCATTTGCAGTTTTGCAACACAATAAATCATTGCCGGATTTACCATTGTCCAAGGTAAACCCAGCAATATAAAACTTCTGTGGTGCCCCCTTTTGTGTATCATTACATAAAGCATGTTCTCCAATTTTCAGCTCCCGAATATAGTGATACTCTAAATACTAATTGATAATGTTTCAATACAATGAATAAAAACAAAGAGGAATGGGGACAGAATTACCTGATTCATCTTTCCAATCCATTTTCCTGTGAATTAATAATTAATACTTAATCTGGCCCTAGGTATTTTATGTAAGAAATCTATTAGTTTTCCAAATGTTTGTCCAGATCCAATTTTTGAATAACTTCCCAAAAATTTATCCAGTCTATTCTCTTGACAACTCTCCTCATAAATTAAAAGCAGGTGAAATTTCTTGCACTAAAAAAAATCCATTTTAATAATAGCTGCAAGCTGTTCGATGTTAATGCATTCAGAATTATATATTCTTAAAATTATTATTATAAATATTATATTATAACCCACAGTCAAAAGATTAATTGGTAATCTTCTAGGATAAGAAATGCATTACTATTGTAATGCTTGGTGTGAGCAAACTAAAGACAAAGGGAATGAGCCATGCACTGGAAATGTCAATCTAAGAAGAGACATGGTGGTATTAATAAGGAGGCATAATGTAGCAAAAGCACTCAAAGGCTACATCTCAAAGTCTGAATGAGTTTTATCTATAAATGACTGGAAAGTCTATCAAATTTATGCTCTACAGAGACAGGAGGAGAAATTCTGTGATGGTATCCAAGAAGAATTTGATCAGTCACAAAGCTAGAAAACACTAGTCAGAATGGGTCTTTGGAATGCAAAATACTATTGCCAATTTTTTTATCAGTTTACAACTGCCCAAAAACAATTAAAAAGGCTCAGCAGAAATGGGTGAAAATCAGTTTTAAATGTTTCTGAATATGGCATATGACCAAGAGAGAAGAAGATCACATATATTTCAAGAATGGACTGTATATAAACTTGTAAATATGTTGATGCTATTAAAACAACAACAACAAATTTAGAAACTAAGGTAAAGGTAAAGGTTTTCTCCTGACATTAAGTCCAGTCATGTCCGACTCTGGGGGTTGGTGCTCATCTTCATTTGTAAGCCGAAGAGACACCCCCAAGGTCATGTGGCCGGTATGACTGCATGGAGTGCTGTTACCTTCCCACCAGAGTGGTACCTATGGATCTACTCACATTTTCATGTTTTCTAACTGCTAGGTTGGCAGAAGCTGGGGCTAACAGCGGGTGCTCACTCCACCCCCAGATTCAAACCTGTGACCTTTCAGTCCACAAGTTCAGCAGCTCAGCACTTTAACACGCTGCGCCACCAGGGGCACAATATAGAAACTGTCAGCCCTTAATCACTGATAGACATGAATAGCTTCTACCCTAAGAAGGTCATCTTCTTCAGGATACCCTGGCATGGCATGTGCTCCTACTTAACATTTTGATAAGTGCTCTAAGCAGAAATAAATGGTTCCTAACCAAGAGAGATTTAATGCAGGTTGGAGGCTTGTTATTGGGTTGTCTGGCTATTCAGCAATTCCAGTCTGATTTGTTCAATCTCTTCCTAGAAAAGGAAAATCATGAACAATTTGGCCTCAGTGAGGTAATAGTTTTACAGTCAATATAGAGAATAGCCTGATCAGTTTCTTTCAGAGTTTCTTCTCAGTTGCTTCATAAGCAGTTCCGCTAGATATAAAGGCTCATCTGATTCTCATCACCTTTTTTGTTGCAGAGATGACAAGATGGCAAGTGCTCAAGATCAATTCCTCTCTTGTGTCTTCCATTCCTGGCCTTGTCTCATTTTACTAAATATCATGAGCCAACAGCAGAATTGATATCAAACTTGCACTGAAACTATGAAACATATTTAGGGATAGCTATGTTGGCCATTCAGGAAAATACAACAAAAATCTAAAATCCACAAAAGAGCAATACTTTTATTTCCTAATTGAAATGCACAACATCATGCACATATTTGAAATTCATAAACTTTTTCATCAGACAAAAGAAGTAAAAAAAACATACATGAGAATAAGGATGCCAATGGTAGAGTCACTGGACTACATTTGGTACCAGATGTTCTTTCTATTTTAGTTCAGTTGTTCTGGTGGGATCTCAATGCAGGCAAAGGAACAGTATGGTGTAGTGTTTGAAGCATTGGACTGTGACCGTGGAGGCAAGGGTTTGAATTCCTGCTGGGTTGTGGAAATCCACTGTGTGACCTTCACAAATTACAACCCCAGCTCCTTCAAAGTTGAGCCAGTCACTTCAAGGATACCATCCATCCATCTTGCTCTTGGTCGGCCCCTCTTCATTTTTCCTTTCATTTTCCCCATCATCATGATCTTCTCCAAGCTTTCCTGTCTTCTCATTATGTGGCCAAAGTACTTAATCTTTGCCTCTAATATCCTTCCCTCCAATGAGCAGCCGGGCATTATTTCCTGGAGTATGGACTGGTTGGATCTTCTTGTGGTCCAAGGTACTCTCAGAATTTTCCTCGAACACCACAGTTCAAAAGCATCTATCTTCCTTTGATCAGCCTTCCTTATGGTCCAGCTCTCGCATCCATAGGTTACTATGGGGAATACCATTGTTTTAACTATGCAGACCTTTGTTGCCAGTGTAATGTCTCTACTCTTCATGATTTTACCGAGTTTGCATCTGCAGTAATCTTCATGCCTAGAAATATTTATTTATTTATTTATTTCTCACATTTATATCCCGCCCTTCTCAACCGAAGGGACTCAGGGCGGCTTACAATAGTGGCAACAATTAGATGCCCATACAAATCAATATAAAAACAGAGCATAAAAAGTTAAAACTATTAAAATACATTATGAGTTACAAAATATACATTTAAAACATAAAATCAGATCCGTTCATTCTCATACTTTGTCCATAGTTCAGTCTGTCACTGCCTCCACGTTTTAGCCCTCTATTTGCCAGTTATCAATCAGTCTGGTTGCCATAATCTTGGTTTTCTTAATGTTTAACTGCAACCCAACTTTTGCACTTTCTTTTTTCACCTTGGTAATAACCAGTACTTTGTTTTAAATTGTTGTTTTATATACTACTGATTTTATTCTGTATTGTAATATGTGTTTATTTTATGCGTTGTTTTAGTCACTTTGTGCCATATGTAAGCTGCCCCAAGTCCCTTTGGGGAGATGGAGGCAGGCATAAAACAAAGTTGTTATTATTATTATTATTATTATTATTATTATTATTATTATTATTATTATTGTATGACACAGCAAACAAGATAGATATGCTGGATTTTGTTTCACAAAATCACAAGTCGAACACTTCCCAAGTGTCTAGGACTGTGTGATGTATTTTTGGATGATGCGTGCAGATCCCAGTAGGGTGGCCTTTTGCAGTTGACAGATCGTAATTTTGTCAATGTCTATTGTTTCCAAATGCCGGCTGAGATCTTTTGGCACGGCACTCAATGTGCCCATCACCACTATTATTATTATTATTATTATTATTATTATTATTATTATTATTATTATTATTTGCCTTGTGCTTGAAAACAAATTGGCAGTCAGTGGAGCTGCTGTAACGGGGGGGGGGGGGGGAGGTGTCCATTCCCTGCAGCCAGCCCCAGTTAGCAACCTGGCTGCACCTTCCCAACAGGCCTTATATCCCAGGATCTGATGCAAGGTTTTCTGTTTATCCCTTGTTATCTTGCAGTGCAAACTCATATAACCCAGATTAAAGCAGAAAACCTGGGATCAGATCCTGGCTCTGTGCCAAAAGGGAATCATTGGTCTTTTTCTACTAATGGGTGCAATAAAGACATCATACCTCAGTAGAAAGATAAAATACTCATGTCTATTTTGCCCTCTGGGAAATAACAGCCATACATACTGTATACTCTGGAGTGTATATCTGGTATATGTTTATGATTTCTTAGGTAATCCATAGAGCACAGACTTGTGGGAAAGTATTCACTTAGAGCTGCTGGACTGCAAATCCTATCACCCTAGTCATCATAACCAGGATTCATGAAAGATATGAGTTACAGTCTAGCAGCATAATTAAATTCAGTTTGCATGGTGCAATAAGAGAATGAGTGGAAGAGCCAGTCATTGTAGTGGTTTCTACACTTATGAAAATTTTCCAAGTAGAAATGTGTTTGGGATGTTTTGAGAATTTTTGCCAATGTATTTCTACACTATTATGTTATGGAAGTCCTATAATTCTCCAGAGCAAGATTTCCTGGTGGCATAAAAAGCATGGGGAAAGTAGGAAACTTGATGAAAATCCCATCTTATCTTGTTCCATCATACAAAATGTTACAAGAGATTAGAACTCTTCTATAGAAAAATGAGGCTTTTTTCTTATGGAAAATCAATTCTACACACACACACATTTTTAAACCAACTTACATGGTTCTATGGCTGCATTTGTGTGCATAGCTCCCAGTTTTATTGAAAAAGAAACAGCATAATAATTTGCAATTAAAAAAGCTATTTGGTATGTTATTTTTTTTTTTACAAACCACTGCTAAATTAGAATGGATCTATTCATCTACAATTTGCTCTGATGGAAAAGTGTATGCACAAAACATGATTTGGTGACTAAATCTATATGGCACACACAGCCTATGAATACATTGTTCACAAACAGGAATAGACATCAAGAGGCATGGAAGATTATTTAGGAGAATAAGTATGGATTTAATATGTCTCGGCAGCAGTGCATTAACTAACATTATTGATTTAATGTGTTCAACTTGGTAAGAATTATTGCTTGGTCAAAAGTTCAGAAAATCTCAAATGTCTTTTGGCTGAATAAAAGGAATAGGCGTGAGCTGAAAGGGCAAAAGAGGAATGTGAAACAGTTCACTCTCTTTTCTTTTCTTTTTGTATGGTTGCCTGTGTTTCCCGTTGGTAACAACAATACCAAAGTTGTGGTTTGCGTTGAAACTGCTTTATGGTACAGGGAACAATGGTGGTTGCCAATGGGGCCTTTTCCACTCTCCAGTTTCTTCCTGAACATTATGCCAAGATGTAACATCATTTGTGAGATGTTATGGCAGGATGCCTGGGTAGACAGGTGGTGAACAGACCACTGAAGTGAGCCCCACGATCAGCATTAGGTTTGCTTCCGAGGGTTCAAATGAACTTCTTTTTATAACAATCTTCTCATATGATTTCCTTGGCAAGATTTATTTAGAGAAGGTTTGTCATTGCCTTCCTTTCAAGCTGAGAGTGTGTGACTTATCCAAGGTCAGGCTGAGCAGAGAGTCAAACCCTGGTCTGCAAGAGACTAGGCTAATGCTCCAACCACTGTATCATGGTTCTCTGAGTCTATGTCTAATGTCCCTTAAATCTCTTTCCATAAGCAGTACTAAAAATGTCCCAAAGTTGCTCTGTTCCATAACCTGTCTCACTGTGAGACTGTCCTTTGATGCTCTTTCATAATACCGGCCTGGAGCCAACTCCTTCTTTCATTAAGCCTTCTTCAAATGCACCCCTTTTTTGTAGACATGGACTTTGTTGGGTTTAAAACTGTTTTAGTCCCACTAGCGTAAATCCATTGAATAGAATCCATGCATTTGATTTATATCCTTTCTTTCACCACAATTGGGACTCAATGCAGGATGCAAAAGATAAAACAATATTAAACAAACAATTTGGTTTTAAATGTGTTGTTGAAGGCTTTCATGGTCAGAATCACTGGGTTGTTGTGAGTTTTCCAGGCTGTATGGGCATGTTCCAGAAGCATTCTCTCCTGAGGTTTCACCCACATCTATGGCAGGCATCCTCAGAATTTATGAGGTATATTGGAAACTAAGCAAGTGAGGTTTATATATCTGTGGAAGAAATAACTATTGTCTGTTGGAGGCAAGTATGAGTGTTGTGATTAATCACCTTGCTTAGCATTTAATGGCCTTGCAGCCCAAGGCCTGGCTAATTCCTGCTTGGGGAAATCCTTTGTTGGGAGGTGTTAGCTATTTTATTTATTTATTTGTTTACAGCATTTATACCCCACCCTTCTCATTTGAGGGGACTCAGGGCAGCTCACAAAATTGGCAAAATTTAATGCCCAAAACCATAATTATAAAAAACATTACAAGCCCTGATTGTTTCTGGAACATGGCCATACAGCCCGAAAAAATCACAACAACTTGGTTTTAAATGTTTTAAAATAAGAATACATATTACATATTAAAAGAGCACACACCCATTACACATTCGTCTATGCCAGTGGTTCTCAACCTGTGAGTCCCCAGATGTTTTGGCCTCCAACTCTCAGAAATCCTAACAGCTGGTAAACTGGCTGGGATTTCTGGGAGTTATAGGCCATAACACCTGGGGACCCCAGGTTGAAAACCACTGGTCTATGCCAACAAGAATTAAAGGCTAAAAAGGTTTCTTCAAATAGAAAGGGTTTTGCCTGATGGAATAAAGAGAGCAGAGATGGGCCCATCAACATTTCTTTGGAAGTGAGTTTTGGAGCCTAGGAGAAGCCAGCAATTTCTTTCCTGATTTTAAATGCCTGATTATTTTAGTTAAAGCATCTGAATGACCATGTGTCCATTGGAGTATGATGGGCATTTGACTACTTGCATTTATTCCTTGTACCACTTTTTCACCTACCTCTTGCTATACAGCTTCTGTATCCTTTCTTCCCCTCCTCTCCTTTGCTTCATTCTCTTCTCTGATCCCTCTGCTTAATGTTAAATTGCAATGTAATGCTTTTTCTTGTGCCATTCCCACAATGGCCATACAGTAGCATTAATGATCTATATTGCATCAGAAACCCATTTGAAAACCTATGGAAGTTCAGGTTTCTTATGGCTTAGCAACTCTCCTGAGTCAACCTCTTTATTCCACCAGAATAATACTATCACAGACTCATACATAAAGGACCACAAAAGTGATATAATCATGACCCATACACATCAGTGTATCAGGCAGGGTCAAAGGAAGATGCCTTATTCACACAGAATGGACCAGAACGATATAATGGGAAGTCAGCAACTGATACTGCAAGAATGCAAACGAAACCATCACACATGACTATATTTCTTTTTTATAAGAAAGTGCTGTTCAATATTTTAGTACCATACTTCCATCCTTAAACAAAAACCAATCCCATGAATTTGATTTAAGTTACTGTTCCCAAACCACCTCTGAACAAATTCTGTGATAGTTTCACTTTAAGGTTGTCATAAATCAGACATGACTTGAAAACACACATACTACATTATTGAATAGTTCTTCTGATTACAAAGTAGCCCATAAGAGGGAGCTCCTTAACCTACAATATTTAAATACCATCAGTTTCTTTTTAAAAAGACTAGTGAAAACATAACTTCTATGCACATCCTACAGCATAAAGGCTTTACTATGCGTGTTTTTGAAGTTTAGCATTTATTCTTTCCTCGAAAAAATGTAAATTATTTACAAGTGTCTGGATATGATAACTGAAGTCAGTCTTGTTCTAAATTACATAAATTGCCACCTTGGAACATATCCAGTTATTATGATTTCTATGCTTTCCTGATCGTTCTCTATATTTTTGTAGGAAACTGTAACAATGTAATCCTGAATGTGCCCAGTTCAAAATTAGTTTTGTATGGAAGGTTAAAACTAACTGCAATTGTCTGGGGTACATCCCCACTCTAGAATTAATACAGTTTGACACTACTTTAACTGCCCTAGCTCAATACTATGACATCCTAGGAATTACTAATTTACAAGGGTTTTAGCCTTCTCTTCCAAACAGTGCTGGTGCCTCACCAAGCTACAACTCCTTGGATTCCGTAGCATTGAGCCATGGCAGTTAAAGCATTGCCAAACTGCATTAATTCTGCAGTGTAGATGCACTCATAAGACAAGTCCTTGCTGTCTTTGGGTGCATTTACATTATAGAATTCATGCAGTTTGACACCACTTTAGTTGCCACTTTAGTTCAATACAATTGAATCATGACAGCTGTCATTTTACAAGGTCTTTAGTCTTCTCTACCAGAGTGCTGGTGTCTTACAAAACTACAACTCCTAGGATTCCATAACATTGATTCATAGCAGCTAAAGTGGCAGTTAATTCTTCACTGTGGATAAACACCTTAAAGCCTGAGCAGAAAATTATTAATAAAGCATCCAGATGGTTTTAATTCTATCATGATGAGCAATAATAAATGTTATTAATGCAAATTTAATATACCTAATTAAAATATGAATTGATACCTCAAGGTCTGGAGGGAGGACAGTTAATTTTAAAACAGGGGGGTATCAAAAGAATATTAACTGGTAACCAGTTTTTTGCTTTGACATGCAGAAACCAAATAAGCATATATAAAACAAATTTTAATGAGGTTTTCTTCTGCTCCCAACTGTTTAACTTGGGCTTCTTTCTCTACCCCAACATGACTGCTTTCTCAAATATTTCAAACAGATCTCAAAGAATTCAACAGAACCACGTGACACAAATGTATGCGGACAGCACCCAAAGTTATTGCTGCTTTCCACCTAATACCAAGGATGCCATTCTGCCCACAAACAAGTGTCTGTCATCAGTGATGGACTGAATAAGGGCTAATAAGTTGAAACTAAATCTGGCTGTTGTAAATTAATGTGGATGTTTGTTTAGATTTTATGTTATTATATAATTTTGTTTGACTACATGTAGTTTAATTTATTGATTTTTATGTTTAATTTACTGATGTTAGGCTTTAATTTGATGTTCGTTTTTTTTAATTAATATATTTTTATTGAAGTTTTACCTTATAAGATAAATTAACATCGAAAGAGTGAGAACATTTGATTGTATAGAAAGTGGGAAAACTGAGATTTAAAAAGGATCAAAAAGGGAGAGAGAGAAAACCAAAAAACAAAAACAAAGCTAAAATGTCCATATTTATATAAAAAAGAAAAAAAATCTGAACAAATGGTGATATAAAAATGCAAAGTACTTGGCAAAGAAATACACCAAAAAGCAAAAAAGCAAAAAGCTCACTGTTTCACAACCTGTTCACAAGCCACCAGCAATTGTGAACTGTAGTTCTTTTTTTCTTCTTCATCATGACCTTTTTTTTTAACTGAAGGAAGTTACACGAGTGGTGAAAATTAAAATTTATAATAGTCATTAAAATTTATAATAGTCAGATGTTAGTTTTTAATGTTATTTTCATATGAGGGGTTTCTCTGGTATTTTATGTCAGTATTTGTTAGTTTTACAGAGGCATTGAATGTTTGTCATTATATGTTGGAATCTGCTCTGAGTACCCTCGGGGAGATAGGGCAGAATACAAATAAATTATTATTATTAATTATTATTATTATCTAGTTGTAATATTTCTGTTCCCATGCATAGACATTGTTTTAACATTCCTTTCCCTTGAAGACCTACTTCCAACTGCCTTTTCTCAATATATTCTGTGGGGGAAAAGCACTTCCCCATCTCAGCTGTATCTTCTTACCTTCGAAACACCATGGCCATTGCTTTGTATCACAGAGATATTGTTGGGTTCCAAAATGCAAACTGACCACTGATTGTTTAGACCTGGTTTCATTTCTTTTCACTGGAGGAATATTTCTGTACAAACTTGTACTAGAAAGTCACTCATAAAATTGAAATGGCTGAGATGAGTTGGAATTTTGCAAAATCTGATTTGATTATAGCCGGAGGGAGTAGAAATGACCCTATGATGGCAATCTAAGCAACAACATAAATAATCTATCTATCATCTATCTAATGTAGTTACCCACTTTGCTACCAAGAGCTGACTGTCAGTCTTAGTGTAAGCTAAATGATTATTTAATTGACCTTTTAATATTGCAAGAGGATCTTACCCTAACATTGATTCATATGCTGTGACTGCTTTTAAGAAAAGTGCATAATATCAGGTGGAGAATACATTTTCTTTTGTTCTCATTTTGGGAAAATAAAACAGACCCTTCATCTGTAGGATGTCTTATCTAAATTGAACCTTAACAACACATAGGAGAGTAGACTCTTGTTCTTTGTATTGCTTAGGTTGTTCTGTCACTCCACCCAACTGAACTGTGTTTGATCTCTGTACAAATCCAGAATGTCATTGCAGAACACATTTCTGGTCTATGAGCTCATTCACCAGACTGCCCAGATTGGATGCATTGGAGAGGAAAACTCTGCAAACTGCTCTGAATTTCAGAAGGAACTTAGGCTGAAAAAGAAAACCCCTTTCAGTCATTATGTGGCCTTACCATATGTAAAGTAGGCAACCTGAGGAGGAAGGGTGACATTATTGAGGTCCTCATCCTGAACATATAGATCCACATAATGTTGTGCTTCTGATGCTTTGAGGAATGCCATAAATCTGGCAGTGAAGGAAGCCACGAAGATTGAGAGCATCCCAAAATCCAACAAGTTCCAAAGATGCATGACATATTCTCGGGGGCCTTCTTCCCAAATTTCTTTGCATTCTGACCATATCATTCCTACAAAGGAACACAAACTTTTTTAGTGTTATAAAACAAATTGTTGCAATTTTTCAGTCATGTTTTCCAGTCAAATAGTGCACTCAACTTTTTCTAGCATTTAGTGTCCCTTTCTTGCCACATTGGCACATACAACATTCCTCACTAGAGCTTGACCAAATTACTTGTATGGATTAAAATCCTCAGAATTTTCCACCAGCCCAACACACCATGGGAGATATTATACTTTCTAAGCTCATATATCTTCATGGTCAGCCTAAATGTGAAACGCAAAATTATACAAGTTGAACACTCCTAGTCCATATTCTCCAATCTGGTACTTTGAAATCCAAAATTAGCCATTTGGGTGGCTGAGATATTGATCCATTTACTTTGTGATGGTTCAGTGCACACAGATTTTGCTTCATGCACAAAAGTATTAAATATTATGCATAAAATTATCTTCTGAATTTTGTGTTTGGAGTTGGAAACCATCTCCAAATAACTTATTATGTATATGTAAACACAGGCAGTCCCCAAGTTACGAATAGGTTTGTTTTTAAGTTGAATTTGTATGTGGGCTGTGCAAAACTATCATTAATCCTCATAAGTCGTTAGTAATTCATTAGATTCGTTCACATGAATTTTTTTTAAGAAACATGCAAGAAAGGGGGAGAAAAAAAATTAAGAATCAAAACACTCACCAATATTTTTTGTTAAGATTCTGTAACATCTGGAAGCCTCCCAAGTCAGTTTAATTTTCAGTATAAGCATTAAACAACTTTGACACATCCAAAGAGGCCACTGCAGGTGTTTAAATTAAGACCAAGGCTGCTTGCTGGTCACCATAAGGAAAGGCAGTTGGGGCAGGACTAGCTGAGCTGGGCAGGAGACTGAGAACACAGCATTCTGGGAAATATGGTTTGGGCAGGTGAGGCCCCTTGTGGCAGAGAATTCAAAAGTCCCTGCCGTAAACTACATTTCCCAGAATGCAGTGTTCAGCATCAGAAAGTGCCAATGAGGGCTGCAGCAGCCAGCCATTTAGAATCAGTCTAATAAGAATAAATAAAATTATTGAATTTGCAAAGAGGACTAAAGTAAGTAAGTAATACAGTAGAGTCTCACTTATCCAACACTCGCTTATCCAACGTTCTGGATTATCCAACGCATTTTTGTAGTCAATGTTTTCAATACATCATGATATTTTGGTGCTAAATTCGTAAATACAGTAATTACTACATATCATTACTGCTTATTGTAATACTTTTTCTGTTAAATTTGTTAAACATGATGTTTTGGTGCTTAATTTGTAAAATCATAACCTAATTTGAAGTTTAATAGGCTTTTCCTTAATCCCTCCTTATTATCCAACATATTTACTTATCCAACAGTCTGCCAACCCATTTATGTTGGATAAGTGAGACTCTACTGTAGTATGAATCTATGCTATGTTGAAGTTTTGTGGTTAATCATGTGTCAAAAATTGTGACGGCATTGAATGTTTGCCTTGTATGTTTTCTGTGATCCGCTCTGAGTTCGCTCAGGGAGAGAGCGTGGAATATAAATAATAATAATAATAATAATAATAATAATAATAATAATAATAATATAAAATATAGACACTTTTAGGTAGACATTCAAGGCGATTGCTGCTGTAGTCTTTTGGGGATAAATGTTTTGGTCTAAAAATTTTAAAATCCCCCAAAATTAGTAGATTTGTGAATATTTCTGAAACGTGAGGGGAGTGATGCCCTGGTTATCTTGTGCATTGTATATACAATTCAAGTAGATAGCTTTTGTAGTTTTATTTTAAAAAATACTGTTTGTAAAAAAAATCAAAAATTCTCCAAAATTAGTGGATGGGGTGTAACGATCTGAAACTAACAGTGGAAAATGCGAGGTACAATTACAGCAAGTGTCATCATGACAGCTATAGAAATGAGCCCCTGAAATTTCCCCACTTGCTCAATTACTTAACAAGAAAGTAATGAAAAAATTGTTACTTCATTATAGTTACAAATATTTTAGGGCCATAATTTCGGAAACATCCTCAAAAATTATTCACCACTCTCCACAATTTTGTAATGAGTATTGGAACATTTTTTTCATTGATTGCATAGGCTATCTATGTTTGGATAGAATAGGGAAGGGTTAACAGCCATGTGGTGTTTATTTTGCTGTATGTGCCCTTGTTCAGAAGATTTCACTTCACTTTCTGTCACTGTGACAATTAGATTTTGAAAAATGTGGCTTGTTGTGGAAACAAGGATTGGGGATAAAGCTCCAGTTAAGACATCTTTTTTCCATGTAACTCTCTCATGAGTGAATTTTTGTCCGGGGGGGGGGGGGGGGGGTAGATGTCTCTCACTTCCTGTCGTCTCACTCCCATTCTTAAATATAAGTCATTTTTATGTTTGTAACTCGGGGACAACCTGTATTCCAAAATCCAATAAAATAAAATAAAATGAGAAAAACAGAACATTTCTGGTCTCATTTTGTATAGGGGGTGCTCAACCAGTGTTAGGCAGAGCAGTCTATACTTCATTGTAGCATCCAGTGTGCCAAGATTAACAAATTTTCAGGATAATCAAGAAATAATACTATATTTATTTACTGCATAGGATTTTCAAGTCTTCAAAGTGCTTCATGTGCATTATCTGTTTGCCATATGTAACTCAGCCCAGTACGGTAAATTACTTTTACAAGCTCCAATGTTGTTGATAGATCAGCTGAGGCTCCTTCATCATAGCTGACTAACATCCCACATTTTTTGCTTTGACCTGGAATATATGGCAGTGTGGACTCAGATAACCCAGTTCAAAGCAAATATTGTGGGATTTTCCACCTTGATATTCTGGATAATATGGCTGTGTGGAAGGGTCCTGAAACAGAGCCTTACATCTGTGAGTCCATCTAATGACTTCATAGTAAGAATGAGATTCTTAACTTGAAACTTTCTGATTTGTACTTCATTATAGTACTTGCCAGAATAAGGTTAACAGCAGATATTGAGTGTCATTGCAGGGCAGAAAATTTGTAATTAATTGTTTTGTTAATACTGTCAGGTGTGATTATATGCCTCGTGTGCCAAAATAACATGACTGCACCTTGGTTTGAGTGGGTGAAGCTGAATAATCAGATACAATTACTGCTGTTCTGCCTCAGATAGCAACATATTTTTTTAAGTTTACTCACTAGCACTATGTGTGTATGCCTTCAAATCTTCTGTTGACTTATGACACCCACATAAATTTCCTAGGATTTTCTTAGACAAGGAATATTCAGAGGTGGTTTTTCCAGTTCCTTCCACTGAAATATAGCCTGTAGCACATGGTATTTGTTGGCAGACTCCCATTCAAATGCTAACCAAGGTTGACCTTGCCCAGCTTCCAAGATCAAACACAATGTGGTGCCTTTAGGGTATTTAGGTCCTACTAGCACCATTGTTGTTGTTATATCCATGCAAAAGGCCCCAGAAAGGAAATTTAGCATATCATCATCATCATCATTTATAGCCTTTCTTTTTCCTAGCTCAGGAGTCAAAACAATTTATAAAAAACTAGCTGTGCCTGGCCACGCGTTGCTGTGGCGTCTGGTGGTGTTGGTGAGAACTTGTTGAAGTAGTGGTGGTATTGAATGTCTGTTGTATGGTTGTCTTTATGTTGAGTATGCATTTGGTTGTTTGTGTACTGTGAAAGTGGTGAGGGTAGAGGGGGTCTATGTCCCTGTGTAGTATTGTATAGTATTTATATGTTGTCCATGTGTTGTGAATGCTTGGATTGTGTCCTGCTGCATAGTAGAAAGGGTTGGGCTGGATGGCCCTTATGGGTCTCTCCAAACTCTTGGATTCTATGCTTCTATTATCATCATCATCATCATCATCATCATCATCATGTAGAGGCTGGATGGCCATCTGTCAGGAGTGCTTGGATTGTGTCCTCCTGCATGGTAGAAGGAAGTTGATCTGGATGATCCTTAGGGGTCACTCCAAACCTTAGGATTGTATGATGATGTTGTTATTATTATTATTAGTATTAGCATTGAGAGGCTGGGTGGCCTTCTGTTGGGAATGCTTGGATTGTGTCCTGCATGGCAGAATTGGGTTGGACTGGATGGCCTTTAGGGGTGTCTCCTAACTGTCTGATTCTATGATTCGATTTGCATTATTACTGTGCAGTTATTGGATGGCCATGTGGTTGGATTGTGTCCTCTTGCATGATATAAGGAAGTTGAACTGGATGATCCTTAGGGGTATCTGCTAACCTTAGGATTGTATTATATTCTTCTTCTTTTTATTCTTATTATTATTGAGAGGCTGGCTGGCCATCTGTTGGGAATGCTTGGATTGTATCGTCCAATGGCAGAGTTGGGTTGGACTGGATGGGCTTTAGGGGTCTCTCCTAACTGTCTGATTCTATGATTCGATTTGTATTATTACTGTGCAGATCTTGGATGGCCATTTGTCAGGAGTGCTTGGTTTGTGTCGTCGTGCATGGTAGAAGGAAGTTGAACTGGATGATCCTTAGGGGTGTCTCCTAACCTTATGATTGTATGATCATCATCATCTTCTTCTTCTTCTTCTTCTTCTTATTATTATTATTATTATTATTGAGAGGCTGGGTGGCCATCTGTTGGGCGTGCTTGGATTGTGTCCTCCATGGCAGAATTGGGTTGGACTAGAATCTCACTTATCCAACATTCGCTTATCCAGTGTACTGGATTATCCAACGCAGTCTGCCTTTTAGTAGTCAATGTTTTTGTAGTCAATGTTTTAAATTCATTGTGATATTTTGGTGCTAAATTTGTAAATACAGTAATTACAACATAGCATTACTGAGCATTGAACTACTTTTTCCTGTCAAATTTGTTGTATAATGTGATGTTTGGTGCTTAATTTGTATAATCATTCCCTAATTTGATGTTAATCGGCTTTTCCTGAATCCCTTCTTATTATCCAACATATTCACTTATCCAACATTCTGCCGGCCTGTTTATGTTGGATAAGTGAGACTCTACTGTATATTTATAATCTTATATTATCTGCTTAGAACTGGATTATATGAGGCCCCTTCTACACAGCTGTATAAAATGCACACTGAAGTGAATTATCTGGCAGTGTGGACTCAAGATAATCCAGTTCAAAGCAGATAATATAAGATTTAAAAAGGTAAAGGTTTCCCCTGACGTTAAGTCCAGTCATGTCTGACTCTGGAGATTGGTGCTCATCTCCATTTCTAAGCCAAAGAGCTGGCATTGTCCGTAGACACCTCCAAGGTCATGTGGCCAGCATGACTGCATGGAGCGCCGTTACCTTCCCGCCGGACCGGTACCTACTGATCTACTCACATTGGCATGTTTTCGAACTGCTAGGTTGGCAGGAGCTGGAGCTAACAGCGGCCATTCCCGCCGTTTGAACCTGGGACCTTTCGGTCTCCAGCTCAGTGCTTTAACGCACTTCGCCACCGGGGCTCAATATAAGATTATAAATGGGTAATATAGCTGTCTGGAAGGGCCTTGAGTCTACACTGCCATATAATCCAGTTAAAATCAGATAATCTGTATCTTATAGGCAGTGTGGAAGAGGCCTGAGGCCTAACTGTGCCTGTCCCCTGGGCTGAGTAGGTTGCTAGGAGACCAAGTGGACAAAGTTTAGCCATGTAACTGGCAGTAATTTGATAAAAAACAATTATTCCTCTCGCTCTAATTAGGACTTTATTTTTCTTTTCTTTTTGTTGCATTAACGTAGAGGCATGGATGAGGGGTTGTGTAGTTTTGTTGTTTTGTCCTAGGCTGAATTTTTTTTATCCTTTTATATATATAGATGTAAACACATTGTTAAAAATTCACAAGACACAAAAAACAAAACAAAATTAAACAATCAAAAATTAAAGGCAGATTAAAACATACACTGTTACAAGCACAATAGTTAGCAAGATCCAACACACTGTTTAGTGAGACAGGCCTTAAACATCACAAATCAAAGGCCAGTTGAGAAGTTGCCAGTCTAACCTCTCTTGGAAAGGAGTTCCAGAGCTTGGGGGCATACAATGAGGGTGCATCTACACTGTAGAATTAATGCAGTTTGACACCACTTCAAACTTTCATGGCTCAATGTTATGGAATCATGGGGGCTATAGTTTTACAAAGTATTTAGCTTTCTCCACCAAAGTGTGCTGGTGGCTCATCAGACTACAAATGCCAGCATAGCATAGCATTGGATCACTACAGCTAAAGTGTCGTCAACCTGCATTAATACTGCATACATAGTAATGTACCCTAGGAAGACTCCCGTGTTCTACCAGATGCATCTGTGAGGTTAGCAAGACAAAGAAAACAGCTTCCCAGCAGATTTCAAAGCATGGGCTGGTTTACAATAGCAGTTTTCACATTAAATAGTGTCTAGTTCAGAAAAGTCAGTGAATTATATTGTATTCCAAATATTCCATTATCAAATTCATATGTATGTACTTTAAAAAAGAAAAAACGCAGCAAGATGTTATAGCACCATTCTAAAATATTCCGAGAGCTGGCAAAAGCAAAATACATCTTGCATGTATATAGCCTGTCTCAAAAAACCCATCCCTTTGAAGTCATTTTAGTATGATTTCAAAAATAAATAATCTATCTTGTCATGCATGAATTTTGTACACTTTGTCATTTGTTCACTTTCTCTTGGAACAAATATCTTGCAGCATTTGGGCTTAATATATTTTTATTTGCATGAATTGTTTATTTATATCACAGAGTAATTGAGTTCAGGGGAAGTAGCTGAATCAGTATTCAGTTGTCTCAACGATAATTTCAGTTTTAGATAAATAATCCTCAGTTCCTCGCTTTCCAAGCACAGAGTAGACTGTAGAGCAGAGGTCCTCAAACTTTTTAAGTGGATGGCTGGTTCACGGTCCCTCAGACTGTTGGGGGACTGGAATGTGATAAAATAGTCCAAAATTAGGATTGTTGTTGTTGTGTGCCTTCAAGTCGTTTCAGACTTAGGTCAACCCTAAGTCTAAGGTTTAGGACAAGGGTCAGGTAAATGACCTTGGAGGGCCGTATCCGGCCCATGGGCCTTAGTTTGGGGATGCCTGCTGTAGGGCATGGGGAACATTTCTTATCTCTAGTTCTTATTTACACGAATGGCAACTCAGGAAAAAGACAGTGACATTTGTTGTAATATCAGCTATGTGATACAGCAGTTGGAAAAATTTGCCAGAACCTGGAAAGTTATTTTGTGAACTCCTGTTTTTGCATCTTTATTTGTGTTTTTGAGAATTATAAAAAAATCATACATCCACTTACCTAGAACCCACTTCATGATGAGCATTTCTGTCCATGAAAACTGTGTGGTTTTAACTCTAAATATTTGTTTGGGATGGTCCATGGCTGTTTCATTGGGAAGGAGCTTGACTCCTTCAAATCGGTCTGAGGCATTCACAACTAACAGTCCAAGGAAAATGGTAAAAGACACAGCGTGTGCCACAAACTTCATGAAGGGGCTTCGGAGTGTACGTCCCAGCTAGAAACAAAGCACACACAAAACTTTAATGCCTTTTCCTCCTCTATGATTTTCAAAGTTACTAGGCTTCTCTCAGGGCTTTCTTTCAGCTTATACACAACAGCAATAATACTTCCCCAGATGGGGCAAATGTGCTTGGAAATGAAATATTTGTTGCTGTGTTCTTTATTTTTTAATCTATCTTTATCTCTATCTATCTATCTATCTATCTATCTATCTATCTATCTATCTATCTCAAAACATTTATGCTGGCCTGGATGATTTCCCTGCAATTTCTAGTACTTCCCACACCATTTTATTTCTAACCTGAAATGAGTTTCTTTTAAATTCTGAGACATATCAGAATAATATGCTCCCTTCGCTTCTCCTCCTGAAACTGAACCAAAATGGTAAATGGATTGACGTCTCCTGTCACCTAAAGTTTTACCTCTTTGCAAACTATTCCTCCTGGCATTTTTCAATTCAGACAAATTCTTCTCCCTGCTCCCAAAAATAAGGTTGCTTTGGAGAGAGGTTGAAAGATGAAAGCTGTGGATAAGAGGAGGATTTGGCTCTGGTCACCCATTTTTGCAGATAGAACTGCACTTTAATCCCCCTCATTTGATGTGAGTGGAGCAAATCTAGATTTAAACAAATGGATCCACAGCCCTTTAATCTATGTGGGCCCCAAGCCATTGCCAATGTCTCCATAACAAATACCCATTATGAAGGAATACAGCTGTGCCAAGAAACTCTTAAAAATAAAAGCCCAGGCTTGTCAGATCTGGAAAGCCTCTTGAAAAGCCTATGTGATCTCAAAAGTTGGAAATTATTTTCTCCAAATATAAGAGCAAAAGCTGTTATCCTCCTTCCAGTTTTTCATTGCACCTCTGCACTCCTTTAATCATACATACATAGGTTTCTTTGAAGTCAAGAGAACTCTTTAAAGTAAAAAACACACAGAATACATTTGCTAAATCTAAAATCCAGCTTTCACAGTACTAGCATAGCAAAGTGTTGATATAATTTTAAACATTTTATTTATATTGGAATCTACATAAAAAGACCAAACCATCTATGTTTATATCTCGCAAGGCTGATAAGAGAAAGTATGGTGCTAAGGAAAGATGTGAGATTTTTTGTCATGCATGAAGTGGGTAAAATTTGATAAGGGAAAGGTTCTCCCTGCCCAATTCTGGTACAATTTGCAATGAAAAGCCAAAAGAAACACCTCATGCATTCTCCAGCATGAGATTTCTCTCACAGTCAGCAAAATCACTCTCTTGGCCATTAAGTGTCAGGTTGAAGAGCTGAATCAGTAAGATGGTATATAGCCAGCCAATGAAGTTAAGTGGGATGCAACAAAAATTAAAACAAATATGGGATATCCTTTACACAGAAGGAAACTTTACTGGCACAATTGCATCTATGATTTTGAAGTTTTATTACACTTAGGCTCTTCACCTCCCTTAGAAGATTGGAAGCTGGGTTTTATGGTTTCTTGAGATATTGTCCACTAGAAAGCTTTGGGCCTCATTAAACTGTAGAATTCAACAGCATGTAGATAAGGTAAAGGTTTTCCCCTGACATTAACTCTAGTCGTGTCTGGGGGTTGGTGCTCATCTCCATCTGTAAGCCAAAGAGCTGGCATTGTCCGTAGACACCTCCAAGATCATGTGGCTAGCATGACTGCATGTAGTGCTGTTACCTTCCCACCAGAGCTGTACCTATTGATCTATTCGCATTTGCATGTTTTGCTAGGTTGGCAGAAGCTGGGGCTAACAGTGGGAGCTCACTCTGCTCCCTGGATTCAGACCACTGACCTTTTGGTCAGCAAGTTGAGCAGCTCAGTGGTTTAATTGGCTGCACCATTGGGGGCTCCCTAGCATATAGATACAGCAAGTTAAAAGTAGAACTAACCTGCTATAAGTGTGTAGTATCAAAGAGAGATAGGTTAAGAAGGAATCCTCCAGTTGTTCATGCTGTTCAATGAATGTATAGTTTTGATGTATATTCACTTATCCTTTAGGCTTCTAATAGGAGACTTTATTTTGAGAATGTGCTTCAACTGGGATTCATCAAAATGCTAAGCATGTACTGGTCCAGGAAATACGTCATGAAGTTTCAGTGATTCTGTAGTAGTCATGTTTAAGGGAAAGAAGCAACTTCAGTGGGATTCTTTAAGTGTTTATAACTTTATGGACTATATATATATATATATATATATATATATATATATATATATATATGATGGTTTAGCCTGGTGTCGAATTCGTGGCTGTTGGTCAGACATCTCTACTTCTCTATGTCACCACCCCTGACTGGTCAGTCATAGAGCTCTATGCCTGCTCCTGGACATCTATTGACATGAGAGTCAAATTGGACCAGATCCCAATATCCAAACTGCCCCCAATGAACTATATTCCAGAGTTTCCAGGAAACTCAGAAGTATTGCCCAACTTTGTCTACAACAGGACAAAGACAGTTTAAACCCAAAAGCCCCATGATACTCATTGGAAGTTATGGTGCACCATGCCGACAGACAGCCTTCCCTTTAAAGTGAGCCAGGTTTTTATTTTTGCTTTGCTAACATAGAAAAGCTTTATGTTCTATGAAAGGACTTTTCACCTGACTGTTGTCTTTTTCATATATGAAACATGAAAGTGGAATGCAGTGTTATCTTTTTCCATACTGATACAATTTCCCCATATAATTATTTGAAGACTGAGCAAATTTTTGAACAAGGCCATTACATTCGAATTTAATAAAACACAGGTCAACCTTCCACAGTTAAAGGATTCACAGTCCTGGTTGCTAGATTAATTGTGAACTAGCACAGAAGCCAATGAACTTTTAAATATTATTTCACTTCCCTTCACTGTTGTAAGAAATCCAATATTCAATCAGTATAGCATCAATATTTAATTTCCAAACAGTAAAAGGTTTCCTTGGAGTGATAGCTTTCAGATCTTCATAAAAAATCTCATTTATAGGTAGATAAATAATGCAGATCATCAGAACTTCTGAATCATCTAAAAACTAGAAGATTTTGATCTCTGTCTCTAATCTTTGTTTACTAAGCTGGTGCTCTTCAGCATGTCCTCCATGGACTTGTGGAGGTTAGCAACTTGTTCTTGCCTTGATATGAAGGCATGGTTATTTAAAATAACAAAATAAAACACACCGTATATTTTTCTGCAAGCGGCACACTAAAAAGGCTGTCAGCCAGCAAGAGTGGTGTCTGAAGCAATATCATTAGAAGAAGGGAGACATTGGAGTGATCCGTGCTTTTTTTTCCTTTTAAAAAAATGCCTCAAGGAGACATTTTCTGAATTGCATATGTATACATAATGCGATATTGTAGAGATGGGACCCAAGTCGAAACACAAAATTCATTTACGTTTCATATATATATTATACACATAGCCTGAAGTTAATTGTCTACACCAGGGGTCCCCAAACTTTTTAAACAGAGGGCCAGTTCACAATCCTTCGGACCGTTGGAGGGCCGGACTATAGTTGGCCAACTATAATTAATAATATCAATAATAACAACAACAACAATAATAAAGAGGGTTGGAAGAGACCCTTTGGGTCATTGAGTCCAACCCCCTTCTGCCTTTGTGCACTGAAAGCACAAGCAAAACACCCTTGACAGATGGCTACCCAGCCTCAATGTTAATAATAATAATAATGGCTGTAAGAGAAGAAGAGACCCCTTGGGCCATTTAGCCCAACCCCCTTCTGCCCTTGTGCCGTGGGGGCCGGATAAATGGCTTCGATGGGCCGCATCCGGCCCCCGGGCCTTAGTTTGGGGACCCCTGGTCTACACAATATTTTAAATAATTTTAAATAAATAGTTTACATAATTGAATTATCAGAAAACAAAAAAGTCACTATCCCAGCCATCCAGGTGGACAATTTCAGATTATGGAGTATTTTGGAATTCTGGACAAAGGATGTTCAACCTATTTAATTTTATCTGTCCCAAATGCTTTCTAATTTATTTCACATGGCCAAGATCCAATTTATTCATCCCTATCCCCACCCATGCTTGAAGTACATTTACGTCTCTTGAGTACTGAAATACCCCTTTCTGTCCCATCAAAAGCAGAAATATGGTATATGGCCTTCTTGATCATAATTGCAAGTGCCCTCCCCTTGGAAACCCAAATGGTTTCTTTTTTAGTATCAGAAAAATACATGTTTCTTACTAAAGCTTTGAGAACCCAACTGACTTTTAAGCATGTATATTAGGAAAAAGCTCTTAGACTTTTAAAGTTGTCTTGAGTTGCTCAGTTCATATACATATTTTTAATTGTTCCATGATAAATCGTCTCCATTGTTTTATTTCTTTTTCTGTCTTGAGATCTCACTAAATGATAGGAAAATATTAAATAAAATTATGCATTTATGTTTTTGTCTATATCTTATCTATGTATTTAAATGTTTCAACCCTTGTTGCATCGATGGTGTGCCTTCAAGTCATCCACACTTTATAGCAACCCTAAGGTGATCTATTAAAGAATTTTTTTTGGTAAGACTGGTTCAGAGGGAGCTTGCCTTTTTCTGAGGCTGAGGGCACGTGACTTGCTCAAGATCACCCAGTAGATTTCCATGCCTGGGTGGGGATTTAAACCTTGGTCTCCATAGTTCAATGCTCAAAATACATTAAAATTCTGGTTCTTCTTATATCAAAATGATTCCAAGGCATCTTACAAATAAGTAATCACAATCATAACTGTAATAATGAATATAAAATTACTTTGAAAGCTTAACAACCCCTCTATCCATGAGCCATTTGTATTATATTTACAGTATACTCCTATTCATATCAACTCAAAAGTAATTTCCATTGAATTTACCTAGTGGGTTCCGATAGCCAAGTGGGGAATGAAACCTTTTTCTCTAGAGTCATAGCCCAACACTCAAATCATGACCTTAGGGGCAAAGAAACATATCCAGTGAGTGTTAACCAGATCAAACAGGAAAGCAAGGGTGACTGGTAGTTTCCATGCCAATGAATAGGTAAATTTGGCCTGAATTTTTCAAAAGACCTATCCAGGCTGATATGCCCTTCTCCCAAATGAGCCTAGCATCTTGGTCAGCTTCTTTGAAAGTTCAAGGCTAAGACCATGAGGATATTCTGTAAGAATCTAACAGCTAAGGCTATGTGTCTTGGAGGAGAGTTATTCAAGAGGGAAGGCACTTCTATAAAACCTGGAAGTAACTGGGTTTAAAGGGGGGGGGGTGGCTAAACAATGTTTAGCCAAAGTGCGGGAGGGATCGGGGTAAGAGGTAAATAGCACATGTTAAAAAGGTGCGCTTGTAACCCGATTCTGGATGAAAAATGCGCACTTTTGCATGACTGTATATCCTTGCAGTCATGCAAAACAAGTGCTCTCCTTTTATCCCCCCTGTGTAGATTGCTCCAGCGCATGCGTGCTTTTCAAAAGCCCAAAACAGCTGATCAGGCTATCAAATAGACACACAGGTGGTTCAAGGGAAGCACAAGCAGATAGCAATTAGAACTCTCTGAAACATTCTTATAATCCTAAACAGAATTTAAATTAACAATTGACCTGACAGAAGTCTTTTTTAAAATTCCCTCAGTTATGCACTGGAGCTTATATGCGCACATGCAAATCTACTTGTGTTTATATTAAGATATATGGTCCAGTGCATAATGGAGGGATTTTTTTTAAAAAAAACTTCCATTGAATGTTCCCTGTCCACCCTCCATCTTGATCTGCTTCAAAAGAAGACTGTAAGGACAGCAGGGGACCATATCCTAGGACTGACAGGTTTGTGTGGACCTGCTGACAGGTCCCAAGATTTTTAAACCCACTTTTAAAATGTGGATTGTGGAGCTGTTTGGAAGCGTCTGGAGTCTCTTAGCATCCAAGATGTGATTGTGGCTGGGATGTCAGCTACAATCCAGGGAGAGAAAACTCCTCTAGATGGAGAAGGACTGAATGAGAGAGTCCATAATAAACAGTCTCATATCTCAACTGCACCACTAGATGCTAACATTATTGTTCCTGCAGTACTCTCATCCAATGAAACATATGATCTGAGCTAACTCAGTACATGAGTCCCCTTGCCCCAGTAGCTTTTCCCTGGGTTGCTGCCTGAGTTCCTTTCAACTGAAAACGCTGGGGGTTGACCCTGTGTACATCCACAGTCATATCCACTTGCTGTGCTATGGCAAAGAGCTCTTAAGGTTTCTCACTCAACACCTATAGGTTCTCTAAGGGCATCTGTTTTCACACATAGCACTAAATAACTAGTCAAAGTGGCAGTCAGTCTGCCTTCATTTATTATTTTTGTTTTCATTTTTGTTTCTAAATGTACTTTCGTACTACTTAGGAAAACAAGTTCCAAACTGCTTTGCTACAGGGGGCTTGATGGTTTTCTTCCCTTCCCTTGGTAAATTGCTAGGAGCTCTTAAGATTTTCTTTTACTCCTTGTATCTCCTAAGAGGACAACGTGTATTTGTAATCATAGTTAATGTATCTGCATCTTTGTCAAGCCTGTAGGATATCTACATGTCTATGTATGTAAATAATGATAAACAAACATGCACCTTAACCAATCTGTACCTTGCTGCAGGGAGCAATCCAATATGCTATGGCAAGGAATGGAAGGCCTATGGAGACTCCGAAGACAGCCAGGAATTTCACAGCCATGGACTGCTGGCGTAAGCCTGAGAGATTCTCATACCACATGGTGAGCAACTGCTGTTGACAATTGGGATGGGCGACAAACTGCAAGAGGAAATACAAGGTAAGCATGGCCTGAAGTACATGGAAGCTTATTTATTTTTTTAAAAGCTAGGTTCTATGTTTTCCCAGTCACAGAGCCCAGCATGAAGGCAAGATAATCTGTCTGGCTGCCATAATGATAGAAGGAAATGGAGTGTTTTAAAAACATTAACAGCTTCCAGCAAAAGTGTAAGCCAAGTGGATCGGCTGGCATCAAACATTGACAATTCATCATCTGTGCCTTTTCAAAGAAAACACAAAACATTTCAGCTACTCAGAACCACTCGTACTGCCCATGCTGATTTGTCTCTAACATCCAAGAGCAGTCAGTATCGGTAGCAACAGAAGTTTGAGTTGTCACTTTATGTGTTCATTATGTAAAAACCTACAATCTCGGAAACACAAGCACTAATGTATTCCTAAGGCTGATCTTGTGGAGTGTAGCTTTCATAGCACCTTCCATTTTCTTTTCCAGTTCTTCACTCCAGAGGTTTAACATAAAATCTAGCACTCAGAAAGTTTTCTAACGCTGGCTCAACACTAGATCCAATGCATTGTGACACCATTTTAACTGCCAAGGCTCAATACAGAAGAATCCTGGAATTTGTAGTTTGGCAAGGCACCAGCACTCTTTGGCAGAGAAGGCTACAGATCTTGTAAAATTTATTTATTTATTTATTTATACATTTATTTACATCATTTCTATCCTGCCTTTCTCACCTGAAGGGACTCAAAGCAGCTTACAGACGGGGCAAAAATTCAATGCCAATAAAACAACAATACAATCCAATAAACATAGAGCAATTAAAAACAATTTACATTAATCATAAAACACATGAAACAGTATATAAAACTTAAAACATACGAAATACAAAACATAAGTCTTATTCCATAGCATTGAACCATAATGGTTAAACGTGGTGTTAAACTGCACTATCTACAGTGCAGGTAGACTGCAAGCAAACATTTAAGATGGTGGAGGGTGGGGAGAGAAGGAGTAATCTGTATTAAGATGGAACATATACAGTATCCATTCTTGTAATTCATACATTAATACAGACAGCGTAGGCTTTCATACAAAGGAGACTAGTCATACAACAACATGGAAGACTTTTGATTATTCTGTATTTTTTTAATCAGCTGTCCTAATAGGCAGATAAAACACAGTGGTCCTTCAGACTGTGCACTCTCCAAACACTGCCATTTGAAAACAGAACAAGCTTTGCTGAGCCAGATTTGATGTCTCTGCATTTCATTCTGAATGTGTTCTGAATGTGGCTAAAGAGTTGGTACCATTATTTGTGGTTAGCTTTATGTTAAAACAGTTTGTACAGGAATGTTGAACATTTTACAATGTACTGGGCTTTTGTAAATTTGTCCAACTCATTTTCTCTAGTTCTGGGAATCATGGGGGAGGGGTGGAAGGGGAAGGTCTTAGACAACATCTAGGAGTGGATGAAAAATGGTCTCTGCCTCCCACTCTTCTCCAAACGTACAACACTATTTTAAAGAAAACCATGTTCTACAATGGCATAGGGATGCACCCATTTCATTCATTCCACTGTCAACAAGTAAACGGAATACAAAATAATTTGTACATTTTACATCCACAAAACATCTATACCCTGCAATCCCAGTCCTATATCTAGTTGTTTACAAGTAAAAAATTCTTATATCTAGAGAATGTACCAGTTGATATAGATGTTGCATTTCATCATACTTTGTTGCTCCCCTGACACTGGCTCCTTTGAAATATGTCCTACCCCCTCCCCCGATGGCTTAAATCAGCCTCCATATTTGCTGGGGCTAGGGGAACAGGACTTCCATAAACATGAAAAACCACAAATAATACAAATGCCTGATTCTATTATCAACTTCTTCTGGATTGTTTTAGAGTATCTATCTGCAGATTTCAGAGAGATGTTCTCTCTAGGATTCTCCAGGTTTTCCATTTTGAGTCTATGACCAGCTTTCAGCAGAATTTGATTGTAGAATCATGGAGGATCTAGGGATTCCTAGCAAGAACATTTTAATCAAATCTGTGAATAATCAAATCCTCAAAAGTCAAATTTGCATATGTTGAGGACTGACTGTATATGTTCTTTGGGCTCCTCTTCTCCATACTTAAGGATAAGGGAGGAATATCTTGGTGAAATCATGGTCCTGATCTCATTAAAAACCTAATCTAACATAATCTAACCAAATGAAGAATGGGAGCATGTGTGAGGTCTTTCAACTTTCTGAATAGGGCATATTGCAGGGCCTGGAGAACATTTGCAACTAAAAATGATGAAGAATGTCTATTTCTTTCTTTTCCTGCTGACATTGCTCTGAAAATCATTGACTTCTGGCAGTCTTTTTGCCATTCAACATGTTCCAAACCAGGACATAAATAGATAGATACCTCCAGATGGAAGTAAATGACCAAAGAGAATCAGCACTCCTACCTGATGTCTACTGAGATTCCTCTGTACATACATCCTGTTAACTCGATGTTTCTGTGAATGAAATCTTGACTGCCAAGACTGTACTGCCCTTATAAGACTGGGCCATTAAATTGTCAACAGATTATTTTAGCATTGAATGACAGTTCCCTTTCCCAGCAGTAGACATAATATTAAATGAGATGCTAGAACTTAAGGGATGCATTTTTGCTGATGTTCAATAGAATGTATATATTTTTTTAAAAAATTCTACTAGTAAGTATGTACTTTTTAAAAAAAAAAATCTAGTCAATCATTCTTCAATCTACTGAACAGAAATAAAAATTCCTGATATCAAAAGCATGGCTTCCTAATGACAAAGTAAGCAGCAGTTTCACAAAGGAGTTTTATTACCCAAGATAAAGCTTCCTTGGTTTGGCTGATTTTCCCCAGAGTGACTGCTTCACTACACCGCATATAATGTGGCTCTGTCTGATTATAATCTTTCAACATGATTAAAGATAAAGATAATGAGAAGCAGAGATAAAGGAAATGTTATTATCATAGTTTATTGTATTTCTGGGAAAGTAAAAGGAGATTACGTCTCTTCGAGAGGAAATAACATACAAAAAGCTGGAAGAAAGTGTTCATAAATGAAAACCACAGGAATGGTATGACACATCTCTATACAAGCGATATCCTAGAGGGAAAAGAAGACATTGAGTACTGGAGAAAGAGGGAAAAAAACACAACAATTCCAACTTGTGAATCTATTGTAGTTACTTTAGCAATAACAAGGGCTAAAAAGCCCCAAGAAAAAAGGGAGGAAAAAGCAGGGTGGAAATTCTTCATCATTCTTACATATTTAACCCAGAAATGAAATTTCTGAATAGGTCTACTGTGATATGGAATTCTTTTAGAGGCATGTAACAACAATAATAGCAAAATATTTATTTTATGAAAAGACACATTGACTTGTAAAAGGCCATCCCCTTGATCTTCATGATCCTCTTTTCCTAATGGATTTCGATCCCAAACTATGCCAGAGAACCTTGGTATTTTCAGGAGCAGTTTTGCAATGGTCTAAAGGGGCTGCAAAGTGCATGGGATGACTGGAAAATCTTATTGCATGAGTGGAGTCATGCTCCTGTTTCTTTATTTTAATTAAAAACTGTACCTTCAGTCAGTTTGATCTCAGGTCACTCTAATAAGATAACATATAAGTAAAAATTAGTTGTTTCTAATTACAGAATGCTGGCTAATATAGCCCGCTTTTCTCATAGAAAAAATAAATGTGAAACAAAAGGAAAAATAAGACCGATTGATTAAAAATTCAATTAATTAGAGCTTATTCTTTTTCTTCATTTAACAATTCACCTTGGGTCTGGAGTCTTCACATCTCTGGTCACATACCTCAGCAGAGAAGGGATTTTCCCTTTGTCCATTCATAATTGACAAAGGGAAGAGCTCTGCATATCAAAGGCTCCATGCAAGGACCCATCCCATTAAATGAAATGAACGAGATCTCCTTGCTTTGTAGGAAACCCAGTCTTAATGGCATCTCAATGCATTCATTACAGTTTTTCACTGTGTGTGCTTTGCTATGGTCTATTAAAATCAGAGTTAATGGGCTGACTTCATATATTTCACCCATTTCATACTTAGGTCTTACTACTTTATGCTATTATGAGAAACATCTTTCTTTAGAAATACACTTAAGGTATATAAAGTTATAATTCCTATTAACCTATGTTAAAGGTATTGATAATTAAGCGGATCAGAGTAGAACGAGTAATTCTGCTTATAGCTAACTGAATGCAATCTATTGTCAGCATGATATACATTCCAATCCTTATTGTAATAGAAAAATAATTCATTGCATTTTATTTGCAGTGTTCTTGCAGTCTCTTGTTCTCACAAACCAAGCTTGCAATGGAGGTGGGACCAAGAGAAAGGCCTGTCCTGAAGACTTCAGGGTCTGAGAAAGTTCATGCAAGGAGATGCAATCAGCCAAAGTAGCCGGGACCCGAGCCATGTAGGGCTTGAATTGTGCCCAGAAGCAAACTAGCAGTCAGTGGAGCTGCTGCAACAGGAGCCAGCCCCAGTTTGCAATCTGGATGCACTTGCCTCACTGCCAACAGAACCTCTGAAGATGCCAGCCACAGATGTAGGTGAAATGTTAGCAGAGAATGCTGCTGGAACATGGCCATACAACCCAATAAACCCACAGCAACCCAGTGATTATGGCCATGAAAGCCTTTGGCAATACACCTTTAATGCCTTTGCTATTTGTATGTGTGACCCATTTAATTACTCATACAACTTTTCTCTCTCCCATTTAAAATAATCTGTTGGCATGCTCAAATCTTTCAGTGTTTTAAGAATAACCAAAATAGTACACAAATCAACAAACCAAACTTGAGACTAAAATTGAGCCAAGTTCCTTATAAAAATGTGCTGGGTTTGGTTTGAAGGTATTAATTCATTTCAGGGGGAATTTTCCTTTCCTTTGCCCTAACCAACTGAAGTACAACATCAGAGAGATCCTAAGAATGGTCAGTGACATTTTCAATCAATTCATAAAAGAGGAAGTGAATCATATTCTCAATGTCACAGATGATCCCTCGCTTCACCTGGTTCTTATATTTCTAACTGACAGGCAATGCTTTGGCCTTGCATACCACTGAGGGCATAGCTATGTTTCAAAGGAAATATAGTTCTGAGTAAATCTGAAAAGCTGCATGATATCCTACAAATATCCAAAATATTAGTGGGAACATGTGTAAAATGAACCCATTGCCTACATGAAAACTTAAAAAAACAGTAAAATAAAACTTGTTCTGTTTCCCTTTTTCTACTAAGTAAAATTGGCTAAATGACCTTTGCATTAATGTGTATTTTATCCTTATTAATATTACAATGTTTGAGTATATTTTAACGCAACTGATAATATTGCAAACAATCATGCGACTTGTTATAAGAGCACTGCTGTTGTCTTACAATTTTCACCAAAATTATATAGAGTGCATCTACATTGTAGAATTAATACAGTTTTGCACCGCTTGAAGAGCCATGGCTGAATGTTATGGTTTTGTAGTTTGGTGAGGCACCAGCACTTTTTGGCAAAGAAAGGTTAAAGACCTTGTAAATCTATAACTCTCATGATTCCATAGGAGTGAGTCATGACAGTCAAAGTGGTAGCAAAGTGCATTAATTCTATAATGTAGATGCATCCATGGTCTCTGGTGGAGAACATTTCAGACAGCCATACTTTCTTGTTAGGTGAGGCAGCTCAAATATTATTTAGGGCATTTTGGGGAGAGGTTCACAATGTCAGCCATTTCTTTGGTGGAAGGGGGTGAAAGCAAGCTAGGTGAAGGGAAAGTCAGTAGCCTTCATTCCAATTCACCTGCATTAAAATATGTTAACTTACCCCAATTCTTTTTGAATGTTGGTATTCCAGATGTTTTGGATTTGAACTCCCAAAAGTCAGCATGACCAATGATGAGGAATTCTGGTAGCTGAAGTCCCAAACATCTGAAGGACCATAATCAAGTGAGCATAGAATTGAGTTCAAACACCAGAAATGAAATGACTGCTATTTTTTCTATGTTTCAGAAGAAAAAAGACTATAAAGCATATCTATTTGCCTGTGGCTCAATATACACTACCCTATAATGCAGTTTCAGAATATAGATTGTGCATTGAACTGGATTCTGTGAGTCTACACTACCACATAACTTAGTTCAATGCAGTTAATCCACATTCTGAAACTGCATTATAGGGCAATGTAGATCCTGCCTGCCTATCTATCATCTGTGTAATAGTGAACAAAGGGATGGCAAAAGGGTGAAACATTGTTTATTTATTTATTTCCAATATTTCTATCCCACCTTTCTCACCCGAAGGAACTCAGGGCGGCGTACAATTGGCAACAATTCAATGCTGACACATAATTAAAATCAAACAGCATATAAAATCTATTACAAACAATTAATACAGTATAAAATATAAAACATATAGTTAAAATCCATTCATCCAATATCCTCGTGCTTTAGCCATACATCAGTGCCAGATCATGACAACATCCATCCACCTCCAGACAAATAGGTTTACACAGAGAGTAAAGAGCACACTCCACTGCAATTATACGTAAGCATTTAGGAAGAACAAATGCATTATTTTGTTGTTGAAGGCAATGAGACTGGGGCCTTAGCTTTACAAAATATTTACTGCATTACAGAGTTCCTCTCATATTGCTTGATAAACATGCAAGAAAGCATGCCTTTGGTTCTGCACATAATTGTGTATAGAGTTCCAGAAGAGATGCCTTGTTCTTTAATCAATCCTTTGCTGTATCCAGATCTGACTTTTGTAATAGGTAAATATGTCTAGGATTAGAAATTCTCACCCATCCCCAATTTTTAAACCATTGATTATTTTCCTTTTGCTTTTCTGTTCATATTGCTTTAGTACTACACAATGAGAAGAGAATATAGTGAAAGCTCTGCTGCTGTGGGAGAAATATATGTAATTGAAATTGGGAGCAGCTCAGGTCATGCATTCAGCAAGAGGTATAATTGGTTTCATTAATTGCTTTAACATTTGTAAGCAGCCTTTTTGGATCTTGTGTTGGCATTGCAATTTTATCCCAATTTTTTTGCTTCCAGCTCCCTGTCCAATGAAGTCCTCTTTAGACTTGAAATAATGCTTCCTAAGCACTTAGAATAAAATTATTGCACATGTACAATATAGTACATGAGAAAAATCTATAAATGTTTGGTATGGTAGCATTTATTTAATAATAGAGAAGATAGCTAGCTGGGCAAGAAAGTATACAGCACATAGCATTTTATACACACAATCATTATAACAGATTATAGAATGGTTATAATGAACTGGAATCATTCTACATGAGACCTAATAATTCCTGGCCCAGGAGGTAATAATAACAATGATGATGATGATGATGATAATGACATTTCTGATCTGCCTCTCCTCGTGGCTTGAGGCAGGTTACAGAACAATTAAAACACATAAGCATGGCAGAAACATATGAAATGTATCTCTATAAAAATTACGCACCAAAACGTATTTCTATAAAATAAATATTAAAATACAGAAAACATAGATTAAACAACGGATGTGCATTTAAAATTAATGTCTATAGATTGTCTGACTAGGCCTGCTGGAAGAGTCAGTTCTTTACATGGTTTTTAAATTCCGACAGCTCATTTAACAGTCGTAGGGCTGTTGATGAAAAGGTCCTCTGGGTGGTGGTTTATAGTCAGGTTCTGGCTGGTTGGAGCAGATGCCCCTCAGAAGACCGACGTGTGTGGATTGGATTTTATGGGAGAAGGCAATCCTTTAGGTAACCTGGACCCAAACCATGTAGGGCTTTAAAAGTCAAAACCAACACCTTGCACTTTGCCCAGAAACTAATTGGCAGTCAGTAGAGTGACTTTAGGATAGGTGTAAATATGCTCACTCCTAGATGTTCTTGTAACCAATCTGGCTGCTGTATTTTGAACGAACTGGAGTTTCTGAACTTGGTACAAAGATAGCCCAATGTAAAGTGCATTGCAAAATTGCAACCTTGAAGTGACCAGCATATGCATTACCATGTTTAGGTCCTCCACATTTAGGAAGGGGCGCAGCTGGCGTATCAGCTGAAGCTGGTAGTAAGTCCTGACTGTCACATCTACCTGGGCTGACATTTGGAGAGATGGATCCAAGAGCACCCTCAAGCTGAAAACACAATCTTTCAGGAGGAGTGTAACCCCATCCAAAACTGGTTGACACACTTCCATCCCCAGATGAGGACTGGGTGCCATCAGCATACTGATAACATCCTGCTCCATGCCTATAAATATTAAAGAGCATTGAAGATAGAATGGCACCTTGTGGGACACCATATAACAGCTCCTTTTTTGAGGAACAGCTATCCCCAAGCACCACCATCTGGAACCTGCCTTAGACGTATGACTGGAACCACTACATCACAGTGCCTCTGATTCATAGCCCTTCCGTGTATTCCAGGTTACCATGGTTGATGGTATCAAAGGCCTCTGAGAGGTCTAAAAGCACCAACAGGGACACAAGCCCCTAGTCAGTATTGAGACGGAGATTTATTTTATTTATTTATTAACTACATTTATATCCTGCCATTCTCACCCCAAAGGGGACTCAGAGTCGGAGGCTTCCAAGATGGCGCCGGAGTAATCAGACGTGCCTAATTGAGCTCCGGTATCTTTGTTGTTTTTATGTTTTTAAAGTTTTAAAGTTTCCCTTATTTTATTAGGGATTTATAAAGGGATTCAAGACAGCTAACAATCCACACTAGACAAGTTTAAAGGCAACAGCTAGCCATAGAGGAAGAAAGCTGTTCTGTGTTTGCAGCTTCAAAGTCTTTGAAGTGAAACGGCCTTGGAAGGGTGTGGAGGAGCGTCGGAGTTGTAAGATAAGTTGAACTTTTCCTTGTTTAAGTATGGTCCACACAAGAAAAAATTATAATGAGAAAGCCTTGCCATTACACTCCCTTACAACAGAGAAAAAACAGAGACAAGCCAAGTTGACGCAATTCTTCCCCAAAGAAAAGACTCACCAGGGACGGCAGGAGGCTGTGGATGAGGAGGTTCCAGGGAACGCGAGTGTGGATTTGGAGGTTTTGCCTGCTGAGGACATGGAGGTCTGGCCGAGCAACATTAAAAGGCTTTTGCTGGGAGGGTGTCATGCCGGGGAGTCAGGGAGCGGGAGAAGCCTGGCTGAGGAGATGACTGAGTTTGTGAATCCCAAAGTTGCAGTGAAACAACCCATAAGCTGGAACCCAGCATCAGAAAAGCACCCAGGTCCATGCTTGAAAAAGGGGCATTTCGAACCTTTTACTCCCAAGAATTCCCCACAGCAACATCCCCAACCTCCCCAACTTGTGTTTCAACAAGGAAAAGAAGGGACGGAGGGATACCTGCACCTCGAATCTAAGTTTAATGCTTTTTCAAATGATTTGCTGGTAATAAAGAAATACCTACAAGAAAGCACTGGGCTCCTGTGCACCTTAGCAAGATTACTTAAAGCTGAAGAGTTATCCGGCACCTGTGAATCTAACATGGTAAAGCCAGCAGCAATCAGGCAGGACTTAGCCTCCTCCAGCCCGAAAGAAACAAGAACAAAACAGTCAAAGCTAAATAAAACCAAACAAGTTCCAGTCAACTGCAAGCGCAAAAAAAAAACCCCAGGAATATTAAAGGAAAGTTGAAACACAAAATTACATGCAAGCAAACAGGGCGCACTAGGTTTTGCAAACGGGGATTAAAAAAACTTCTAGCATTAATCCCACCCTCAAGAACTTCTGCAACAAAAATGAGGGCAAATAAAAAAGACCCTTCAAAGTGGAGCCACAGTGTCTCCAAAGTAGGGAAAATGGATAGAGCCAGAAAAATCAAGCAAGGCCCCCAATACATAAATGTGGCAACACAAACACACTGGGAACCTCAGGACCCCAACACGTCAAGAGAGAAGGATGACAGAAACCCAAAAAAAATAGTGAGAGCAGACGGACCTAAATCGCCAAGGACCAATCAACAAAACTACAGGCAAAAGACAAGCGACAGAGAACATTTTGGGGATAACTGGAACCTGGTCCTCATACCAAACAAGATAGTGTTCATCAAAGTTCCCAAGCCAGGAAAGCTCTCAAGTCCGGATGATCGCAAGTCCCATGTGATAAGTCTTGTGAATACGGTTTTACCAGGGGGGCTGTACAAAACTGATATAGACCAGATTGATCTCTTGTATAATGATCCTTTGTATGCTGATGCCATAGTTTCTTTTACTGACCTAAATATAGCGAAGTTCATCATAAGAGCTAAGGACCTATTTGCAAAAAAGGGCATCACAATAACAAGATTCTTCCAGAAGATCTTCAACCAAGGATCCCCTGAGGGCATAAAGGACTCTGAAGAACAACTATCAGCGACGACAGAGAGAAGTGAACAGTTGCAGAGCCCCCTTGAGGTCCAAGCTGCCAGCTCCACAATGGAGGGGAAAAATACCCCCGGCCAGGAAAACCTGTTTTGCCCAGAGGAACAGCTACTGGTTGAGACATATGTGAACCTGCCAGGAAAGGAGCAATGGGCTATTCTAGATAGATTGCAGGCGTTAAGCGGTCACCTAAGAGAAATAATTTCCAAAAGACAGTATTTAAACGATGACGGTCAGATCAGAGCAAGGGTCGGGCAAAGGGAAGTGCAGGATAACATTGACTGGCTAGGGATGAGATTTTTGAACACGGAGGAAAGAGTTGACCCACCCCCTAATCACTTCCCCCTGTCCCCTGAGGTGATAGTGGTGAAACCCCGAACTATTAACCCATGTGTGGCCCATGATAAAGATTTTATTATAGGGCCTTGGGACACACAAACGGGTATTGAAAAAGAGAACAGGGGGCCAATTATTAAAACAGCATGAAGGCCAGACAGGAGGCCGGAAAAGGTAGGGCCTCAGATGCAAACCACAATACCTAGTGGAAATTGTGGTTTGAAACAGACTTCTATCACCCAATTTTTTCCATCTATAGTATCTTAAAAAAAAGAGAAAGTAAAGGCCCTTAAAGAGGGGAACCCTACATACCTATACAAAAATAGAGTCATCCAGTCACATTTAAATAGTTTAGGCCCGAACAACTATATAAAAATGAAAACAGCAAAGGAGCTAAAGATCCTGTCCTGGAACATTGCTGGATGGATGGGAAAACTAGTGGACAAAGAGTTCACAGAATATTTACAGGAGTTCTCTATCATCATGTTACAGGAGACCTGGGTGGAGGATACTCCAAACCTCACTTTGCAGGGTTTTAGGAGTTTTGCAGTGGCTGCCTCGAGGCGACATAAGTGGGGGCGCTGCTGTGGGGGTTTAGCAGTTTTTGTTTCAGTCGAGATAGAAGCTGAATGTCAAATTATGATTAACCACACGAACAATAATGTTTTAGCAGTAGAGATAAAATTTAGGGATAAACAGGTTCTGCTGTGTATTAATGTATACGTGCCCCCAGTAAACTCAACGTCTTCGACCAAAGAGGTATGGAGGCTACTAGACGCAGCCTTAGGGGACATTACCGCGGACTTGGAAAACACGAACATAGTCTTAGGAGGGGATTTTAACGCGAGGATGGGAAAATCAAATGAGGATCTAGCGCAGCATTTTGGGCTTTATCTAGAGAACCAGTTCTCGCTTGGCAGAAACTCAAGAGACGTGAGAATTAATAAGAATGGGCTGGAATTATTCTTACTAGCCTATAAGCATTTTTTATTAATTATGAATGGTAGCTATTTAGAGGAGTCATCTGGTCTATACACTTACCACTCAGCAAGACGGGGAAGTGTTCTAGATTACTTTTTAATCTCAACTGGGTTGTTACCAGCAGTTAAAACCTTTAAAGTGGACATGCGCCCAGAAAGTGACCATCACCCAATCAAATTAATTATAAAAACAGAAGTAGAGCAGGACAGTGCGTCAAATAATTATCCGCTCCACGGGTCCCAGACGACTCAAATGGTCAGGGCCCATGTGCGAAAAGATGTTAGACCTACTTACCGGACCGACTCTCGAAACTTGTAGAGACAAGATACTCAAAAGCACTATCGACCCAATAGAAGGTTATCAACAAATTATTACCTCCCTCAAACCCCATCTGATTCACTCAGATCCAGCTAAAGACATCATGCACAGCAAAGGAAGTTGGTTTGATGCAGAATGCAGGAGCCAAAAAAAGACCCTTGTCCGGGCCATTAGAGCAGCCAATAAAAATGGGACCGAACAATCCTATAAAAGTCTGAGTGTAATCCGTTCACAGTATAAATCCCTACTAAAAAAGAAGAAATTCGAATTCAACAGGCAAAATTGGTGCAAACTGGACCTGGCAATTAGGCAAAAGGATGAGGGCAAATTCTGGAACATGGTACATTCTGGGCTAAGGTCCGTACAACCCCACTTAGATTCCCAAATTTCAGCTCCTACATGGGAAGCCTATTTTGGAGAGGTATTTGACGACCCGGAGGCAGCGGGAGAGGTATCCGAACCTTTTGACGCTCCTGCTTGGCCACCAGTTTCTTCTGAGGAAATGGAAGGCCTACTTCAAAAATTAAAAGCTGGAAAAGCTCCAGGAGAGGACATGCTCCCCCCAGAACTGTTCAAATGTAACATCTCCTGGTGGGCCCCCATCTTGGCCAAACTGTTCACACATATCAACCAGACAGGAATCATTCCGAGCGGGTGGAAAACCAGTATAATTGTTCCACTATATAAAAAAGGTAATAGGACGGACCCCCACAATTATAGACCAATTAGTCTGTTGGATGTAGTATCAAAAATCTATGGTAGCTTTCTGTTAAACAAATTACAGAGTTGGGCGGAGGAAAATAATATTATTGCGGAAGAACAGGCTGGATTCCGTCAAGGCAGAAGCACAATAGATCAATGCTTTGTGCTGTCGCACTTAATCCAAAATAGTCTGAGGAAACCAAAGGGTTGCCTTTACACAGCATTTGTGGATTTCACCTCAGCTTTTGATTTAATTGATAGACAACGTCTGTGGGCAAAGTTGGCAAAAACGAATGTGGACAGACGACTGCTGTTATTATTGCACCAGCTATACTCGGGAACTGATCTAAGAGTGAGGTTAGGGCTATCAGGCAAGCTATCGAACAACATTGAAACCAAAAGAGGAGTGAGGCAAGGCTGCTTGCTTGCACCTTTTTTGTTTATCTTCTACGTGAATAACTTAGTGGCCGAGTTGAGCTCTCCTGAACATTTTCCCCCAGCAGTAGGTAACAGGAGAATCCAAATCCTATTATATGCGGATGATATGGTGCTACTCTCATCGACGCAAATAGGTCTCAGGAGACTTTTGAGGTCACTAAGTAGGATTTGTAAACAAGAGAAGCTGACAATCAATCACTCAAAAACCAAAGTGATGGTATTCTCCAAAAGGAAGCAAAGTCACACCTGGAAATTGGATGGTCACTCAATAGAGCAGTGTGATAGTTTTAAATATCTGGGCTTACACTTCGCATACAACGGTAAATGGAAGAACCATATAGAGGCAGCCAAATTATCTGCCTGGAGGTCAGCGAAAGCAATCCTAGCCTTTGGAAAAACAAAGGGAGGTTCACTGGTTTGTCCCACAGTAAAGATTTTTGCCGCTAAAATTTTACCCCAACTGTTATATGGAGCGGAAATTTGGGGGCAAGGTAACACAGAACAGGTTGAATGCATCCAGAACAAGTTTGCAAGAGCTCTTTTAGCCCTTCCCTCGGGGACCCCAGCCGCCTTGTTAAGACTGGAATTAGATCTTCCCTCACTCAAGGCCAGAATGCACAAGCTAAACATCTCGTATGGGAAGAGATTGCTAGGAATGGAGGAGGAGAGCATAGCAAAGCAATGCTTGAGGGAACAGTTTAAACGGGGAGGTTGGGTGCAATCCTGGCTAGCCTTGCTCCATCAATATTTTGACGGGTCAATAACAACTCTAATGCAGCTAGACAAGAAGGCGATTAGGGACAATATCTTTGAGAAGGATGCAGCCGACAATTTAGAGATTAGTAAAAAGCAAAGTTTTTCTATATGGTATCCCAGACTAAAGAGTGACCAATACTGCCAACAATACCTTCAAGACCTAACGTCAGCTGAGTTGAGGAAAGCCTTTACAGCCCTGCGTTTCCAAACAATGCCCTCAAACTGGCTAGAAGGGAGATACAGAGGGATCCCTCATGCCCAAAGGCTTTGCATTTGTGGCGCCGGGGAAAAAGAAGATCTAACTCACTATCTATTGCACTGCCCTTTGTATAATGACCCCAGAAAAAATCTCCTGGGAACACTCCTTGAAGAAAGGGCAGCATGGCAAGAATCTGCCGTGATTGGTGCCTTACTAGCAGATTATGATAAAAATATAACACTAAAAGTAGCTACATTTGCAATCGCTGCCCAAAAGATCAGAGATAGAGTAGCAAAAACCTCGCCGGAGACCAGATAGGGAAAGGGAGATGGTTAAGGAGGTCACAGACTAGACGCTGTTATTGCTAGGTTTCTGCCAGCAAAATTTTAATGTACTAGTTTTTAAATCTTGAACGGGTTTTGCTTTACATTGGAATGTGTTTATAAAGGTTGTATGTTATTGATGTCATGGCCTATGGCTAGTGCAATAAACTTTATTGATTGATTGACTCAGAGTGGCCTCAAAGATCATCCACTATGGCGACCATAGCAGTTTCAACTCCTTATCCTGCTCTGAAGCCGGTTTGAAATTGATTAAGCAAGTGTGTGTCATCCAAGACTGCCTGGAATTGGAGGGCAACTGCTTTCTCAATCACCTTGCCCAAAAAAGGAAGGTTGGACACTGGTCTGTAATTATTAAGGTCCAGGGGATCCAAGGAAGGCTTTTTCAGCAGTGGTGTAACTACTGCTTCTTTTAAACAGGATGGAAAGTTTCCCCTCCCTGAGAAATGCAGTAATAATTTGTTGTATTTGAGATCAAATTGCATCTCCTTCATGGCAACCAGCCAAGATGGACAGGGATCAAGAAGGCAAATTATCTTCCTTACTTGCCCCAGTGCCCAGATCAACAGTACTCATCAATTGAAACTGATCCAGTGTAATCCCACTGGAGAGTTGCTGGATACTTTGTTATTGGCCTCTGCTCCAATGACAGTATTTAAGTCAGCTCTTATGTGAGAGATTTTAACTGCAAAATGGTTGTTAAAAGCATCACGGTGAGCTACTTAAGGTTCTAGGAAAGGGTTTGGAGGGGAGGGCACCTGAGTTAAGCCTCTCACCACTCTGAACAGCTAAGCTAGACATGAATCTGCAGGTGGAATGCTTGCAAAGAGGAAAGCTTTCTTCGCTGCAAGTATTGCCACCTTATAGGAGCAAAAGGTGCCCTCTATACTGTGTCTTGTCACATAAAAGTTGAGCTTTCCACCCTCTGCGTTCTAGTCATCATTCTTCCTGTTTCATTTCCCTGAGGGTCTCTGTATACCAGAGAGCCTCTTTTGTGATGGGTCAGAGAGGTCTAAGGCTAATGGATCCTCTGAGATTCCCGAAGGCCTTAGAGGGTTCAATGGCTAGCATCACCAACAATCCTGTCGAATCCCTGGTCAATAAGTGAAATCAAAATCTGCCAGAGGAGATTAGGCAAGCCCCTACTCTGTCCTCCTTTCGCAAGGAGTTGAAAACCTGGTGGTTTTGGCGGGTCTTTGAATAATTTTCTCTGGTGTACCGCTGACCCCTGACCCATAAACATGTTGTACAAGGATCATCTATCCCTAATAACAGTCCATGTTAACCCATCTGATTATGTATTCTTGTTCCTTCTGGTTGTTGTGATTGTTTCTTATGGTCTTCACTGTTTTACGAGTTGTATAGGTCTTTAATTTTGTTTAATAATGTGTGTATTGTGTTGCTTGTAATGTATGTTGCTGTTTTTATGCTTGTAAACCTCCCTGAGTCCCTTTGGGGAGAGAGGGCGGTATATAAATAAAGTTTTATTTACTTTTTTAACTTACTATTGACACAATCACACTCAAATGTCTTCTCCGACCCATGACAAAACAGGCTTATCACTTTGTATCTATGAATCTTATGAAATAGATATGACAAACGAAGTTTTGTACACCCCTACTATTTACATAAGCTGGACCTTTAAACAGATCAATAATCAGCGGTTCTTTTTCCCACCATGGGGATATCTGCCTTCTGTCAGTGTCACCAGAGAAACTTCTAACCAATCCCTGTGTGGATCCTAGCCGGTATGGTTTCTCAGCCAAGCAGGAATCATAGAATCATAGAATCATAAAATCGTAGAGTTGGAAGAGACCTCACAGGCCATCCAGTCCAACCCCCTGCAAGAAGCAGGAAAATCTCATTCAAAGCACCCCCGACAGGTGGCCATCCAGCCTCTGCTTAAAAGCCTCCAAAGAAGGAGCCTCCACCACAGTCCGGGGCAGAGAGTTCCACTGCCGAACGGCTCTCACAGTGAGGAAGGCACAGAAAGTCTGAATAGCTGTCAGAACTGCATAGAATGTCTTATATATTTCTATGGAGTTGTGCTTGTATATTTTGAGCATTGGCTGGTACTTTTATCACCTTTGGCCAAACTGTAATAAACTTCTTTAGTCTGATTTCAACCCAGAGTGCTTGTTCTCTGTCCTGGCCAAGCTGGCTTAGAGGAAACTTATTGAGCACGGGCATCCTTATCCACAGTCCTAGCTGAAATCTCATCATGGTAAAGCACTAATCTTCTCTGGTAGAGAACTCTAAATGCCCCTTTCTAAACTGCAAATCCCAGAAATCCAGAGGATTTTTCTGTGGCAGGTATAGTAGCTCTGCTATTCCACATAGCAGGTCTAAACCTATTGGGCTTCAGTTGTTGGAGGAAAAATTTGGTTGAGAGTTTGAACTCCCAGAGTTATGCAATTCTTCCAAAAAGAACAAGAAAAAGTGGGCATGGATGAAGAGGGCAATGCAAGGATAGATTTTGGAAGATCCTGGGGAGAAATACGTTGCTGGTAATAGTAGTGAGAGTGATTTTCTATAATAGTTAGAGTATCAGAACCATGGGAGACTAGGGTTCAAATCTCCGCTCAGACATGGTAAACCACCGAGTAAGTTACACTTTATCAGTCTTGACTAAGAAACAGGAAAATTATCTAGGTAAACCTTGACAAGAAACCCTTACGAATGTATGATTGTGTATTTCTTCAAGTTGACTGCCAAATTATGGCAACCCTATGCATTTCGTAGGGTTTTATTAGGCAAGAAACATTTAGAGGTAGTTTAATATTGTCTCCCTCTGAATGTAGCCCAGAGCACCTGATATTCCCTAGCTGTTCTACATTTAAATACTAAGCATGGCTAACCCTGCTTCTAAAATCAGATGGACTCTAACGTTTTTAGGAAATTTAAAGTCACTGTAATTTGAAGCTGATTAGAAGGCAGGAGTAACTTTACTTAACTAAATATCTAGGAGGTAGTCAGCTTTTCTTTCCTGGAGGCCTTCAAGGAGATGCCAGTCAGGAAATACAAAAGGGTGAACAGGTGTGACACTGGAATTCTGGCTAAGTATTGGAGAGCTTATCCTGTCACAAAATAGACACATACTTTCATGACTCTCTCTCTCTGTCTTGCTCCCTCTCTTCTCCCCACTTTCTTTTCATGTATTCTTAAGTGTTCATATTTCCAGTGTTTGTAGATTATCAATGCAAGATACTGTATATACTTGAGTATAAGCCTAGTTTTTCAGCCCTTTTTTTAAGACTGAAAAAGCCCCCCTCGGCTTATACTCGGGTGAGGGTCCTGGTCGGCTTATATTTGGGTCAACTTATACTCAAAAATATATGGTACATTTATTATTTTTCTCTATTATTATTGGTATTATTACATTTATTATTTTTCTCTATTATTGTTGCTACTATTACATTTATTTTACTCTATTTTTATTTTTATTATTATTATTAATATTATTAATACATTTATTATTTCACTCTGATCTTATTATTATTACTGCATTTATTATTTTACTCTATTTATTATTACTTAATTTATTTTCCTGTATTTATTATTATTATTATTATTATTATTATTATTATTACATGTATTATTTTACTCTATTATTATTAAAAGGATACATAAGTACATTTACATTGAAGAAGATGAGAATAATGATTTGATCAGAGTTGGACAGTCTTATCTTAAATTTGAGCTTTATGTAAATATTCAAAAACGTTTAACCTACTGATGCTTCAATTAATGTAATTTTATTGGTATCTATTTTTATTTTGGAAATTTAACCCTCGGTTCATACTGGAGTCAATGTTTTCCCAGGTTTTTTGTGGCAAAATTAGGTGCCTTGGCTTATATTCGGGTCGGCTTATACTCGAGTATATACAGTACTTTTATTTGTCCTCTTCAGTTTAGTCACTTTCCATGTGTACTGTTATTCTTTTTCTACCAAGAATTGCACTGCTTTGATTTTCCTTCCCTCTCTTTGGTCACACCACAGTATTTATTTCATTTTGTCACTACGTATTCCCATTAAATTATCATGCAAATTATAACATATGGAAAGAGAAACTAGCACATCTTCATCAATGAGTCAGGCAGAGTGTCTGAGAAGAGAGAGGTGGGGCAGGCAAGGAAGCTTCCATATTGCTTTCTTCCAAGCATCTTGATAGTGTGACCAAATCAATGAAAACTTCAGATTTAATGGGTCAGCCAGAACTCTGTCTGGCACATCTTCCAAAACTTTATAATTAATAATGTAATTATGCATGTGCAGGGGGAGGGCGGGTTCCTGTGTTAGTCATGTATTAAAATAGAATTTGCAAACCCATCTACTGAAGTATTTAAATTTTATTCATTTACCTCCCACCTAACACACAATTTGTACACCTTGCAGTTAATTAAACTGAGACATGTGGTGATACTGAAAGGTACTTTGCCTTTGGTGGTGAGCTCAAAATTCTGCTGCCCGCTGGGGAAAGCTAGAGCAGGACTCTCAGGAGTTGCAATTAGGGAGCAGTGAAAGGCACACTTGTCATCTGGGATGAAGGTGATGAATGGTCACCTCCCAAGGAGATCTACAGCTTCACAATGTAATGCATGAAACCAAAAGCTGAAGAGTGAAAGTCTTATTTTTTCTAAAATGAAGTGTAGCATGCATGGTGTAAACCTTTTAAAAGCAAGGATGCAGTCCATCCTTAACACATCTATGATGCTCCATTTATTCCCTGCTGATTCTAAGTTTGGGAGGAAAGAAAAATCTTTGACACAAGTTTAAAAGGTGTGATTATAATCCGATTTTGACCAGAAAATGTGCATATTCGCATCATTTTATATCCTTGCAGTCAAGAAAAACACGGGACTTCATAGCTGTATGCTGGTGTGGCACTGCTTCAGTGCATGTGTGCATTTTAAAATCCCGAAACAGCTGATGAGGGATGTAAACAAATGGAGCAACAACACACAGGTGGCTAAATGGAACCACAAATGGAAAGCCATTCCCATGAGAACTTTCTGCAACCATTTCTTTGTTCTCATGACTATGAAATTAAACAGAGCTTTAAATTACACTAGCTTGGCAGGGAAGTGACCCTAAAGGGAAATGGGGTTCAAGAGGGAAAAAGGAAAGGCAGCAGAAGAGTGAGAAGAGATGATGACAACAAATCTGCTTGTATACACATTAATATGTCCACATCAGCGCTTATGAGGCCCTACAAATGCTACAAATGAATGAAGATGTCAGGACACCCGGGGGAGGGTGTGTGTAGAGATTTGCCGGGACTGACAGCTCCATGACTGGACTCCCCTTATGGAACTATGATTTTTGCCTCACTTATTTGAGCCACATTTTGATGCTGTCTGGAAGGGCCCCAAGAGGTCTCAGTGGGGCCTTGTTCACTTTCCTAAAATTGTGAACTATTTTCTTGCTGCTTCTTGTCCAATCCTCCCCCCTGATCTTGCTCAGAGGGAAAGGGGCACATAAGTTAGCAGAAAGTGAGAGCAGCTCATCTTGTACCCATGACACATAGTTGTATCAGTTTCATACTGCTTCAGTTGACATGGCTCTATCTCATGAATTCCTGAAATGTGTAGTTTGGTGAGGTTCTTAGAACTTTTCACTAGAGAGTTCTAGTATTTGTCTACAGAAGCTTACAAGGATTTCACTAATCTGCAAATCCCAGGATTGCATAGCTGGAGCTATGATAGCTAAAGTAAGAACACTAAGATTGTCTGAAGAGGCCCTGCTCTCGGTCCCACCTGCCTCACAAGTGGGAACGAGGGACAGGGCCTTCTCAGTGGTGGCTCCTCGGCTGTGGAACGCCCTCCCCAGTAACATCCGGCAGGCCCCAACTCTCCTGGGCTTCAGGAAGAACATTAAGAAATGGCTTTGTGCACAAGCATTTAATGAATAAGTACTATATTGACATGGTCTGAATTTAGGTTTATGTGCAATGGTTCCTTGGAAGAATGGTATTAAGTAATTATATGTTTTAAGGTCGATTAATGTATTTTATGGATTATTGTTAATCCATAAATGTGTTGCTGTTTTTATTGATCTATTTGGCACTGAATTTTTCCGGTTGTTGTAAGCCGTCCTGAGTCCCCTCGGGTGAGAAGAGCGGAGTAGAAATGTTGTAAATAAATAAATACAGTAGGTCAAAACTCCTATATGTGTATAGGGTAGATCCATCTCAACATCCCATCTGGGGTTGTTGGTGCTCTTTCTCTGGTCAAGTGGCAGTGGCAGGAGGAGCAGCAATAAGGCGACGCTCCAATAGTGAACAACACTAACTCCTGACACAAATGCTTAAGAGCAGAGTTTAAAACATGACTATGGACTCTTGACTCTACTGACGTCTGTCTCTGCCCCATTTACCTTTGTGGTAAATTTGTGTGTGCTGCAGTGATGGTGTCAGTCATTTTTGGAGAACCTTTTACACCTTGCCAATCTAGATTTCATACAATATAGCAGTAGTTCCCAAACATTGATGTGCCAGATGTTTGGGATTTCAACTCCCTAATAGGGATGTGCAATTCAGCTAAATCTCATACCATTTTCAGTGTCCAGGTTTCTATATCTCCTGATCCATTTTTCGGGACCCTCTTGAATTGTGGTGGGCAAAATTCAATTTTTTGACAGGCAGTCTCAGCATGGATGTTGGAGCACTATTAGCAGCTGAGACTCCAATGCCACCCCTAGACTACCCCAGCTAGTTCATGAAGGGAGACTGTTGAGCAGTGGGGTGGGCAGTACACTAACAAAATCCCTATTCTGTCTCAGTCACCCACCTACCACCTAGTGATGGTACCTTCACTTTCTTGGGATGCTTCTTCTCTTGTAATCTTGTGTTGATCTTTAAACTTCCTAAGTTCCCCTCTTTCCCTTGTGTCTTTCTTGGGGTCCTTGACAGAAGATAAATTGTTGGATGCAGGAAGACTTCTATTTCTAGTAACTAATGGAACAACAAGTTTGGAGGCTGAATAAAAAACTGTCCCTGTCCTACTTCTTGCTGAGAATAAAGCCAGCATTTATTTTCCTGGCTTGTTATATAGTATGATCAGATCTGTGTGGATAAGATATACTCAGTTGTCCCAAGAGGTTTTGCAGTTAGGCCTGCATGAAAAGCCAAGACTGCATACAGATTCCTACTACAAAGGTCAGAACACACACACAATTTTTCTAGTTTTGTTACTGAAAATTTTCCACTTGGCATTTGAACAGGAAACTGCCAGTTTTCATGATACTTCATTTGGTTTCTGTTTTGTGATAGTGCCTTTGGAAAAAAAAATTCCTCTTGCACTTAGAGAAAAGTGCAAAACTACATATCTGCATATCCCAATGAAAATGGCACAGCTCTGAGTGGAAATAATTAGAATACCAGTGATTTTGAACTTTTATGCATATAGTATTCACTTTTATTTATTATTAATAAATAATTTAAATTATTGTTCCCACAATAATTTAGGATGGAGCAGATTGTTTATTTCCTTTTTTTGAAAAAGAAATTTGAAGATAATAAGCAATATGCTGTCTTGATTTTCCAAGAATTAGATAAATGAGTAATACAGAGAACATAATAAACTCTCACAGTAAGAAAATGTCTGTGGGACAGATAACAAATAAACAAACAAATTTGGTTTTGAAAAAGAGTATTGATGTAAGTAGATTGATTTCAATTCATCTTGTATGCACTCCATGAAAAGCCCTTTTTAGTGTTTCTGTAAAGTTAAAATACTTTAGACAAAACAAAACAAAAACATGTTTTCTATTCCTTTTATTTTCAAAGCTATAGGAAATCAAAGGAAAAATAGAATCTAGAATTAAAAGACATATTACCTCAAAACAGCAGTTTTCAGCTCAAAAATAGCATGGCAAAACAACATCCCAAGATCCAATGTATTCAATATTTAGTACTTCAGTTTTAGGAAATTATTCATATTTTTGTACATAAATCCCACTGATAGTTCCAACTAGAATACCCCATTAACTCAGTGGGAAATTGGTAAACTGCCAGTTACTTAAATTTGATTGATTTAATAGGTTTATAGTTGGGGCTAACAAATGGATTTAAGGATGGTGTCTTCAAATTAAATTAATGGAATTAAACTAAAGAACTATCATCACTATAACTATGAAAAATGATCACAAAATATGGGCTCGAAAACTAAGAAAAGGACATGCATGCCTAATAATTCACTAGGCCAATTCAATGGGATTTTATAGAGTCAAGCATAATTTTACCTCTTTAATTAATCAATCTGAGAATTATGATCTGAATGGCCTCTAGATCAATGGTACCTCAAAGCACACCCTCTATTAGTGGCATAATAATATTATGTTGTGGAGAGAGTTCAAGCATGGTGCAGTGGTTTGAGTATTGGATTACAGTTCTGGAGACCAGAGTCTGAATCTTTACTTGGCCATGGAAACCCACTGGGTGATCTTATAATGGGATTTCCTTGGCAAATCTCCTCTGAACAAAACATGTCAAGGAAATGCCATTATAAGGAATAAATATGGGCCCTTCTACACATGCCCTGAAATATGGAAGAAACCGGCATAAAAGGGGGTGATGGCTAAATGACATTTCACAAAAATGTGTGCTGATTTGGATTAACAGCTGAAAAAACACATGTTAAAAAGGTGCGCTTAAAACTCAATTTTGGCTAGAAAATGCATATATTCACATGACTGTATATCCATGCAGTCAAGGAAAACACATAATTTCATTCATATACCCTGATGTGGACTGTTCCAGGTCAGATAACACATTTTAAAATCCTGAAACAGCTGATCTGGGCTTTAAACAAACGGAGCCATGGACACACAGGAGGTAAACGGGAGCACATTTGGAAAGCAATTATAATGAGAACTCTCTACAAGCATTACTTTGTTCTGGTCTTTATGAAATTAAACCAAGCTTGAATTTACAGCAGAGTGAGGAAAGAGAATAAAAAAATCTGCTTGTGTGTACATATAGATATTTGCATGAGCACATATGAAATTCAGCATATCCCGAAGAGTCAATGTTTTAAAAAAGTAAAGTTACACTGGATGTCCCCCATCCATCTTGCAGAAATTTAAAATCTGCTACAAACAGGACTGTGAGGGACCTTTTACCAGGAATAACATGTCTATGTTTGGACTAGCTGTCGGGTCCCATGATTTTTTGTCTCATGTTTTGATGCTGTCTTGGATTCCTTCTACACTGCCATATAATCCAGATTATCAAAGCAGATAACACACATTATCTACTTTGAACTGGATTATATGAGTCTACACTGCCATATAATCTAGTTCATATCAGATAATCTGGATTTTATATAGCAGTGTAGATGAGGCCTGGAAGTGCCCCAAGTTAGCAATGACTTGGGATGCATCTACACTGTAGAAATAATGCGGTTTGATGTCACTTTAACTGCCGTGGCCCAATGCTATGGGATCCTGGGATTTGTAGCAGAGCTTTCCCAAGGTAATTTTCAGGAGTAGGTAACTGGAATTTTGGCACCCCTCCCGAATTTTGCGCCCCCCCCCCAAACAAATTGCTGATAAATACCGCGTCGGCGGAGGAAGGCCCAGCCACCCATCCGCGCGGCCGCCCTCCTGCTCTCCCTCGCTGTCTGAGGACTCCTCACCCGCTGCCCGCCCGTCGATGGTCCTGTGCCCAAAAAGCATGGCCAATGGGCCTGTGCGTGTGTGCAGGCCTTCCAATTGACTGTGCAGTCAATTGGAAGGCCTGCGCACATGCTCAGGCCCATTGATGGGCGGGTGGCAGGTGCGGAGCCCTCAGACAGTGAGGGAGAGCAGGAAGGCGGCCATGTGGATGGGTGTCTGGGCCTGCCACTGCCGCCGCCTTGACAGCGCCCCCGCATGGTCTTCGCCACAGGCGACTGCATAATTTGCCTCAGTGTTGGACCACCTCTGCTGGTGAGGCATCAACACTTTTGGGCACAACCTGATAGTTAAAGAGCTCTCAAACTGCATTAATTCTATAGTGTAGATACACCTTTAGAGGCCCACAACAACAACAATGGAGAAAGGGTAATATCTGATCAATTTTACTCTCTTAAGAAGAGAATAAAGGGTTTTCCATGGAGTACAAACAAGCTAGGTAAGTATTTCTGTCTGTACTTTGAACTATTTTAGTCATTCTGCATTGAGGGATTTAAGGTAAACTACCTCTAAGGCCTTAAACAGTGCTACTGGGGGGAATCTCTATTTCCTCTCCAAGCCCTTTTGCCTTTTTCTTAAATTCATTAGAGGTCTTCTTCTTGTACCATTCAAAATCTGGAAGGAAGGTAGAGACCAAGAGGCCATCTATGCTACACAGTTATAGTGCTATGATACCATTTTAGTTGTGCTTGCAAAACTCTATGGAATCCTTGCATCCAAGGAGTTCTCTGGTTGAAAATTCTGAATGTTCCTCCCTAAACTGACAATCCTAGGATTTCACAGGATGGAACCATAACAATTAAAAATGCAATCACAGTACTATAATTCTATAATGTGAATACCTACATGATTTATATAATACATGTACTTTCTCCAGGGATGCTCACCCAGTGTTAATCCTACTACACTTTCAGCATCATGTGAATAATTAAGAAATGTTCAACTGGCTTTCGTTTGAAAGTATAGCTTTGCAGAATTTTAATGGTTTCATTGTCACTCTCCCTGTGCCTTTATCTTTATCTTTTGTTTTTAGACTTTTCAGAAAATATTATCTAAGGAACATTGATGTTGGAAGTTTTTTAAAAAACACCTTTAATGTCTCCTTATAAATTACCTGAAATAGTGAGGTTGATATATATCTATGCTATTCTATCCATCACAATTTAGCCAGATAAGAGTATATAGAAACATGAGCACGGTGGTGGTTTACCAGCTCAGTTTCCATAATGCATCCTGAGATATCATGCTGAGTAGTTTTCTCACTTTTATAGAAGATGCTTTCTCTGCACAGCATGCAATTGTAGATTGTAACTGAACAATGGGATCTATAGAGAAATCTAAGAAATGAAATCTGTGGAGTTCCAAAGTTTCCAGGCAGGTGTGTATTTGAAGATCTGAGAGCATCTCCTGAGTCTTTCATCAGTAAAAGCATTGTCAGGTAACCTGCATCAAATAGCTAGTGTAAGAATGGGAAGTTAAGCACTATCTAGAACAGAAGGCAATGTCATACACTGTAGGATTTATTACATTTTAGTTCTCATATTAAGCAGTAGTCTGAGGGGCTTTAACATATGTGATGACTCTTGAAAGTGTTGTGGGAATAGAATATTTTAAAAAGTTGGCAATGGTCCATATATGTCCACAGGAGGCACTTTAATTTATGGATAGAAACAGAGAGAGAATGGATTTTCTAAAGCCACCCGCTCATTCATGGTATTCATCTTCAAGATCAGGCTCTGGAAGGATGAGACCCACAGGGTAATCAACAAAAATTACTCCCTATCTTTTTTATAAGTCCCCTTAAATACAATACTTATACCAACACCTAGTTTTAATCTCTCTCTGTGTGTGTGTGTGTGTGTGTTATAACATATAATTTCCAAATATGTGTGTTTGTGAATATTACACATAGAGATATATTTGGAAGTTGTGAAAAAGTAAGGAATTATTCAAATCTCCCGTATCTTCCACCCTCATCTGAAGCCCAGCTAGAGTGGCATTCCACATTGATCATAATACAAAATATTGTATAAAGTTTATATTTACATCTTTGGCCTGACACTGGCAAAGACATCTTTTGTATAAAACTAGCTTTGCCCGGCCACGCATTGCTGTGGCTTATGGGAATCATTTGTTGGCCAGGTAGAATAGCAGTTAATAGCCTTGCAGCCTCAAAGCTTGGCCGTTTTCTGGAGTAGCTGGAGTAGCACCCTCAATCAAAGAGCCACTTTGAAGCCTGGCTACTTTGTAGGGGAATCATTGTTTGGCCAGATTGAATTGCACTGAATAGTCTTGCAGCTTAAAAGGCTGACTGCTTTCTACATAGGGCATCCTTGCTAGGCCAGGTTGAATGGGGCAGAATAGCCTTGTGGCTTCAAAACCTGGGGATTTTTCACCTAGGGGAAATCTTGGTTGGCCAGGTTGAAAAGCACTGAATAGCCTTGCTGCTTCCAAGCCTGGCCGCTTTCTACCTCGCGGAATCCTTGGTTGGCCAGTTTGAATAGCAATTAATAGTTTTGATGTGGCAGGTGTGAATGCTGCAATTAGGCACCTTGATTAGCATTTAATGGCCTTGCAGCTTCAAAGCCTGTCTGCTTCCTGTCTGGGGGAATCCTTTGTTGGGAAGTGTTAGCTGGCCCTGATTATTTCCTTTCTGGAATTCACAATTTCCCTGCTTTCAGAGTGTTGCTCTTTATTTACTGTCCTTGATTTAGAGATTATATTGTTCGGTATTATTATACCATATTTCATATTATATTTATAATCTTATATTATCTGCTTAGAAGTGGATTATATGAGGCCCCTTCTACACAGCTGTATAAAACCCACACTGAAGTGGATTATATGGCACTGTGGACTCAAGATAATCCAGTTCAAAGCAGATAATATAAGATTATAAATGGGTAATATAGCTGTTTGGAAGGACCTTGAGTCTACACTGCCATATAATCCAGTTCAAATCAGATAATCTGTATTTTATAGGCAGTGTGGATAAGGTCTAAGTGCACTCTGCCTGTGCCCTCAGCACCATTTTGGCTGAAGGAGTTGCTAGGATACGAAGGGGTGGGGCCTAAAAGCAACACAGCCTACCTTTCTAACTGGCAGTTAGGGGGAGAAAGTCTCTTCCTCATCCTCTGTAATTTGGACTATTTTTCTAGGTTTTTTTATTGAAAGACATATTTTGGATGACTATGTCTTTTGTGGCCAAATTTGGTGTGATTTGGTTCAATGGTTTTGTTGTTTACTCCATAGTAAAATGAACATTACATTTATATATATATAGATATATATTTTATTAATCTTATCACACATATAGTACTCTTACATTTTTAATTTTTAAAATGTTTTTGGCCTGAAATGTTTCCTATTATATCCCAATTGTATGCTTTTTTATTCAGGAGAAAGTCTCACTTCAACTGGGCTTACTCCCAATCAAATATGGATTGGATTTTGTAACCCAGGAAACCCAAGAAAGGAAGACAATGACAGCTCATAGAAAATGGCTGTAGCATAAAAGCTGCTTTAAGCTGTTTTGTTTAGCATTTTTCATCAAGCCCTTTGTGTTTAATAACTGCCCAATGGATTAGACATTCCTCCCTCTCCATTCCACTAAAGGCCTCTTTGTGTTTTGAGGACTGTAGAGGCATGGATAGAGTCCCTTTATTCATGTAGCATGGCATAAAGTAAGGATACTGTTGTCATAGTGAATAATTTGAACTTGGACCATTAAGCAAATAATGAACCATTTAGCTGATTAATCATCTTCCTCTAGATTGTTTAAGCTCATATGATTTTTTAAAAAAAGTATATTGCAGTAGAACCTAAGTGCTTTTTCTAGAAATTAAAGTTCAAGAAGGGAAAGGAAAAGACCCTCCATTTAAAAAATAAATCCTGTTACAATATCACCTCTCAAAGCAGTATTAAAAATACCATCATTTCCCTCAGCCTTAATAATTAAAACTTCTCACTATTATAAATATGTTACTTTGAGCTGTTACCAACCAATCATTCAGTTGATCAAAACTGGTTGGCTGACTGATTAATCTAGTAGTGATATAAATAAAAGTTTGAAGCTCATATTTAAAGGTTGTCTGTGGCAGTACTTTTGTAAGCATGGGTATTTAGATTACCACTAAAGCACAAACTCTATCTAGTACAACATGTATTGCATTGATTTTTGCATGTGAATTTATTGATTGATTGTACTATATAACTCTTATGTTATGAACCACCTATATTACGAAAAAGATAAAGTTAAAAATAAAGTAAATAAATGTTGAAACACAGTGCTACATGAATGAAATATATGCAACTGAATACAGAACTGAATGCACAACAGAGGGGATACTACCACCAATCTGAATGTGACAGATAAATGTATATTAGTGGAGAATGTAGAGACAAAACTGTAACACAACGATCACTCCACTTCCATGAGCTTAACTGAGTATAGGGATTGCAGAAAAGAATTGCTTCCATGAAATTACTTACACATGTGCAAGTCACCCACAGAATTCTGGACACGGTCAACCTAGACTTCTCCAAAAAAAAAAAATTGATAAAAGTCCCACCCACATATGGATTGCAGTGACCTGATGCATATACTTGGAGGTGTCATGTCCCGGAGTTGATGGTGGTTGGTATAGTAGCATGTCTAGCAGTTGGTGGTTGTTAGTATATATAATGCCCGGCTGTCTGATGATGGTTAATATCGTATCATGCTTAGCATGTTGGTGATGGATAGTATAGCTGCTGCAAAATGTATAGAAGGAGTTAATCTCCCTCCTGGTTCTAAAAGTCAGAGTGATCTGTCTATAAGGACTCATAGGCAGTAGCAATCAGGGGGAAGGATGCAGAGATAGGATGCAGCTGTGATCAGCTGCATAAAAAGAGCCTAGGCAGAGATGGCTCTTTGGGAGAAAGGTATCTGCCACACTTGGCTGTTGATGCTGGGGAATTTCCCCCAGGTTAGGTGATGGTGATGGTGATGGTGATGGTGATGGTGATGGTGATGGTGATGGTGATGGTGATGGTGGTGGTGGTGGTGGTGGTGGTGGTGGTGGTGGTGGTGGTGATGTCCTGACCTATAACCTGGAATCTTGTTGTGACTTGCTGAATGGAACTCTCTTCCCCCAATTGTTAATTTTAACAATTAAATCTCTGTTTAAGATTATAAAGTGTGAAATAGTCCTAATTGCTTTCCATTTGTGCTTCCCTTGAACCACCTGTGTGTCCAATTGACAGCCCAATCAGCTGAGGGAAAAGAAGGAAAGCACATGTTTTACATGACTGCAAAGATATACAGTCATGAAAAAGTACACTTTTTTGGGCTGAATTGGGTTTTAAACGCACCTGTTTAACACATGCTTTTTAGCTCTTAACCCGATCCCTCTTGTACCTTGGCTTAACATTGTTTACTCCCCCCACCCCCTTAACACTGTTACTTCCAGGTTTTACAGCATGTGTAGAAGGGCCCTATGATTCCAATACCTGATCGATTTGCAAATAAAGGCTGAAATGAGTGATTTCTCCACAGTGTTTGAAATCCATCTGTACAGGCAATGCAGTTAATTATATTGTCTTTCTGAAATCTAAGTCCTATCTTTCTATAAACCTGAAAAGCCTCTGGAGTCCTTAAGAATGTTTGTGAAAATCTGCCATGGAAGGAATCGGACGACACAGGATATGAATCAATGCAGACTGTGGCTAGAATATTAAATAGATCAGTTCCCATGGAAATTCAGAATGACAGATTTGCAGTAGCTAGCAAACCATTCAGGTAGCACTTGGCTACAATGAATGAACATATTCACAATTCCAAAAGAAATATTCACCCAGCCAAATGCAGACTGTGTATGATTTGGCATTTTGACAGCGAGGATTCTCCTTTCACTGAATGAGCTCCAGCAAGCTAATGTATGATGCTAAAATTATGATGGTGGTGGGGTTCACAATAGAACAAATCTGCAGAAAAAAGGGGAGAAAACCTAGAAGGGGAACAAGGACACTAATAGTCTGGCTCCATGTGAAACAGTTAAAATCTAAATATTTTCTAAAACCCAAAATGTTGGTTTTCTAGCCCTAATGTAGTTCAAACTGAGACTGAAATTCTTCCTGGCAAACCAATTACAGTGCAGAATCTTTTATAAACCAGTCTATTCCCATTAATTTCAGTGAAACCAAGGTCGAAATGTTTGAGTAAACATCAATAGCTCAAGGTATTCTAGAGAAACAAGCACCCAGAGTGAGAACAATCTGGTTAGATAGGTTGCAGCGGCTGAAATTGCTGCATTCATGCACATTAGTTCTGGGAACAAATGGTTGCATTCAGGGAAGCATTGGGTGAGACATTACTTTGTTAAATGTCTGAACTGACAGAGAGATGCATTTTTTCAATTAATTTAAATCTATCTTGAATAACACTTCTCTATTTTGGAAGTTTTTTAAAATTAATACAGTTTGTTATCCTTCTGCTTAATATTGGTATATTAGATTCAGGGTCTGTCTCTATGGACAAGAAAACATTTAGTCATCTCATATTGGCTGCTATCATTACACTTGATTTTTATAACAATTCACATCCTAATCTGCTCTTTGGTCCTTAAACTTCTTTACAAATAATTACATTTTATTTAGCATTCTGGCCAAAAATCCATTTTTTTATTATTTATTATTTATTTATTACAATATTTATATCCCGCCCTTCTCACCCAACAGGGGACTCAGGGCGGCTTACAATAAAATGCATATATAAAAATTATACAGTGCAATATAAACCATTTAAAAATTATTATTAACTTACATCAGTATTCATAAAACACATTATAAAATACAGGTAGGCGTGTTCAGTTAAAAAAAACTGGGTCTGTCGATTGAGTTCAGTGTACATGATAATAATTAAAGCTGCCAATTATTATTCAAAAGTTTGGCCCCATAACCAAGTTTTAACTTTCCTATGGAAGGATAGGAGGGAGGGAGCCTGCCTGACTTCAATGGGGAGGGCGTTCCATAGGCGGGGAGCCACTACTGAAAAAGCCCTGTCTCTCGTCCCCGCCAGCCGCACCTGTGAGGCTGACAGGACCGCGAGCAGGGCCTTATCTGATGATCTTAAGCTTCGAGGTGGGTCGTAGCGGGAGACAAGTTCAGACAAATAAGCTGGGCCGGAACCGTTTAGAGCTTTATAGGCTAAAGCCAGCACCTTGAATTGTGCTCGGTAGCTAATCGGCAGCCAGTGGAGCTGGCGTAACAAAGGAGTAGTACGCTCCCTGAACGCCGCTCCAGTTATTAACCTGGCAGCCACTTCCTTGTGTGGCTGGCATATGATCATTCCTGTCAGGACGTGAGCTTGTTCATGGTTGAATTTTTAATATGCTGCCTATATAGAGGGAGGGGAGGGGATGGGAGGAACATTTATATGGGTACTTGTGGATCAGTATGCAAGTATATCATTATTAGTGCACCTCCACATAACAGGATGGATAAAGACAACTTAAGTGGAAATACATTTGCATGCATGACAGGAAAAGAAAAAGGTGAAGGAGACACTGCCATGTGGCCATCAATAGTGCAGATGGGAGGTGTTTTCTGAAAGCAAATTCATATTAGCTTGGGGACATGTGTAGCTCCATAAGATGAACTCACTGTGATGTGTATGCCATGTAGGTCACTAATGCAGCAAATGTGGAGTCTATGGGGATCAACAAATATGGGGTGAATAAGAATTTTTCTCAGATATAGTCAGGCTGTCTATTTCTCTTCTAACAGAGGGCCAAATTATAGAATGAACATATATAGTTCAGCTGGCTCCTATTCAGATGATCACCATGCGCATCAAATGCTTTTATTGGTGCTTTAAAAGGAAAAAGAGACAAAATGCAAGAGAAAATCTGTCATGGAAGAATAAAAATATTTATATCTAAACAGTGAGCACAGGTACAGATGCAATGTAGAACAATTTAGAGGAGTTTGCCACATGGCTGTCATAGGAAATGTATTGCTTCTCAATGACACTTGACATGCTCTTTAATAGCACAATAAATGAAACATACTTTTTCCAGGTTTAATTTAAAATTACAATAACTGCTGAAAAGCAAAACAGTATCTACAGGCATATCGCAAAGGAATGCTTTAAATTATAATCTGTCTCTAAAGTCTCCCTGATAAATAGCAAAAGGGAGAAATGAACTGAAGAGGTGGTAATGATTAATTCAGCATTTCAGGTATGTTTACCCAGAAGCACAAAATATTCTCTACACCTAAAGTATCATCTTAATAACTGATAAGCTGCAGAATGTGAAACAATGCAAAACTGATTAAGTCTAGAAAAGTACTATGACAGTTGCACAAAGCTTTCCCTTTTCTGCTGTTTCTTCACCTAACTCCTCTAGGGATCACCTTTTTAAAGGCCTAGTGTGAAGAGATTTCTGGATAACTAGATTCTCGAAAGACTGATTGACAAATTGCAGGGTCAGAGCACAAGAGTAGATTAAGGATATGGTTCTCTGATTACAGTTGTAAATTCCAGTTAGAATATTGTAAATTCCAATCAGAATAGACCTACTGAAGACATGGTCATTTGGTAATGTAACACTTTAAAAATTCCACTTGATCCAGTGTCTACATAACTGGGACTACCAATTGGATTTAGAAGGATATCAGTAAATGAATTGACTAATATTTGTGAAGGAGCCCCGGTGACGAAGTGCGTTAAAGCACTGAGCTGGAGACTGAAAGGTGCCAGGTTCAAGCCCCGGGAGCGGCGTGAGCGGCCGCTGTTAGCTCCAGCTCCTGCCAACCTAACAGTTTGAAAACATGCTAATGTGAGTAGATCAATAGGTACCGCTCCGGCGGGAAGGTAACGGTGCTCCATGCAGTCATGCCGGCCACATGACCTTGGAGGTGTCTACGGACAATGCTGGCTCTTCGGCTTAGAAATGGAGATGAGCACCAACCCCCAGAGTCAGACATGACTGGACTTAACATCAGAGGAAACCTTTACCTTTACTAATATTCGTGAGATGGTGAAAAAAAGGGAAAAGAGCGCTAAGTCTTACTCAGTCAGAAAGGTGAATTAAATTAACTTAACCTTGGCTGATTCCATCATAAACCTGTACAACATATCAAAACACAATAAGAGGCACTCTTTGCTAAGACTCTTTTCCCACAACAGCCAAATGCCTATGGGAAACTCACAAGCAAGATGGGACTGTGTATTTCCCCTTCAGCAACTATGATGGTAAGCACACTGTTTTCAATACTGGAGGCATTATTTTGACTAGCAATGATTGATGTATTCCCTAAGGTTGCTCTCTGATACAAGCTAATCCATTTCATGATGTTAATAATCAACAGAGCATACCAATGCACTTGGGCAGTTGGGTTGGTTTGCCCGTCGTACACCACTTGCTCTCCGCTTTCAACATAGAGCCCATTATACAACACACAGGGAATTCTGAATGGTCTCTATGCTGAAAGAGGAGAGTAAGTGGCATACACCATCACCGCAACACAGAAAGCTTCTTGTGTTGCCTTAGGAGCCATGGGGGGAAGCTGGGCAGAGGTGCTTCCTCCTGTGGGATGGGGTGAAGGGAGCAACGAGTTCTCTACACTTCCTGCCAGGAGCCCATGTATTTGCCATGATGTGTGGCAAATCCTGTTAGTGGTTGTGGGTCCACGAACCATAATAAAGTTATATACTATACTAGAATCCTGTTAGTGCAGCAGCAATATTACAAATTTACTGAGCGGAGTTAAGTAAAAACCCATGCCGTCAGCAATGAATGAGTTAAACCACAAGAATGTGAAGGAGCATGCACAGAACAAAGAGGAAGTGAAGTTACATAACCACAGGTAGGGTGGATTCTGAATGAATGAAGAGGTAACAGTTCATATAAATGTATCAGTCGGCATTTGTTCTGTCTTTTTGCATCCTGACCATGTAGACGGGGGTGGCTGAAATGGTAAGTGAAGTACGCAAATGGGGAAGGTGCCAATCCCCTGGGGGCACTATTGAGGCGCCCGGTACAGTGCCGAGGGAGAGGGAGAGAGAGAGAGGCGGGCAAACAAAGGTTCTAGGAAACAGCAATGCGCCCCTGGTTTCCCTAGGTCGGGCCTTGGCAGGAGGGAGGAAACTCCTTCCTCTGGCCAAGGCCCGGCACTTTGGGGAAACGCGGGGTGCGTTGTTAAGTAGCAGGACACCTCGCGTTTCTCTAGACTGGGCCTTGGCTGAAGGGAGGAAACTCCTCCCTCTGGCCAAGGCCCAGCACTTTTGGGAAATTTCCATGGCTCTCTTCTTTCACTTCTCACTGCATTTGGGGGGGGGGGGGATATGGTTTGCTTACACTTGGAAATTGCCTAGGGCCAGCCCTGCATGTAGAGCATGTAAGTGTGACTCAGTTGTAACTGAAATGATAATGTAAATAAAGATAAGAGCTTCTAGTTGTAGCAGAAAAAGTGTTTGAAGTCACTTAATTGGAAAATTATCAGCACATGAGCAAGCCAATTACCATGACAAATCTACAGGCCTTTGTGATGAGGTCATAAGAGATGTGCTACACTTCTCTGCCCAGATAGTTCTTGCTAACTTTTATATGCAGTCTCCATCAATGCTGTTTCTTTCAATGATTAGTATGTCAAGATACTGAATGTGCATATAACTGGTAATATGATCACTAAATCACTTTGGGGGGGGGCAGGGGTTGCAGGCCACCAGTTATTAGAGTCTGACCTATAACGATAATTTTATACTATTCCATTATCCAAACAGAGGCCACAAGGGGGCGTTAGAGAGTGAAGGATCGTCCACTATATGGGGGATAGGGGTAGAAGGAGTGAAACCATTTCCTCCTGTTTTCTGGTTATTACCCCACCTGTTACACCCCTGGGCAGCGAGAGCACTGAAAACCAACACAGAGACCAATACAATATAATATCTTTATTGAAGCAAATAAAGTTCCAAAAGAAAATAAGCAGAAAGGTTGAACAAGCAATTGACCTTTCAGGAAAGATCAAAATTAGTCCAATAAGTGAAAGTCTTACGTCCAATATTAAGGTCCAAAGTCCAGAAACAGAAACACACTCAAACTCGACTTGAGTATTAAGTGGGGAAAAGGAGCAAGGTAGCACAGATGAGTTCTATGGAGTAATGTCCAAAAGCAATATTTCAAGGCAAGGCATGAGCTAGATGTGCTGGAGCTGAAACGCAGTCCAAACTTGGACAAGAAGGTAGACCGGTGCCCAGTCTACTCAGGAGTAAGCGCACCATCAGACCGCTTGGGATTCAGGAGCTAGAGACGATGGTGCTTCTCAGTCAGAAGTAACGTTGACACCACAAAGAAAGGTTTCCAGCGCAATACTTTTATTGAAGTTCATAAGCTCCCCCAAGCCAGGTGCCTGACTCCCTAATTCTTCCCAAGAGAACTGAGCTTAGCCATAGTCACCATGCTCTGCTAATCTGGCGCTTCTCCTCAAGCTTTGTCTCTGCGATCTCTCTGTTTTCAAAAAAGCCCTGCGATCAAACACTAACCCGTCAGGAGAATCTGGGAGAGCCGGCATTGTTTCAAGGGCATCCTTAATTGGTGCTAGCTCGGAAATGTCAATAGATGGCATCTGGAAAGGAGTTGAATCTTGCTGATGTAGGAGAAAACCAAAGTCTTCTTCGTCCTGGTCAGCAATGGCCACTGGGTCAGGGGCCAAAGGTGCCTGAGGTATCACACCACCCATGTTGCTATCGTCGAAACAACCATAGTTTATTTTATGGGAAAGGGTGGGGGGGAAATAACCAGTGAACATGGGGAAAATGGTTTTCCTCCTTTGACTCCCCCTCCCTAAAATGGACTATCCTTCTCTGTGCAGGCCCCCTTTTGGAGTCTGCCAGGATAATGGAACAGTACCAATAATTTTAAAGGAGCATGGTGAAATGAATAACAGACTCATTTTCTGCAGAGGGAAAGTTGGAGAGTTATGTTCAACAGTTGGTCTTTGTTTTAGATGGAGCCATGCTATGCAAATTATTTAGTTAGATTTATGATGTCATTTTGTTTGCGTCTCTCTTAAAATTTGGTCACTATTTCTACCCTAGAGTCCCTTGTCTGAGTCAGCCCTGTTGACTGAAAGCAGCTGTGATTACCCCTCCTCATTACACAGAGCAAGCAGCCATGTTAAAATACTCATCAGCAAGAGTAATCTGATGTCAACTGATCATCTAAAAAGGTACACAGACCTCAGGTCTTAGTGTAATTTGGGCCAGTAGCACACAGAGCATAAACAGTGGAGAAGCAAATGCAGAAGAAAGTGCCTGTGTTGAGAGAAATAAATGTATTTTTATTTATTGAATTTCTATTTCCCCTTTCTCCCAAAATGAGACCCAAGATGGCTTAGCACAGCTGTGAAATATGTGAGGTTATCTGGGAAGAAGGCATTTTGTTGGAGAGAGGTAGTCTCATCTCAATGGAAGACAGAAGTGCTGCTGCTGATTTTAAAAGGTAGATTGGTGAAAGGAGGATTCATTCTATGTTGATCAAGTCAAACTTTCTTTGAAGACTTGGGTTTTCAGTTTGAGAGTATTCCTGGATCCTATCCAGATTTTAATTTGTATATTTTCCCAGATTAGGTTACTATGTAAATCCTGTCAATTCCTAGAAATATCTCATTTGTAGGACACATGGGCCTTAGTTGGATCCCATTTGGGTTACTGTATGTGTGAATGTCTGAAAATTTTGAACCAATCCAAAACACTGTGATTTAACTGTTGACTCAGCCCAGTTACAGGGAGAATTTCCTTTTTACATGCTCCCTGTTTCAGGGTAGAGTGTCATCAAAGATGGTTATAAAAATGGTACAGGCTTTCTGAGGGAACATATTTTCTCATATGAGCCTGTTCAAGCTTTCAAATCTTCAGGGCAAGTCTATTTCTAAAGATTATGCAAACTGTAAATATACAAGTGTAAGTGTGCAAAAACAAGCAGAATTGCAGGACTCACTCTCAAGGGAGTGAAGGAAGAAGTCTCAGGGCACCAGTGGATGTTTCAGGGAATTGTTTTGCTTCTTCAGGTGTGTGTGTGTTTAGTAGTGGTGGTGGTGGTGGGGGGGGGGGGTTGCAAATCTCGGGGCAGGTGACACTGCAGGAGGAAAAAAACTTATCTCTCGGTGTGTGGTGGCTTTAAAGCATCTATCTCCAGAAAAATCAGGGCTCTATAACTAAAAGCAAAAATTTATATGCATAGTTCCAGTGTGTAAAAAAATGTCAGGGGCATGGGAAAGGAACTGAAGGTCCCTTCTGTCATTTTTTGCAAGGTGGGGCTGGAGTGGTAGTGTTGTAATTCACATACTTTCTTGATGCACAAGTGCTGGCAACAGCAATATAAGGCCAGATAGGGTAGTGGTGGCAGTGAGTTTTTCATAAGCCGCAGCATCAGTGTAGAGAGACTAGAAAAGCTCCCCATGCCATGCACATGGTAGAAAAAGCTGCACTTGTAGAAATGGTGGCAAACAGCTCCAACTACTAGGCATACTTTGCCACCAGCCACTGAAAGATGCTTTGGCATTTTTCACTATTTTTGACTTGCCATATTACCTAATTGCCCAAATTTTAACCAAAATTTCAGTCTAATTACCCAGATTCCACTTGTTCCAAATCAGCTGCCCAGAAGCTGTTCTTAACCCCCTGCCAGTTCTGTGATATCACCAATGCCCAGGCTTATGATTGGGATTGCCCTTATGACATCACAAGGACCTGCAGCCTGGCTTCAATTTTTGTTTTTGGTCCTGAAGTCCAAGGGAATGAGGTGCTGCTGACTTGTTAACTCTTTTATCAGTTTGCCACACAGCAAAGGACTTGTTATTGAACTGAGCCTTAGGTCATATGATTGGCTTGTTGGGTTGCTCTTATTGATTTTTAACCAGGTTGGAGACTGCCATTTGTTTTGCTTTTGTTTTAAATGAATTGTTATATCTGATTTCTTTCACTTAACCTGTCTTATAGTTTTAACTGGTGCAGTTATTTTTGTTTTATTCTTCCCTCCCTGTAGTCCCATGTGTAGGAAGGAAGACAGGATATGCATCTAATATAATGAATAAGTGAGTAAACCAGCATAGTGTATACTGTTTCATAAGTCAACCTCATGCATATGTTGGGGGCAGGTTTTGGGGTCAAAATTATGGCTTCTTATATGACCCATGGAGAAATCAAGGGTCATTCTAGGGAGGCAGGAAAAGTACCAGCAATACCTCTGACCGCCACTGCCATTTCCCTACCCAGTCATTCACTCAGGCCGAAAGTGGCATCATGAAGGAAAAAGTTGAGGAGATTAGTACTTCTTTTAGGTTCTCCCAGGACAGACTGAGCACTTGCTTTTCACCACTCTACTCAGGAAAAGGGATGGTTATTATTTTTTTTTGATAGAGTTAAGATAGAGTTCTTACATTGACCATGAATACATCGAACCAGGTTCTTGTGGTTGAATTTTTGACTAAAATCTCGAGACTTATACATGAACATATACAGTAAATATTTCTCATCACTGCCAATCAGTTTATTGCAGTAGGAGAATCCAGAGTCTAAACCTGGAAACATCTGCATACAAAGCATGTACATTTCTTCTATTTATTTATTTTTTGCAAATGTCACACTGTGACATTACCATTTTTGATGTCTAATATGTCTAATATGCATGAGGTTGACTTATGAAACAGTATATATACACTATGCTGGTTTACTCACTTATTCATTACATTAGATGCATATCCTGTTCCATTTTTCCCTCTCTTTCCCATAAGATCTGGTAACAAAAACAATGGACAAATACAAGATCTTTTTAGGAGATGGAGGACCCTGCAGTACCAGAGCCTGAACTAATTGCTTTGCTAACAGGAAGAGATGGTCTCTGGCCACTGCTGTTGAAAGACAGAATGAGGCAGGTGGCAAGAGTTAAAGGGAAAGGGAGGAACAGATGTTATCTCCCAATTTTGGAACACTTCTCAATTCTACTTAGCCCCATTTCCATCAGAGTATATTGTACAGATAATTATTCTGAACCACCCAAGCGCGGGGCGGGGGGGGGGGGGAGAAAAACAATTTGTAGAGCACATGTCTGTAATAGCCAACTGTTTATAATAATCTGACTAGAGCAAAAGTAATTTTCCCACTTTTAACAGTCTATTACATTCCGCTTTTCAGTCACTTTTATTTGCATTTAAGGGGCAAAATAATTGGATTCTGTACCTACTGGATGAAGATGAAGGTCTAATCACAGTTCTGGACCTTCTGAAGGAAAGGGAATAAACTGAGCCAGGACAACCATTGCAAAAAAAGGAAGTGAGAAATATTTGCAGCGTGACAAACTGAAGAGCCTAGTCACATAACATTTCCCCTCATTAAAAAATAATGATGTTGCTAAATGTCAAGCTACATGTTGCATTAATAATATTTAAAATCAACAACTGTGTTAAAATTGGCAGGATATTTTGCAAGCTAGAACATTGTTGTAGGATATGAAATCCATCTGGATTATCCTTTTGGCCATTTGATGAACTACGTTACCACAGAGCCATGTTAGAGAATCTAGAGATTCTTCTGAGATGACATATTTATTAAATCTATGAATAATCAAATTTACAAAAGTTAAACCCACACATTTGGGGGCTAACAGTATATAGCTCTTTTCCCTTCCTAAATATATATTAACTGCAATGTACAGTATAATGAAAATACTAAATTATCTTTGTTTATTCACCATAGTATTTCAGAGTACTATATATCACACAGCTCTACACTAACAGTTACTCCAACTCCCAGTTAATACCAAATTACTGATTATTGTTCACGCTCTGTTTCTGCCCTCCCTTTTGTTGAGTAGATACTCAGCCTTCTGTGATGACTCATGGGCCATGTAGTCCTGTTCCTAACACTGTTGTGACAGATGAAGAGGAAAACTTCGGTTTCCCACCGTTTCAGCCAGAATTGGAGCTTTTTCAGCCAGAATTGGAGCCCTTGCACCTGCAGGAGATTTGCCTTCCAGAAGTCTGCCAAACAAGCCTTGAGCCGAAATCTCCCCCATTTTCTCGCCGCGATTATTATAAACAACAAAAAAGCGCTCAGGAGGCTTCTCGCAGGAGCGCTAGGATCGCTGCCAGGCATTCAGATGATTAAGCCTGCTTCCCATGGGAAACTTTAGGGAGTCATGCATCTGGACACAGAGAATGGCTTTCGGTTCTGGTTCCCCAGAGAATTGTTCTTTGGCGGGGAAACGAGACCCTATTTAGGTGTTTTGCCCACGTAGGAACCTTGCGGAGTCAATTCGTCAGCTACGGGAGTAGGTTGTGTGTGGACTACGCTACTCCCGCTTCCAAGCCCTCGTTCCCGTTTTCAGCCTTGCTTTGCTTCCCAGGACCTTGTCTTGCTCCACGGACATTGCCTTGCTTCCCGGACCTCGCCACGAATTTACCACGGATCCTGTTCTTGCTCCTCGTTTCTTGTTGCCTTGAATTAAGCCTAGTGTTCCAAGAATCAAGTTTACTTCCCAGCCTTGCTTAAGTTTCGTGGACTAAAGGACCTTGTCATTTCCCCTCACTTTGCTTGGCAAAGTGAGTGTTTCGGTTATTGGATTACAACTTTGGACCTTAATATTTCATATTGGACATTGTTTCTTTGGACTAATTTTGACCTTTCCTGAAAGGTCTACTTCTGGACTATTTTCTACACTTGTTTTTATTAACTTTATATACTCTTACAATAAAGATATTAGATAGATTCTGGCCTCTGTGAATGGTTATTGGTGCTCTGCAGCCTGGGTCTTGACACCTTCTCACATCACATTATTCTCCACAGCCTGTCCTATTTTATAACCCCCCCCCCCCCAACACACACACACAAACATTTTGGCCAGTCTTATAGAATCATTAGAATAGTAGAGTTGGAAGAGACCTCATGGGCCATCCAGTCCAACCCCCTGCTAAGAAGCAGGAAATCGCATTCAAAGCACCCCCGACAGATGGCCATCCAGCCTCTGCTTAAAAGCCTCCAAAGAAGGAGCCTCCACCACGGCCTGGGGGAGAGAGTTCCACTGTCGAACGGCTCTCACAGTCTTCCCTGAAACATCCCTATGCAGTTGTTTTGTAAATGTGTTGAATCAGCACATGAAGACAGGAGTGTGTTAGCCCAGTTTCACTGTTCTCCTCAAACAGATGGTTCACAGGAAGCTTTTGTGAACAATAGGCTTTTGCATAGAGTCATTTTGGCCATTTGCCTTTGGCTTGTTCAGATGCCTGTAACAGCAAGGAGTCTGCCGCCATGTTTTTTTTTTTTTACCGAGATGGACCACATGACTACTGGTCATGGCTACCTTCTGTTCTATTCAGGATCATGCGACACACGGAGAGGCTGCCATGTTCTTGCACAGGGTTTCCCTGAGAGCCCTGCCTGTTGGGCCAACCAGAATAGAAGAAAGCTGTGACATGTCTTACACAAGCGTTGTCTATTTAATGGGGCGAGCGCCTCCATTTCTCAGTTCTGTCCTGGCTCTAGAGATGTGCTTCAGTCCGATTGTCTTGCCCCTCGCTCTCAGCTTTAGCTTTTGGCTTGGCTTGGCTTCTAGCATTGATTCTCTTTGATTTTCCTTTATTTCCTTGAAGATTTAGTGGGTCTGGGAGTGGGAAAGTGTGACTGGGTCTGTGCAGCATTTGGGGCCTTGTGGGTGGATGTGCTTTTTTTTTTAGGGTGGTTATGAGCTTTGAGACACCTTTTAGTCTTTACTAAAAACCAACCTACATATCTAAACTTACCACCAATACCTAATAATTTATTTCCTTTTCAATCTCATCACAAGTTCTCTTCATTTATATTTCTCTCTGTTCTCTCTGCCTTCTTAATAATTTAGCTGTTGTCACCTAACAATAATAATAAAACTATTAGGCTTCTGTGTAAGCATTCCCAAGCCAACAAAACCCATATTTTCTCTCTAACTCCATCCTCCATCAGGACATAAAAGATTATTGTTATTATAATTTGTACTATTCATAAGAATTTTACCAGCAAAACACCACCAACCCAAATTCCACCAGCCTTCACCTAACAATCTTATCCTTTGCAATTTCTCTGCCTTCTTAATTTCATTTAATAATAATAATTTGGCTGTTGCCTATAATAATAAAACTATTGGGCTTCTGTGGAAGCTTTGCCAAGCCAACAGAACCCATCATCTCTGTAACTCAAACTTACATCAGGACATAAAAGATTATTGTTATTGTTATTTGTATTATACACTTCAGTGGATCATACAACAGTGTTTTTCTAATAAGAGGACATGTTGCTTGCTTGCTTGCTTGTGGATGGTGGGCTGCTGGCCTCTTCCAGTATGTTATGAGAACAAGAAATGCAAAAGTTTTGGAAGAAGTTGCTGTTTTTTATTGGTAAATAAAGTGTAATAGTGGGCTGTTTAATGTGGAAGTACATCTTTGACATTTGGCAGGAAGGAATGGTGCCCTGCTGCTGCTCCTGGAGAAGTTACAGGGCAGAGCCATCTGGGGATACCTTTTTGGGAATATTTTTAAAGAGATTTTATTTCTAGAAAGAAAAGAAATTCCTAAAAATCAAGGGATGACCCAAATGTTATGAAACTTGGTGGGCCAACAGTGGTAGACGTGTCCTCCAAATGTGACCATTTTCATCCCATTAGCCCTACAAATGATGGGAAGGGGATCCCATGAAGCCACCTCATTGCAGCCAATGGGCTGGATCTAGCCTCATTTTTTGGCTGCAGACGAAAAACGGATCTGTGGGTCCCCGAAATTCAGATAGCAGAAACAGATTGAGGTTCAGCCAAAATGCAAAAGCCCAGTGAACAAGTTTACCAGTGTTCATGTGGGGAGATCACTGGAACTGGAACAGAAGATATCTGGATGAGCCTACATCCCTTTTTACATGTTGTTGTTGTTGTTGTTGTTGTTGTTGTGTATTTATATTCCACTTTTTTGCTCTTAAAAAGTGATAATTTCTAATTTGATCTTGATTCAATTATTACAGTGTTTCATGGGTAGTTTAACTCAAGGCCTCCCCTAGCTTAAATTCACTGGTCAAATGAATAGTTATGTCATGAAAAGCATTTTTTTTTAAAAAAGAAAGTTTATGTTAGTCTACATCAAGCTGATACTGGAGTTGACACTTCAAGTCTTAGACATGCATTTTTGGGCAGGATAGGACACAAAACCCAAAGTCTATAGCCTCTAGTGGCTGACTTTCTTGTTGTGGTTCCTAAATGTCACTCCCTGCCAACATTGCCTTCAACTGCCATGTCTGTTTTATTATGTAATGCATGTGCTTTGATCTAAACTCCACATTTGCACAGATCATTACTTAAAAATTAAGAACAACAACCCAGGAACAACTAATGAATGCTTACCTTTTTGACTTCATATTTAATGGCCAGCTTGATTCTGCTTAGACTTGGGCGATGATTTTCTGACCATGGTTGTACAGTCACGTCTCCATTCAAAATAGCCTCCACTTCTTCTGTGTCCCTGCAGAGATCCAGCACACCCACCACAAAATCCTTGCATTGCATAGATAACTTCCTATAATCATTCTAATGAAACAGAGAAAAACAAATGTTTTAACATTGCAGCATGAAACTTGGTTGAAAAAACTACCTTAAAGCTTGATCAAGATACAGCTATGCATAGTCACATTATATTGTGGCCAGGAAAGATGAATATTACTCCCTGGTACTAAAACTGACACCAATGTTTGGATCATTTTGGTGCCTAATCAACACTTGGCTTTTTAGTTAAAGCCTCTTGGAATCCAATCATATTGAGGCAAAATATATTGTATGCTTGCACTAGTTAAGTTTTATTAACTAGTTTTCCACTGTCTGGTTTCAAACGAATAAGCTATGTAATATATTTTTCACCTTTTAAAATAATTGGCTGGAATACTATGTCAACTACTTAACAAAGTAACTTCTCAAGGACTAACCCCACCCCCTTGCAACCACTAAACATGATGGAAATGACATTCACCTGTCACCACCAGCAAAATGAATCTCTTTCTCCTCATGCAGCTGTCAAAAGTGTGGCTGGGTTGGGAAGAATTGGGATCATGGCAATAGTGCCATGATTATGATTAAGTGTTCTGTCACAACATGTAGTATGAGAGAACCCCTGGTTTGATAATGGCATGTACTAGACAAGTGAACACGCCTCAAGGAAGATGTGCTTGTATAACAATATAAAAGCAGTTGGGAAAGAATCCGGATTTCCGTCACACTTTCACATCAAGACTATAGTTAGAAATGAGACGTTTGTTTGATTTATATTTGATTCTCACTTCATAATGTGAGAACCAGAAAGCTCCTATTTCTCCCCTGAATTAAAATGTGTACATTAAGGAAAATTCCTCACAAAAAGGCAGATATTAGGGGGAATATGCTTGCAAAAAGTACACACATTGCATATAAATTGTATATAGAGAGGCTACAAATGTTCATGTGCACTTAAATGCACAGGAAAAAGCATACAAATTTTCATCTCGACTAGAGATGCAATTTTCCCTTATTTTGTTTTTACATGCAAGGAGAAATAATTTGGAAAGTTTTTTCCTCACTACAGGAAAAATGTTTTTGCATAATATTTTCCTGGTATTTGGATGTCATGATATCTTCTGAGAAATTTATCAATACAGAAATATAGATGAAAAACCCATCTAGATTTCTTCACAATGTGTGATCATGGTAAGAAAACAAATTAAAATCATGTCATTGCAATATTCTTCCTTAAAAAATTAGATGAGCATTAAGAAACACCTTTTTTGGTCAAGAAAAAAAATCTTTTTCTCCCCTATCTGTAAGATGGAATTTTTTAAAAAGTTGATCCCTAGATTAACAGAGATAGGAAAAAACTGAATGGCTCAATCTTCTGACAGCAGAAGATTTCCAGAGGAAAGTATACAGTGCTGTGTCTTATTTTATTGTTGCCCTAAACCATTAAAAAGCAGGAGGAATAGATGAAAGAAAAAGAGAAAGCACAGAGTAATCGCATCAGCAAGTGAATTAATGATCTGACATTTTTTTTCCGGTTCATATTTCATAGCTGTGAGTATGGATGAAGGGCAGCCACAAATTTCTCAGGGAAACAAAGCTCTGTGGACATGTTTATTATAGAGAAAACAAGGGAGGCGCCCTCCAAACCGGCATGTGGAGCTTATTCTGCTCCTTGTACCTTCCTCACCCCTACTCAATGTCTTTATTTTTTGCAGGGATTAAAGAAACATCAGTGATGTGTATGTGTGTGTGGATGGATGGGAAAGAAATACACTTGGGCTGCAGTGTTTGTGGAGTTGGGATTCATGGATTTGATTATTTGCGGTTCACCCCAGGCTCCAGAAGCATGCAGGGTTAAGGCAAGTGCTACACAACTGAGAAGACTCCTCCCAGGCCCCGGTGCCATGCCTCTACCTCAGCTTGACCCTGGTGGTAGCATCTGGAGAACCAGGGCAGGAGCAGTTAAGATAAAGGACTGCTGCTGGTATAGGAGGAAGCTGAGGCAAAGGAAGCTGAAGTTGCTAGCCTAGCTCAGGGTCTTTCCCAGGACTATAGGCAGGCCTTTAGCTGGGGGGGGGGGATATTAGGGGTTCAAACCACCGTTGAAATTTTTCAGGTTAAAAAAAAAACTGTTTTGCTCATGAATTTTAACTGGTTAACCAAATCCCCATGCTAAGTCTATGAGACGCAAAAAATTAATAGTCCCTCCAGGCACTATCTCGAGCAGATATTGACAGGTCTGTAGCCGGGGTGGGGGGTGGGGGGTGGGTTAGGGGTTCAACCCCCCCTCCAAATTTTCAAAACCCCCTCCGAATTTTTTTTCTGGCTACGGCCCTGACTATAAGTGCTACAGTGTGTGACCTGTGGAATTGGTAACATCCAGTGCTTCATCTCCATGAAAGCAACACAGTGCAGAGCTTCTGAGTGCAATGGACAGGTGAGAGCATAGCGATTCAGCTAATGAAGAGAAATAAAAGAAAGAAATTAAACCCAGCCAGCCAGTGTAAGGCTTCCAGAGTTGGTTGGCATGGGGAGATCATTGCCATTCAGCTTAGGTGGTAGCCTCTCCACCCAGTGAAGAGGCAAAAACCAAATCTTGCCAAACTTTGAAAAAAAAACTCTCTAAGACCCTTAGTGCTAAAAATATATAGCATGATGCTTGGAAATATCAAACATACACACGATCATACAACCTGAGAAATCAGGTGTAGTAAAATTGTCAATGGCACTCACCCCTCTTTTCTTTTTGCACCTTCAATGCCAGTTATTGACTAGCTGTATAAAGAAACCTACTGATTTATTAATAAGGCTCTGGGGAGAGTTTTAAAATAAAAAAACTTTTTTAAAAGGACAAGATTGAGAAAAGGTAGAGATGTGGGGGACATCATTGAAAGTTTTTTTATTTCAAATTAGGTCATTTTTAAAAAAGTGAGAAGCATGACAACAAATGCTATATTATATTTTTCAATATAAAACATATCTTTAATGAGTATTAAATTGATGGAAGATTCTCCATTACTCCATCAAAGTAATTGAACCAAGTGTTACCAGCAGAAATCTGTTGGTTAGCAGTAAGTGCAGAAGAGGCAAAGGAAAACATTTCTTCATGCAATGCTCATAATTTATGAAATTCATCATCAGAAAAAGCTGCCAGAGAGCAACTCCCATCAGCCCTACCCAGTGATGATGGAAGTTACACTCCAGTAACATTGAAAGAGTATCACATATTCATAATAGTTTTAATGGATCTTCATTGTTCAGTTTTGTAGCCTACATGCCACAAGGTTAGTGAAGAATAGAGATTGTCTGATTTATCCCTGCTTCTCTACTCATGCCTCAAATCCATCTAAATCCGATGGAGAGAGCAATAATGCATCAGTGCAATTTTCTGGGTTGCAAAGCAAAAGAATTGTTGCAAAACATTTATTTTATATTGACATAGCAGTCCCGGCACCCAGTACAAATCTGTAATTAATTACCATGGAAAGCAGAGTGTGAAAATGCTGGTGGAGGTTAAGAAATGTCTATGTTTATAAACTCACAAGATTCTAAATTATCATGTAGAACCACTTGTTTGCATCATTTGACTTGCAGCAATATAAAGCAGTCCAATGTCTCTGTCCTTATTATGCCCCTCACAGCAGCCTGCTTTACAAATATTAGCCAATGGTTTATTGCATTTGACAGTATGTCTACAGGTAAGGTAAACCATGGGAGGGCATGAGATTGCACTTTTATGATACAGGAAAATGTCAAGGACCAAAGTATTATTACATGATCCATGATTAACCTTAGGAAGCTGCATTGCATTCATGCACTTAGTTTCCTAAATCACATTTGAAAATAAAATATTCAGCAACAGTGCATGAAAGGAATGGACATGGATGCTGTAAAATGATTAAATGTGTTTTTGTTGATCTTAATGCAAATAGAATGGAGCACACCCCAAATGAAGCATATCTGAACAAGGTAAGTAAAAGCAAAGCTTGGGAAAATTTCCATTGCTATTGAACATTCTGGTTCTAAGAGTCTTATTTCTCAAAAGTACACTTCCTACTTTAAAAGTATATACATTCTCTGTGAGGTAGGTACAAGAGATGTTTTGAGTCTCATTTGTAAAGAGAAAGTAAGGTATAAATAAACATAATAAAAACAACAGGAACAACAGCCATGGAGGTGGGAGAAACGATTGTAGCCTCCAACTTTCCAAATCTACTCATAATGAACTACTCAGTATGAACTACTGCTCATAATCACCATGCATGCCAATGAAAATATCCGCAAGTGCCATCAGAAGGTGTTAATAAGATTTGGAGGCATAGTTTCTAAAATGTATCCAGATCTGTCCCGGGGCAAAACCAAGTATTGAGCATAGTTAGGTCTCAGCAAAGGTTCAGATCAAAAGTGACATAGCATATACAAGTGGAAGGAAAAAGTTCCTGACAGTAAAAGCTGTTCAGCAGTGGAATATGCTGCCTTGGAGTTCGGTAGAGTCTCCTCCTTTGTAGGTTTTTAAGCAGAGGCTGGATTGACACCTGTTGGGACTGCTTGATTATGTGTTCCGCATGACAGAATAGGGTTAGACAGGATGGCTCTTGGAGTCTCTTCCAGCTCTATGATTTTGTGATTCTATAAGTGTAAGCCATAAAACTTTTTGAATATATGGGAGGTAGGTGTAAAATTCTCAAGTGCGTTCTGTGTTTGGACTGTTCTGCGTTGGTGAAGATCCAGATTCTCAAGGTTTACAGCAAATTACTAGGCATTATAGCTAGTCCCTAGATGTCTTGGATTAGTTCAAAAATAGCAGACAATCCTTTGGATTTCTAGTTTTTATTCTAGGTGAAATGTAGACAGGAGAAACAATCTAAACATTGTTTTCCTCCATAATGTACAACATCAATTTTACAAAATTCAGACATAAAGGATTTGAAATGAGTAATTTCCTGCTCTCTTTTGACCCCATGGAGATTAGAAATTTCTAACCTTCCTGTTCTGAAAAAGCCACTTGCACTTGCCATTCATTGCAATTTAGCTGAGTAGCTTGTAATTATCTGCTGATTATGTTCTAAATGAACTCTCTAGTGCTGCTACATCTGTTCAAAGCCACACACATTTTTCTGAGTTCTTAAGGAACCCAAAGAGCCTTGCTTTTTAAACATTTGTATGAAGGGGTACAATGAAAACAAGTGAGCAACTGTAGCCAATTAATAAATAAAGAACACTTTAAAAATGCAATGTAAATGGCATAAGAGGCTTCTGCTTTAAGTAATCTGAATCTATATCACATTAATAGCTATTTACTACTGAAATGGGGCAAAAATATAACAATGGGAGGCAGGGTACTGAAACTGATGCACTCTAACATAGATAAGAAATGCTTATACTTCATTAGTCGCAAGTGCCCTGTTCTGAATTGAGAAATATCTGTAGGATATTGGTGGCAATAATGATATGCTACTGTTATATATCCTTCTTTTACACCAGAAGAGTTCTGTTGGATCAAAATCTGAAGGCAAGTATAAGTTACAATTTTCTTCACTAGCTCTAGGGTTGCTAGGTCAGGACTATCCTTGCTCTAAGATTTCAAGGCCAAAATTGATTAGTTAATTCAGAATAAAGGGTGTGTGATGTCAAAAGTTTAATGTTGCTAAGAGAGCCCCCTGCTAAACATCAACTAAAGTTTTTCAGATTATGTCATTCACATCTAAAACATCATGTATAAATCATCTATATATATATAAATGAGTGATGGCATCACATCGACCCACAAAACAACCAAACTACAGACCCCCCAGTCTGTCAGTCAGTCCAGAATAAACAGATGGCGTCCGTCAAGAAGACGACGGAGGTCCAAGCTATTAAGATTAAGCACAGGTTGCACAACAAAAGCCCACACAGTTCCTCCCGCCGTCTATGCCCAGTGTCCTTGGTAACTTACGTAGTCAGCAAACGAATCACACCCGTCTTCAGGAATTTCCCACACAGAACCCAAGCGTTCGTCCAGATTACCTTGCCCAACGCAATTAGCCATTGCTTCCAAACCCCATTTTATGCCAGTTTACAGCTCCTTATCACTATCAGCTGTTACCCTAATTCCAGGCGTTTCCTCATCACTTTCCTCATCAGAACTGAAACACCTTTGACTACGCCCCACAGCATCCCCAGCTGTGGATCCCGTCCCATCTCTCCAGCTTGTCCACGGGTCTAATCCTGAAGGTCCCCAATCGCCTTCCATACTATCATTGCCAGTGGCACCCAAATCCTCCCTCACACGGGTCCATTCCATGTCATCCTCCTCTGAGCCAACCATCTCTTCCTCCATTCTCTCAGTAAAACCCTCAAAGGAGTCCTCGTCAGATGGTTCTGCAAAGATATCCCGCAGCCGCTTCCTTTCTCGCTTCTCGAGAGTATCTGACTCCCGAGGAGTCTTACGACCACGTCTCCCAGTATCGGAGCCATAAGGCTCAACCATAACACTCCAACCTCGAAATTTGACAACACAACCCATCATCCACGCCTCTAGGTTGATACAACAAAAAGAAAAGAAAAATAAAGTCCTAATTAGAGGGAGAGCAATAATTGGTTTTATCCAATTGCTGCCAGTTTAGAGGGCTAATCTCTGCTCACTTGGTCTCCTAGCAACCAACTCAGCCAAGGGACAGCCAGAGTTCAGTTAGGGGACAGGCAGACTTTGGCCTCACTTAGGCCTCTTCCACAGATTATCTAATTTGCACTGGATTATATGGCAGTGTAGACTCAAGGCCCTTCCACACAGCTATATAACCCATTTATAATCTTATATTATCTGCTTTGCACTGGATTATCTTGACTCCACACTACCATATAATCCACTTCAGTGTGCATTTTATACAGCTGTGAAGAAGGGGCCTCATATAATCCAGTACTAAGCAGATAATATAAGATTATCAATATACAGTAGAGTCTCACTTATCCAACATAAACAGGTCGGCAGGATAAGTGAATATGTTGGATAATAATAAGGGATTCAGGAAAAGCCGATTAAACATCAAATTAGGTAATCGTTATACAAATTAAGCACCAAAACATATTATACAACAAATTTGACAGAAAAAGTAGTTCCATGCGCAGTAATATTATGTAGTAATTACAGTAGAGTCTCACTTATCCAACACTTGCTTATCCAATGATCTGGATTATCCAACACATTTTTGTAGTCAATGTTTTCAATATATCGTGATATTTTGGTACTAAATTCATAAATACAGTAATTACTACATAGCATTACTGCGTATTGAACTACTTTTTCTGCCAAATTTGTTGTCTAACATGATGTTTTGGTGCTTCATTTGTAAAATCATAACCTAATTTGATGTTTAATAGGCTTTTCCTTAATGCCTCCTTTGGAAAACCTTATTTTAATGGGGATTTTTGTCTATGTTATTAATGTTGGTTTAAGGCAAAGGTAGGCAGGAGTTAGCTACTTCTGATTGGTTGTGCGTCACCATGGTAATGAAGCTACTGCTGTAGACATGTAACTATTTGGAAAGGCTAGCAAGAAAGGGGTGGAGCTAGCTGAAAGGAAAAAGGAGGGAACATTTTAAAAGTTATCTCAGTTGAGGTTCTAGCTAGGGAGCTAGAAGGAAAACTTCTGTATTTCAGTTGCTAGCTAGGGAGCTAGAAGGAAGACGTCTGTATTTGAATTTCTAGCTGGTGAGTTAGGAGGAAGATGTGTGTTCAAGTTGTAGCTTCTGATGTTATATTGAAGTAATAAGAGACTGATTTAAGTCTGGTTCTCAGGTAGAACTGAGAGGAATAAGGAGTCTGTTGACACTAGGTTTCAGTCAGTTTGACTATAGTGAAGAGTAACTTTGAGTTTTAAGTGCCCAGTCAGAAAGGCTGTGGAGAAATATATATTTCTGAAAGGAAAGATAGTGCCTCAACAAGTTAAACTAAGTTTAAATTTTTGGAAAGTTATATATCAACAGCTTTGTGTAACCAAGTGAGTGCAAGACAATATTTATTATAACCAAGTGGAACTGAAGAAAAGAACCTTGGTAACAAGATACACTTTATGTGCCAAAGAATTTATAAACATTTCTTTGTTTTCAATAAAGATAGTGTCTTCGAGTTGTGAACTGCACTACACAGAGTCTTCAAGGATTCATCCCTCACTCTCCCCTCAGTACCACATTGCCTCATACACGTCGTGCATGCATGGGGTCATGTGTTTATTGTTATTCAGTGGGTGGGATCTTGAAACGGAGACAGAGGCGGTCCAACCATAAGGCGAACTAGGCACTTGCCTGTGGCGCCATCGTCCCAGGGGCGCCATCGTCCTGGGAGGAGGGCACCACTCTCCACCTCCTTCTCTTTTGGGCCTTCTGGCGGCCACGCTGGGCCCCCCGGTGCCCATGCTGGGCTTTCCGGCCGGCGCAGACCCACCTTCGCACCACGGGAGCCCACCTTTGGGGCCTTCAGAGATTGTGAGGTCTGTGAGAACTTGGAAGCTAGGTATGTGGGGTTTATATATCTGTAGAAGGTCCAGGGTGGGAGAAAGAACTTTTTTTTGAAGCAGGTGTGAATGTTGTAATTAATCACCTTGATTAACATTTAATGGCCCCGTGGCTTCAAGGCCTGGCTTCTTCTTGCCTGGGAGAATCTTTTTTTGGGAGGTGTTAGCTGTTCCTGATTGTTTACTGTCTGGATTTCTTCTGTTTTCAGAGTGTTGTTCTTTATTTATTGTCCTGATTTTAGAGTTTTTTTTAATATTGAGGGCTATCTGGGTTATCTAAGTCCACACTGCCCTATATCCCTGTTCAATGTTTAGTGCTAAATTCGCAAATATAGTAATTCCTACATAACATTGAACTGCTTTTTCTATTGATTTGTTGTAAAACATGATGTTTTGGTGCTTAATTTGTAAAATCATAATGTAATTTGATGTTTAATAGGCTTTTCCTTTATCTTTCCTTATTATCCAACATTTTCGCTTATCCAACGCTTTTATTTTTCAGTGATTGGTGGGGGGGGGGGGGGCGCCAAAATTCTGTTCGCCTACACTTGAAAAATACCTAGGGCCGGCTCTGAACGGAGATTTCCCCCTGCCTGATTGTGAAGTGCTTTTTACATTTTAATGGTGGCAGCGGTGGGAATTTTTTTTTCCCCCTGCCTGTTTGAGAAGCCTCTCTTCCGCCTTGTATGTTTCACACCAGCATTTAGTAGCACATCTGATTTGTGAACCTCATCCATTTCATTGTTCCACATCACTCTCATAGTTCATATGACTAAGTGGGAAATTATATTTGGAGGCTAACAATCAATTTTAAATAACTAATAATCCAACTCATTTTAAAAATGTTGTGAATTTTAGCACTAGTTTCCCAAGTAAAATTCAGTAAATAAGGAAACCAAAACAAGGACACAATCGTTCAGTACATGTAGAGAATCCAGTATAACTTATCTTGATTATCAGCACCAGTTTTCAAATGAAGTATTATTTTAAATATCTCAAGTGCTTATAAATATTTACCAAACAATCCTGTGTTAAAATATGCATAGTATGCATTTGCCAAATTGGATTTCCTTTCACTTATTTATTTTGTCTACAGATTGCCATATGTTTGGAAAGCAGTCAAGTTCTGAATCTGCCTGCAAGAGAGTGGGCGAGTGTTGGAATCACAGACGCCTTAAAGGGCCAGACTTAAAAGTGGCTTCAAATCAGAGTTTATTGAAACAAAAGGAAAAGGATGCAGGGATACTTAAATGCAGTTCCACTGGTCAAAACTCAAAAACCCAAACCAGACCTGGTCCAAAAGGTAAACAGAAATGTAATCCAGATTAACTGGATGCAAAGAGCAACAAGTCAAAGAAAGTGCTCTAAGGCAAAACAAAAAGGCACAGTACACAAATGGTTAACAGAGGGAGTTGCAAGAAGAGAAACGTCGTCAGCCGAAGTCCAAGGTCGAAGCAGGAGGAATCCAAAACAGCGTTTCTCCAGTGTCCGCAAAAGCAGTGTCTTTAGCCAAAGCGGTTCAGGTCCAAACTGCAGATCTGAGTCCAACGCCAAACTTGAAACAGGCAGCAGCAAGACTACAAGAAACTTTCCCAATACATAACACCCAGCACATGAACACACATCAACACCTTGCCTTCTGCAAAGACTCCTCATCCCTGAACCCACTTTTATCTACAAATCACCATCGGAAGATGAACTGACCACCGCCCCATCAGCATCCCCCGCAGCTGCTCCCAGCTCTTCACGTGAATTCCCTTGACTCTCCCTCCAATTCCTCCATCTCCTGTCAAGACTTAGATCCCCACAAGAATCAGTTGGATCCCCTGATCCCCAGTCTTCACTCCCAGAGAACCCCATAAAGGTAACACTAATTGTTGGTGCCTCACAAATAGCTTGCACTTCTCTTATCTTAGTCCAATCCATGGTGTCTCCTTCTTCTCCTTCACTCATTGACCCATCATCCCCAGAGAATCTCTCAAACGACTCTTCATCTGTAGGTGCTGTAAGTATGTCCCGGATCCTCTTTCTCTGCTGCTCATCATCAGATTCCTGCTCCTGAGTAACCCTTTCCCCCCTTCTGGCACCCATACTACTGTTTGTATTTATTTATTTATTTATTTATTTCCAACATTTATATCTTGCCCTTCTCACCTGAAGGGACTCAGGGTGGCGTACACAATTGGCAACAATTCGATGCCTATACATAATTAAAACATAGCAATGAAAATCCAATTAAAACAATTAAAACAATATAAAAATATAAAACATATGGTTAGAAATCAGTTCATCCAAAATCCTCGTGCTGTGGCCGTAAATCAGTCCAGTCGTCTTTATCATTTAATCTTCGAAAGCCTGGGCACATAGCCATGTTTTCATGGCTTTTCTAACACATTACTCACAGGCTCTACTACAACAGCGAGACTATAATCCATTCAACAAGGAAAATAGAACTGAAAAAGAACATTGAAAATGTTTGCAGTTAGCCATCGGCTACCAGAGATTCTACCTCATAGAGGTGGAATGAGGATAAAAGAGGGAGCAGACAAGCTATGTGTGTCAATGACATTTGATGTTTTCCTTTCCACCATTTGACCTCCTTTTTTGCATCAGTCTTTATTACGATAATTGTATCAAAACACAAATATCCTAATACTTGTGTTATAAATATGAATTTATTCCATTTTTTTTAAAAAAAAAATCCAGGTAATTGTTGTAGACTGTTCAAAACAATTTTCAAAAAGAAGGCAGTGCACATAGGTTTCTTAGGCCATTGCCCACCCAGATAGTAGTTCCGCCTGTGTTTCAAATTTCCACATGTTTTGATATATGAATTTTTCCATTTTCCATTGCATGTTAAATAACACCGCCATCCTGAGACTGCCTCACTTGTACTATACTTGTGTGGGAATAAGAGGTCCATAAGGCTGAAGAGCAAGATGTGATTTTAAATATGACAGTCAACCTCATCATATGGGCTAATTTGCCCATCATACATAGTTGCTCTCCCCTTTTGCCATGGAGCCCATTACACAACATACATCTACTTCTGGTGAAGCTCTATGGCAAAAGGGGAGAGCAAGTGGTGTACGCCATTGTGACAACAACATGGGAGTCTTCCCATGTTGCTTTTGCTACAATAGGAGGAAGCCAGATGGTGAACGCTTCCCCCATGGGATGGGGCCAGTAGCAAGTTGGGTGATGTGGGGCATGGGGTGATGGGTTCTTCACTGCTCTTGCCGGGCCCCCATGGATTCACCACAATGTGTGGCGAATCCTGACCTTAATTTGATAAGATCCAGTGTGAATACAAATGGCTTGCATTCATAAAGGGAAGAATGAAGGGTTTCTCCAATGTTGGACAATGTAGAAATGTCCAATGTAGAATCGTCTGACTTGAGAAGGGCACAGTGGAGGTATGCCATCTTCTGCTCTCAGCCCCCAAAATCTCATCACACAGCCTTTCCCACTAGTGATGTTGCATGAAACAGTAGTAATACAATCACTGTCTACAATGGGTACCTGTTTTGACATTCCCAGAATCCCAGACATCCCAGATATTCACAGGCATCTTCACTATTTTGCGACATAATGGCTGATTTCTTAGCTGCCCTATTGTTTGGTCAAGTCTACGAGTAGGCATAGCCTCAAGAGCCTAGCTGAAAGGCCAATGGGTATTTGTAGGGCACTGGATACACAACATCCTGCCAGTTCAGATGAAAAGAATATTTAAAAAGACTTGGAGAACTGATGTCTTGACTAACAGAATTCTAAATGAACAAGAATATTTGCTGTTTGGGACTAACTCTGTATAAAAAACGCACCCTTTGTGAAAACCCCACAACATTTGCACAGAAAATAACATTTTTGTAGAGCAAACATGTTATTTACATTCCTGCCATTCCCAACAGACTGAGAGAGTCTACTGGACTCTTTATTGGCTTCAAAAGAACAGAACTTGTAAACACATGCTAGCTGTGGGATTCTGGGACATGTAATGCAAAAAGGTAACCTTTCCAAGCAGTGGAACATTCACACATGCTTTAAACAGACAAGGGTTCTTTCTCCCACCCTGGACAGTCCACAGGTATATATACACTCCACTTGCTTCACTGTAAACAGAAGCTCTGAAGATGCCAGCCACTGATGCAGGCAAAACATTTGGAGAGAATGCTGCTGGAGTATAGCCATACATCCCAAAAAACTCACAGCAACCCAGTCAAAAGTTATTTAACATGGTCAACAGTCTCCCCTGAAAATGCCAGGATTTTTGTGGAGGAGGAGAAAAGACTGGATTTTGATGTTCACCCCTGCTTTTACTCCCTAAAAAATATTGAAATAGTTTAAAGAGAACAATTGTTCAAGATTGAATACCTCTAACAGAAAAGGAAATGCAGCATCCCTCTATCCCACATTGTTCTCCTTTATGTGCATTCTAATCATTTTCCTGAATATAGGATATTTTAAAATTCAAAATGCACTTCTCCATATGCTTAACCTGCTGAGGGCAAAACACATACTTTTCATATTGCTGGTTGTAAAAACCTGAACCTGCAAAAGAAAATATGCTGCTGTGCTAAAAGGAAAGGAACGAAGAAAAGCAAACCTGCCTCATATTCAGCTGTTGCTCTTTTCAGTGAAGAAAAACTTATTCTCCATCTTAAGATATTTTCAATTGAGGATCTGGTGGAAGATGTGGGAAGGTGTGGTGCTTGGGCAGAGGCAGCTAACCTGATTCCTACCTAGAACTGCATGGAAATGATACAAACAATTCTCTAATTTATTCAGGAACCCAACCCAGGGTCCTTTCACATTAAATAACTATAGGCAGTGGTTCAATTATAATTGCCATGAAAATACCTTATGCAGTCAAGGTACTGAGAGAACAGAGAGTGACATGCATATTATTGCCTACAAACATCAGTCCCTGGTTGTAGGGATATCTATCCCTACAAATGGGGAGGTGATAAGCTGATGCCTCCAAGGACTGGATCAGAATTCTAAATGACAACCAACTAGAGAGCTAGAGCAAAACTAACAAAATTAATTTTAACAGGAAGAAAGGTATGGTACTACACTTTGACAATAAAAGTGAAATAAAGAGGCATAGGATGGCTGACACCTGGCTTGAAAACAGTACAAGAAAGGGATCTAGGAATCTTAGTAGGCCACAAGCTGAACATGAGTCATCAGTGTGATGTGACAGATTAAAAAGCTAAGGCGATTCTAGGCTGTATCCGTAGGAATATAGTGTATCGATGGATGTCATAGTCTGACTCTATTCTGCTTTAGTCAAATCTCATCTGGAATCCTATGTTTAGTTCTGGGCACTACAATTCTAGAAGCATATTGACAAGCTGGAACATGTCCAGAGAAGGGTGACCAAAATTATCAAAAATTAGGAAGCCAAACCCTATGAGAAGTGGCTTAAGAAGCTGGGTATGTTTATTTTGGAGAAGGAAGGATGAGAGGGGACATGATAGCCATCTTTAAATATTTGAAAGGATGTCACATTGAGGTGAGGGCAGGTATGTTTTCTGTTGCCCTGAAAACTAGGAGTCAGAGCAATGGAAAGAGAAGAGATTTCACCTAAATATTAGGGAGAACTTTCTGATGGTAAGAGCTGTTTAGCAGGGAATAGGCTTTCTCAAGCATGGTGGAGTCTCCTTCTCTGGAGGTTTTTAAAAGAGCTGGGTGGCCATCTGTCAGGGATACTTTGACTGCGTGTTCCTGCATGCAAAGCCAGCCCTAGGTATTTTTTAAGTGTAGGCGAACAGAATTTTGGCGCCCCCCCCCCCCCCAAACCAATCACTGAAAAGTAAAAGCGTTGGATAAGCAAAAATGTTTGATAATAAGGAGGGATTAAGGAAGAGCCTATTAAACATCAAATTACATTAAGATTTTATAAATTAAGCACTAAAACATCATGTTTTACAACAAATCAACAGAAAAAGCAGTTCAATACCTTGCGGAGGCAGGCCGCAAGAGACAGGAGTTGCTTCGATGGCGCCCCCAACAAGATGGCGCCACAGGCAACTGCCTAGTTGGCCTGGTGGTTGAACTGCCTCTGCCTGCATGGCAGCTGGGGTAGTACTGGATGGCTCTTGCGGTCTCATCTGATCTCTCCCTTTCTTCCCCTTTAGACATTGGAAAGTTCTTCCATGAGGCTTTACTGGCAAGTGCTAAGGGAGCTGGGGACCAGGGCCAGCCCAAGGTAATTTTCAAGTGTAAGCTAACAGAATTGTGGTGCCCCCCCCAACCAATAACTGAAAAATAAAAGTGTTGGATAAGCGAAAATGTTGGATAATAAGGAGGGATTAAGCAAAAACCTATTAAACATCAAATTACATTATGATTTTACAAATTAAGCACTAAAATATCATGTTTTACAATAAATTGACAGAAAAAGCAGTTCAATACATGGTAATGTTATGTAGGAATTACTATATTTGCGAATTTAGCACCAAACATTGAACTGGGATATAGGGCAATGTGGATTCAGATAACCCAGTTCAAAGCAGATATTGTGGGTTATTCTGCTTTGATATTCTGGGTTATATGGCTGTGTGGAAGAGCCCTGAGGCTCCTTAGGAATCTATAGGAATTAAAAGGCCA